>NC_081415.1:264108924-264458924 GCF_030272615.1 Cryptomeria japonica
AAAGCAGTGCCAAACCTCCTGAAGCACCACAAGCCGGAGAAGAAAGAAAATTCCACCTTCTCCAAGATGAAAAAACCAAATCAGCAGACTCCTTTAACAACTTTGTTTCTTGCAACATAAAAATATCACACTTAATTAAGTCCATTTGGGACTTAATTAAGAGTCTCTTGTTAGGGGCATTTAAGCCCCTAACATTCCAAGAAATAATTCTCATTGTCCTCGAGGGGAGGCCGAAGCTCCCCTCTTCCCATTAATCAAAGAATTTTTGCTTTCCCCAAAGCAACCTTGCAAATTACGTTTCACAGCCCCTGATCTTGTCATAGGTGGACTATCCACGAATCTTTTACTCCTCTTTCTTTTTACACTTACAGGAGTTAGGCATGTTTTCTTAGGCCTACCAAGAGAGACCGAATGCCTCCCTTGCCCACCAACAGGAGAAAGGGACAAAGTCTTTTGAATTCCAACATCAATTTCCATTTGAGTCTTAAGATTATTTGGAGGCCTACCTCTCTTAGGAGAAACCACCAATGGTGAAAAAACTGGAGTTGTTTGGACAATTGGTAAACTCTTGCATAACTTTGGAGAAGCTAGGATAAATGGATTATCTTCAAAACCCAACTCTATTGTAGCCAAAACCGCAAAAGGATTAGCAGATGCAGAGATTGGAAGGGTCGAGTTTATACCCCCCAAATCATTCTCAATTGAACAAACAACTCTATCAGTAATACCCTCATCCATTTGATGTGCATGATTGTTAAAAATATCATGTACTTGCTGAACCAGATTCTCATCTAGCATAATAACAGGGACAACCTCTGATGGATTACTATTCCCTAAGGAAGATTCATTAGCCATATTAATTTCAACATTTAGAGGGGAATTATTAGACACCAAATTCTTAATTTCCTAAACTAAAGAAGCATCATTAGGAAAACCTATGGCAGGTACCTATTTAATAGTTTCCATATCAACCACTACAATTTTATCTAAATTCACATTCTTTGAAGAATCCAAAACCTCCTTTTGAGTGCATGAAGACAAATTGTCGTCCTCACCCTCTGTGTGATTATTTGGCATCTTAGGGCAATCTATCATCAATGGGTGATCTACTCCATTCATCGGGGGATTACCATCCACTATACCCCCATTATTAGAAAATGTCTTCAGTAAAGATGGAAGTGAGACCGAACCCGAAGTGTGATTATTTGGTTTCCCAGAACTACAACACAATGGATTATTTTCAAGATTAATGTGACCTGTTTCTACCAATTTATGCGAAGAGACATTTCCACATCCTTCAATCGAAGGTCCCGCTGACAAACAATCTTTATTAAGGGTTTTAGGGACAGAGTCAACAACCTACTAGTTTTTCTTAAAATCCATAAGTAAAGGAGCATCCAAAAGTAAAGGAGACTTAAGAAGCTCCGTATCTAATTTCTTAATTGACTGGTGCCAAATACCATCATGAGACTTGATATTACAAGTACGGGGGCAAACATTGTTAGGGTTGATAAGAACATAAATTTTTACCAGAACCTTCCCCTCCACAAAGTCCATCTTAGATGTTAAAAAAGTTCCAATAGAATTTCCAATTTTCTCAAGAACATCTAGATCCATAAATTCAAAAGGAATTTTAGGTAAACCAAACCAAAAAGGAATAAGTTTTGAACTAGACCAAGAAGGAACAGAAAAAGGTTTCCAAGCCGCAATTGAAATTAAATGTTTTCCAAACCAATGATGCGAAGTTCTTAATACCTCATCTTTGAAAGAAGGAGAATCAAAGACAATAATAAAAGCATTCATAGATAATAATTGAAAATAATGCATATCCCCTCATCTTTTTTGCAATTTATGATAAAGCTTTAACAAACTAATTTGATCACCCCAAATTTCCCTAGAAATAGCATTCGTATGCAAACAATTCGCTTTCTTATCGACATAAGAACCTAAAAGATCGATACAAGGGATAGGAGCCCAAACCTGCGATGAAGAAACCTTGGGCAGAATAGGATCAAAAGGAATCTTACTTACCTTTTTTGGACTAGCTTCCTTGAGGTTCACATTTACCTTATTTCCCACCTACTGTGAAGAAACAGAAACCCTAGCCACAGTCTCCTTATTTGTCAAGCCAACAACCCTAGCAAACGTTCGCTGATTGCCCAGATCCAAAGACCATTTCCTCAAAAATCCCTTGAATTGCTTCTTAGAATTCCCATGATTCGCACCATTATTAAAACGCCCTTGAGTGAATCTCCTTCCATTGTTATTCTGCCACCATGCCACACTGCGTCTGTTCCCAAAGAAGCCTTGAAAGTATTTTGAAGCTAGCTGAAAAACCTTGTTATTTCTGCTCTGGTTTACCTGTATCGCCATGTCCTTCCATCTGCCTTTTGTGTAAACCCACTGTGGAACATGAGGCAGGTCTTCCCAACCCACATCCGCCCATGAACCCAAATATCCTCTATCAGCCATGTCCGATCACTGTATTCTCCTATCACTGTATTATGCTGATTTGATGTTACCCCAACTTGATTGTAGTCTAAAATTGCATTTACTGTGCAATCTGACCATCTATGATTCTGATCACAGCCTTTGTATAGTACTCACTATATATTTGTATAAACACAAAACATTGGAAGTCCACGTCCTTGATGATTGTGTATTCTATTCAAACTACCACTATAGTTACATTCCTTTAGAATTCAACGAATGCTTTGGAATTATATTCTTTTCTCTCCAAGTCATTTACAAATCACACCTTTTTATTCTCTACCCCCAATTTCAATCTTCAATTTTAACTATATTTAGTGTTAATATTATTTCCTTATATTATTTAGATAATTCAATAATCCAGTAAATTAATATTAACATAAATTCATTATATTAATATTAAATAATTAAACAAATGTATTATATAATCAAAATGTCATTAAAGTATTAAAATCATTAATAATGCTTCTTATTAAATATAGATTTCATTATTGAAAACTAATCCCCCTTAAAATTTAATTAATCATTTACATCACCAACAATTAAAATACCCCCATTAAGTTAAAACTCTCTTGAACATTACAATTAATTATATCCTCTAATATCCAATTTAGCCCCTTATAAAATAAATCATCCATCTAATTATTTTCCAATAAAATTTTTCCTTTTAAAACAAATACCCTCTTAAATTAAAATGATCACATTAAAGCATTTATAAAATTACTTCATTTGAAATGGGTTCCCCTCCCCTTTACTTTATTTTAAATTTTAAAGAGCCTTTTTATATTCTACCTTTTATGGGTTAACCCTATTTAGGGTTTCTTCTTTTTTTTAAAAACATAACTATCTTTTCCTTCTTTCCTTTAATCCTAATTGAAGTTAGGGTTTAATATATTTTTCTTGTTGTAGGGTGTATAAGAAATGGTCGAAGGCACGCACAGGGGCTGCGAAAATCACATAGGCGGTAGTGGAGGAGAGGCACATCGATGCTAGGAAGGATGGCGGGCGTGTGGTTGAGAAGGGGTGGCATAGTGGTTTATGCAGAGAAGTTTCCCTATGATGGCATGATGATGACCCTCCCTACAGTGGGTCGCCCCACTGTGGTGCGGCTGCAGCAGTCATGACCCCAAATGGTCAGCCACTACAAACAACCAAACATACGATGTATAATTTATTTATTTTTATAGTTTTGAAGCTGCCATATACGATGTGTAATATACATACACACATACATATATATACATACATACATACATACATATATATATATATATATACATATATATATATATACACATACATATATGCATACATACATATATATATATACATACATATATATATATACACACACATACATACATATATATATATATACACATACATACATATATACATACATACATACATACATACATACATACATATATATACATACATACATACATATATATATATATATATATATATATATATATATATATATATATATATATATATATATATTAACCATAATATGTATTCATACAAATAATGAATAAACACGTGTTTAACTATGAAGTTCCTTTTCTATGTAATTTTCATTCTGTGATTTCTTTTTCTTTTTTAAACAGAAAACAACAAGTAAAATGAAATAACAATGAATGTATTAAAATATAAGTATTTTCCCTTTTGTTTTAAAACTGATATAGTCTAAATGTGGAAATCTAACTTTCTCTAACTATCTAGCTAATAACTTTAATGCAGATATGAAAGTATCTAGATGCTCAAATAAATTTATAAAGTTCACCAAATGTCTCTTTTCTTTCCCACACTAGCTAGAACAAGAATCCAATAATAGAGCTGCTAATAACAAAAAAAAAAAAAAACCAAAAAATATTGAAACTAATCCCATTACCATGTGTATTTGACCTTTTACAAACTTCGAACAAAATAAACAACCAACAACCATAATACTCATTACAAAGAAAAAAGGAATTTTATTTGAATGCTTCTTTTACTTCAATCTAATGAATAAACAAAACATGAAGTGAATACATCTTTCTTTCTTTTCTATAAATACATTGTTCACAAGGAAATATATGAACGTTTCCTTCTTTACATTTTTATTGAAAATGACTAAATACAATAGGAAGATGCAAATCTATAAATGAACAAAGAAGTGCACTTTTAGCACACTTTAAACAACCACTTTAGGAAGGTATCTTTCCTCCATCCTCTAGATAAGTTGTAGACTTGCAATAAAACTTTGGTTGTGACCATGGAGGCTCACCTCCCAACCTAGACCTACTTGAGGCCACCCCCGAGATAGGACAACCAAGGGCCAAACAAGTTACACACATACTCAAACACATATACAAAAGAAACTAGATTTTGCAAAGAAATCATTTCAACAATGAACTCCCAACCTAAGGCTTGCACATAGTAACCAAGTGACTCAAAACAATGGGGTGAAGGTGGACCAAGTATCTAAAGGGAGAACTACATTAAAACCATTGATAACCAAATGCCTTCACAAGGCTAAAAATATATCCATCTAATTGGTCTCTCACTTGACCAAAACAATCCTTATGACCCCCAAGGCTTCAATTCAAACTCCCCTTATGACCCCCATGTGTTATTTATATATATATATATATATATATAAAACAACAAAGCTCTTAAACCTTGTGTATCCCTCTCTTCCAAGAAGAGAGACTCTACACCCTTAGACTATCCTAAAACCCTCCACCCCAAGACTACTCTTCCCTCCCTAGGGTTAGTTTAGTTTTGACTCCCATGTACAAACAACAAGGAAATCCAAAAGAGAACCAACTAAAAACAATTGAAAGCATAATTTCAAAGACATATAAACACATACATCTCACAAATAAATTCTGATTTTATCATCACACAACATGAATGCAACTAATTACTTGAAAGGATTAACACCAACCTTTACTCCTTCTATGGAATGTATATTGTAGAAGAGCTGCCCAATTCTCTTATAATCCTCTTTCTTAGCCAAAATTTTATTCTAAAATTCCAAATCCAATACCAAAACTTGTCTCCAAGATTGGAGAGTGGGTGATCAAAGTCCCATGTTTGAAAATCTCCCCTATGTAGGCTCTTCTCACACTTTCCAACTTCCTTGGAAAGGATGTGAGTTCCCCTAGGTTGGTCTTCCCAACCTCTTACATGGTTTCTAGAAATGAAAACTAAAAAAGGTGGTTGCAAGATGGGGAAGTGCACCTAAACACCAAAAGGAAGGTTGTCTACCCAAGAGTCAATCTTCTAAAAGTTCAATTTTGTCCATTTTGGAAAACCCACTTTTGAAGTAACTTGACAGTCACATGTGAGTGGTCACAACACTAAAAATGGCCCTTACCCATAGGTATATCATATGGGCCTTCAAAAGTGACCTAAACTCAACCCTAGGAGTTAGTTTGATCCCCCCAAAACCCACCTAAAGTTTGTCTATGGGTCAAACTTGATTTGACCAAACTAAGGGCTCTCTAACCAAGTTATCTTTTGCGAACACAACAAGATATTTGAAAATGCATTGGGTTACACACTTTCCCTCTTAAGGACATGTCATTTTCCAACTCACACACATCAAAAGTGTCAAGTGACACCATAAAATACACATCATAAAATACACTTGGCATGTCCTTTGTAGTACCCCTGACCTAATCAGATTCTAATCTTGGTTTGACCTAGGTTAGTTTATCATGTTATAATGTTATAGTCAGATGTTTTGATTATTGTGCGTACCTATTATTGTGGGTTTCACATCAATTCATATGTAAGTTTATTAGTTCTCCTGATTCATGTTATTAATCTTGAGCTAAAACTTTCATTATATATATATATATATGTATGTATGTATGCATGTATGACTCTTGGTTGTAGGAGATTGTAGGTATAGTACTACATAGGTACGAGGTTTGTCTCCACCTAGTTTAACAGGTTTGAGTGTTCCTCTTTGGTCCTTATAAATTGGATTAGAGGGTCATAATACCCTCGTTTGACCATAGTCGTTCTCAAGTGATTGTTGTCAGTTGTCCATCAATATCCCATTTGGTGGGGTATGCAGGTCATCTGTCTATTTGGCTTTCTTGGGTTGCGTGTTTTGTGTGTGGTTAAATTGAGTATTTAATCCTTAGTATTTAATTTGATTTAATGTGTGTTTACGCATTAAGGTTTTAGAGATTAAATTAAATACGTTCCCTTTTATGTAATTAATCGTTAATTAGAATTGCTCAATTCAAGTTAGTAGAAAGTTTGATTAAATGATTAATTTTAAATGATAAATTTATTCAGTTTATGCTTTTGGAAATGAAAGATTTAAATTTATTCGAAATAGAAATAATTTAATCTCTTTGGCATTTTAGAATAAAAAGGTTAATTTCAATTATTTGAGAAAATCAATTTATTATATAAGCAAGTTTGATTAATGGTTATTTTCAAAATTGTAAATTAAAACATTTGAATGCATTTTGGGAGAAAGGTTAAATAGAATTGGAAAATTGAAAATATTTTGCCCTCATTAACATATTGAAATATAAATGTTAGTTTTTGTTAGAATTGAGAAAATTAAAATTAAATGAGAGAGAGAAGCATTATGATTTTTAATTAGAAATGAACTTTTAATTGTGTAAAAATAATTTTACCCTAAAATGAATCTTGGTCAAAAAAATGGTTTTTAACATATTTTCTTCATGGGTTTTGGAGAGTTATTTTTTTGGATGGAAAATTTGGGAAAGAATTTGGGGCATTTTTGTGGAAGGGTTTTGGGTATTTTGCAAGTGGAGCTCATCTTCAACACCTCTAGGATAGCATTCAAGGTTGGCATTTTGGTTAACCCTTTGTTTTTGTTGAAATTTGCTTGAATTTAAAGGAGCTTTTTGTGTGTGTGTGGCTACCTTTTTCTTTAAGAAAACTCCTTCATTTTGGATATGAATTGATCAATTAATTTAGCATTGAATCCTTTGTTTCATGGATGCAAGTCCATTTTTTCATTTTGGGAAAGAAATGATGTGTTTAAATTTAAATTTCTGTGTGTATATGGGAGTTGGGAAGAAATCCAAAATTCCTTTATGAATCCTTATGCCCAAATATGGGTTTCTGGTTGAGAAAATCTGCCTATTCTAGGAGGTTATTCAACAAATTTTCTCATTTAAAAAAAAAAACATGGGGTTGCTGGAAAAATGTTTTAAGTCTCGGTTTGAGACTGTTTTTAAAATGGGGGGAGTTTGCTTATTTTTTTAAAAAGCTTTAAAAAAAAATAAAAGATATGATTTTTTTTTAGGGTCTGAGCATACCCAGATACTGGGGTATTGTTTTTATTAAATTTAATAATTAAAAAAAAATATTGTAAACAGTGTTAATTTTTGGGCTTTGGGGGGAGAGCCATGGCCTTGACCCATGGCTAGGGAGAGTTGTGGCTTCCCCAAGCCATGGCATGGTCTCCACACAACCATGGTTGTGGGGAGACCATGTCATGGTCCCCACAGCCCCTTCCCAAAGGGAAAGGGAACCACGTGGTTCCCACGTGGTGGGGCCTGTGGGTTTCCCAAGGGGGTGCTTTAAAAAAATTATAAAGGGTCCTTTTTTTTTATTTGTTAAAAAGTTTTTTTAATTGGTTAATAAATTTTATTTTCATTAAAAAGTTTTATAATAGTTTTTTTATTATTAATAATTATTATTTATTATATATTTTATTAATTGGGATTAATATATATATTAATTAATACTTAATTTGTAAATTTTATTATTAATTATTAATTGTATATATTTTATTAATCACGGATTAATAAATATATATTAATTAATATTTTTATTTTATTTTATTATATGTATGCAAGGAAGTATTGGTTAAGTTGGGAAATGACTATCGATATTTACTTCCTTTTTTATGTATATTTCCATTTTTGGAAAGTGTACATTTGTGTTGCAAGAGATGAGATTAGATTATTGCATTCGACCAAGGATGAAAATGATGTTTTATTTTTGAAAATGAATATCATATTTTTATGTGATTAATGAATAATTGTTTTTATATCATTGTGTATACTACATACATTATAATTATTATCATGTGATTTTGGTTTGAAAACTCATGATGGCGTATCTATGTTATTTTATGATGCATAATAAACTATAGTGAGTTAGAAAACCATGAGCAACCTATACCTAGACAAGGTAGACAAACTGCAATCAAACTTAAATTCTTTAGAAAACTGGATCGATTGTTGTGTGTAAACAATAAGAAAGAAGATTGTCTTTTCCAATCTATGCCTATGCATGTTTAATTTTATGTATTCGCATTTGCTTAAGAAATGACAAGTCTTTGATTTTGTTTTGTTGGACATTGTCGTATGATTGATTTGGGTACCTGCTTATGTCCTTGATCTCGAGCTTTGACTATTTTCATGTGATGGTGTTGTATCTGCTCATGTCCTTTATGTGGGTGTTTAATGTTGGTTCGTGGTTGACCATAGCTGGCCATGTCTCTAGTTAGAGTATCGTCAGTCAGTCAGTGCACCTCCTACCATATTGAACTTTGTTTGCTTGACCTTGTGTATTCCCTGGTTTAGGAGTTCATTTGAGTATAGTCTAGTGTCATTTGGGAAAGTTGCTTTCAATTGGGGGCCGCGCCCAAAGTGGTTGTTGGGTAACCCATCGAAAGTGTGTCTAAATAAGTGATAACCTAATGGCATATTAGAGAGTTTAGTTATTGAAAACATTAAGTTAATTATGTCTCACGTATGGGATGAGTGCTAGTACATACTCAACATGTAGTGAGAAGGTCTGAAATGTCAAACCATCAACCTTGTATTCACGAAAGGATGTGTGGGTCCATATGAGGCTTGGATGGGCCGGAGTTTTGGAATAGGTTTCCAGGGTAACCTAGTGGATGTGGTTGGAACCTATGAAGACTTGCCATGGTAGCCATACTAGGTTATGTGATGACACTTGTCCCTTATGTTCGCTAGTGTGTTGTTGTGTCATCCTTGATAGAAGCAATGTTGAGGAGTCATTCTGTTGTTTGTGCCCTTGTGAGAAATTGATATTCATGTTAGACTATGGTTTGCTTATGATGGGTTGCGAAGATTTAGTTTTGCAGATGCTCCAGTTGATCTTGTATTTGCTTCTTATCATGTTCCGTTGGATCCTTTCCTATTCAGGGATCATTCATGTATTTATTTGACCAATGTGGTCATATGTATTATTGGTTTATGTACATCTTGATGGCAGGATTGTAAATGATGTGACCTTATGTATTCTTCACTATTTTAAATTATCAAAGGGGTCTTGTTGTTGAGCAGACCCGGAGATGTAGCCCACTAGGGGTAAACTCCGATATCATTTTGGTGTTATGCGATGTTTATGATCTTATGTTTCCTTTTTAATTTAGCATGTATAGATGGCATTATGTTAGAATGTATAATATGTATTAGGTGAAGTTAATCTTAAATGCATGTATGTAGTCATCTTATTAAATGCAATAATTTGGATCATGAAAGAATGTAGATTAGAATAATGGAATGTATTTAGTTATTGATAATGCAATTAATTATGCATGGAAAGTATTCATTAGTTTATGATGAAATTAAAGTAAGTTATGAAATTAGATGCATGACTTATGTTTTAATGAAAAGTTTGAACGTAATGTATGATTAAAATTTATTGGATGAACTTAATCATGTTATCTATACTTTTAACCTCAATGGATGAACCTTATCATGTTATCTATATTTTTATCTTACTGAAAGAATTTATCCTTGTTTAAAGTATTATCATGTCATTAAGTTAATCAACTTAATTGGATTAATTAGCATGATTCGAATTAAGTGTTGAATTAAGTAATCACGTTGGGAAACTCTTTAGGTGTTATTTGAATCTTTTGTTGTGTTTTCAAATCTTATGATATCTCGTTGTATCATTGTGTTGTGTTTAATTTTTAAAAAAATATTTGCACTCTATTCTTGTGTTTTAGCTTAATCCCTTTGAGGTTTCCTGGTAGGGTATTACATTTGGTATCAGAGCCCATGTTGCAAACACTGGGATCTCTGGTGTCGCTTGTGCCCTTAGTTGGTGTGAGGTGTATCGGCCTTATTTTGTATGCTTGTCCTCCTTTTGTATGCATGTGATTGAGGCATATGATCTTGAAGATCTTGAGGACTTGTGTTCTATTCTTTTGCATATTCTTTTGAGAAGACCTTAATTGTGTGCAACGTGTGTGTTCACACCTTGTTTTCACCTTCTTGATGTTAGTACTTTTGAGTGATTATATCTGCTTTGTTTTCTTATTGATATTTTGGTCTACGATTACTCTTATTCTAAAAGAGAGTCATATGTACCTTTCTTATGTATTGTTGTACTCCTTAGACTAATCCATTGGGTTGGTCAGTGCTTGTTTTGAATCTGAAAATATGAAAGGTGCTTGTATTAATATTATGATCTAGCTTAGTGTTGTCCACTTGGAGGACTTGTATGGTAAATGTTGAATGCTTATTTTGTAGCAAATGGAATGATTATCACCCTTCCTCCTCTTTTTCTCTAGAAATTAAAATGTTTGTTATATGTGTAATAATCTCTTATGTGAGTTTTCTTATTGCAAGAGAAAGCTTGTGACTTCTTTAACCCTTGTGTGAGCCCTATGACGCTTCTATGTTTTTAGGTAATAAAAGGGCTATAGGTTTAAAAGTTCATATTGGTTATCGGGAGAAAATTGTATGTTTACATTTAAGAATTCTCCATGTGTATTGTAGGAGTAATATAATGAAATTCTATCTTAAGTAATGTGCTTTAACGTGTGAATAGTTGTTATGTGAAACTTCCTTGTGTGTAAAAGATGTATAAAAAGGGAACATGTTATAGTGGCTAAGAGAGTGTATTAAGGTGTTCCATGAAAGATTGTTTTATGTGTTTCATTATACTAATTCAATTGAGGACTTATTTTAACAATGCTATATTGAACTTTCTTTTGGATATATATAATCAACTTATTATGATTATAAAGTGCAAATGAAAAGCTTGTTTGATGTGCATGCATAAATATTTATTATTTAGTTGATAGTTCCTCGTTTACCTTCTTATCGTACCTTGAATTTTCAATAAAAGGTTGCAGATTATGATATGTTTCGTATTAATTAAAAGTATTGAGTGTTCGCAAGAGGTCTTGTATCATCGAAAAGATTGTCTATTTTGATTTCTTTTTTAAAAAACTAGAACATTTTGTTGCAACCATAATAATTGGAAATGTCATGTTAGGCTGATTGGCATTCTTCTAAAACAGTAGCGAAATGAAGACCGTATGATTAAGATGATAGGCTTATAGTGAGAAATTATATAATGTTGCGTGATCTTGTTAAATATGGTGCCTATGTATGAAATGGTTTGACTATTAAACTCTGTTTCCCTTCTCTTTGCCTAATTATAATTTTTTTAGAAATGCTACTAAAGGATGCATTGATTTAAATAGAATGTTTATAAAACATGTGAAATTGTACTTTTGCATTTTGGCTTCATATTGAAAGATGAAAGTCTTATGATTTGGAAATAAATTTGCATATCTCGTAATGTGAATATGAATGCTTAGTGGAGTTAGTGAAAGATATAGGAATGATGTTACTTCCTTATGTAATTTTGAATTGTTAAGAATTTCAATACTTGTATCTAGAGTAAACTTTATTCAGGTATTCATGTGGGAAGCATAATTAAAACCTTCCTTGAGTAGATGATAGTGTACTGAAAAGTACTCCCCATAAATATGACTAAACTAGTACAGGTGCTTTCTTTGTGTATTGTAAGAAACTCGTGTTTCTATATGTGCCCATGGGATGGTGAAGTAATCAACCATGGAGGATATGTTTATTTATGGGTATGGGAAACCATATTGTTTATGTGATGTTTCTTATTTGTTACCCTACTGAGTACCAAACCCTGGGTTGTTGGTAATTCAATATGTTAAGGGGTAGTATTGGAAGTCACCATTCCTTGAATAGTATGGATCAGCATACGAGTAATGTCGGCGTGAAGCAAATTTAGCTTCTCTATTTAGAGGAAAAATATAGTTATTCAATAAAAATATATTAAAGGTTCACTCAATACTTTCCCTTTTGATAAACCAATTTATAAGGTTTATGTGTGCCAGCCCAATTTCCCTCCTTTATTTGAGCATATTGATGGTAGTTCTTGAGCATAGTGATGATGTATCTTGGAGGATCTTGTTGTCTTGCCTTCATGAAAGGTAGGTTTTCTCCACATGAGCTGATAGTTGGTAGGTGTTGGTAGACATGTTGGTGGACCTTAGCCATGTATACCTCTGGGTTATGATGAATGTCTTGAGAGATACGTTGTTATGTGGGACATGACCTATGCGTGCCTTTTTCTGTGAGGTACACTACCATATGGGATACGTCCAATGCATGTCTTATCCACTTGGAGTATTGTCATGGTGCGTGATGATGTGATACAAGATGATGTCAAGGTGCACACTTCCATGCTGTGCAGATGTGTGACTAGGCTGCACCACATGATGAGCTACTGCAATATCTAGATGATTGTTCCTTCCTTCCTCGTTGGTGGCTAGCTGATAGTCACATAGTGATGTTATGTGCAGTTGTGATATTCTTATTTATTTCTTTGTGGACCAGCAATTTATTCTATTTTGACTTTGAAGGTTTAGCCATGATCTTTTGCTTACTTGATTTGGTGTTGCAAATTCTGGATTATTTTCTTGCCTTACTATTGAAATTGATGGTTTATTATCTTTATTCATCTGTACTTTGGTGGCTAGACTGATTTACCCTTATTGTTTTCATATGCTGGTCTTGTGTTGAAATGTGAATTCATCTCCAAGGACGTATGAGACGGTCTTGGTTGAGTGTGTACAAGGAAGTAGACGTAGAAAACCTTGAGGATGGGGGTATGTGAGGCTGTGATGCAGCTAGGATCCACTACCTACCTATGTGTGGTGACTATCTCTTGGAGGGTAACCACCTTAATCAATAAGAGATGTTCAAGAAGGTCTTGTATGGAAGGTAGCACCGCTATGGTGTGCCCTAGCACCATCAAGCCCTTGAGTGAAATGTTGGATATTTGTGATCATGTTCATTATTCTGAGATTAGACATAGAGATGTTGATCATGCATGTTATCTTTGACTGAGAATTAGACATGCTTACATGTGGCCTTTTGAGTTGTGCATTCCAATTATGTGGATGATTATTATGTGAAATCATGGAGTAAATTGTGTTACCTTGTCACTATGTTATGGGACATAGTCATTGGAAAGATTTTTATATGCTTGGCAAGTGTAAACAATTGAGTTATTTATGTTGCTCTTATTTCATGAAAGTTAACTTGGTTGTAGAATTTGATACTTGAAGATAGTTCTATGTGATAAAATTTTATGATGAGGATGGATTGGTAAAAGAAATTGATCATGATGGCATGTTTTCTTGTCATATTTGGTCGATGAGTATGGTAATTGTTGTTTACCTCTTTGTAATGCATTAATTTGGTGTAATGAAAGGAAGAAAATTCTTGTTTCTCTACTATGATTGTGGATAATTCCTAGAATGTTATAAGAAATGTATGGATTTAGATGTATCTTACTGATGTATAATGGCATTTGTAGAGGTTTTAGCAATAATGTTTTATTTATTTGTGAAATGATTCCTATGTGCAATTTGATATTTGTTAAATGAGTTTCAGGCTTATGTGTGTGGCATGCTTTCCGTCTAGCCTTACAACTTCTAGGAGTAAGTCAGAACCTAGGGGGGAGAATGTAGTACCCTGCCCTAATTAGATTCTAATCTTGGTTTGACCTTGGTTAGTTTATCATGTTATAATGTTATAGCTAGATGTTTTGATTATTGTGCGTACCTATTAATGTGGTTTTCACATCAATTTGTATGTAAGTTTATTAGTTCTCCTAATTCGTGTTATTAATCTTGGGCTAACACTTTCATTAAATATATATGTATGCATGTATGACTCTTAGTTGCAGTAAATTGCAGGTACATTACCGCATAGGTACGAGGTTCGTCTCCACCTGGTTTCGTAGGTTTGAGTGTTCCTCTTTGGTCCTTAGAGATTAGATTAGGTGGTTGTAAGACCCTCGTTCGACCATAGTCATGCTCAAGTGAGCGTTGTAAGTCATCTGTCAGTATCCCCTTTGGTGGGGTATGCAACTTGTTTGTCTGTTTGGCTTTCTTGGGTTGCATGTTTTGTGTGTGGTTAAATTGAGTATTTAATCCTTAGTATTTAATTTGATTTAATGTGTGTTTATGCATTAGTGTTTTAGGGACTAAATTAAATAGGTTCCCTTTTATGTGAGCAATCGTTAATTAGAATTGCTCAATTCAAGTTGGTAGTAAGTTCGATTAAATGGTTAATTTTAAATGATAAATTTATTCAGTTTATGCTTTTGGAAAGGAAAGATTTAAATTTATTCGAAATAGAAATAATTTAATCTCTTTGGCATTTTGGAATAGAAAGGTTAATTTCAATTATTTGAGAAAATAGATTTATTATATAAGCAAGTTTGATTAATGGTTATTTTCAAAATTATAAATTAAAACATTTGAATGCATTTTGGGAGAAAGGTTAAATAGAATTGGAAAATTGAAAATATTTTGCCCTCATTAACATTTTGAAATATAAATGTTAGTTTTTGTTAGAATTGAGAAAATTAAAATTAAATGAGAGAGAGAAGCATTTTGATTTTTAATTAGAAATGAATTTTTAATTGTGCAAAAATAATTTTACCCTAAAATGAGTCTTGGTGATTTTTAACATATTTTCTTCATGGGTTTCGGAGAGTTATTTTTTTGGATGGAAAATTTGGGGCATTTTTGTGGAAGGATTTTGGGTATTTTGCAGGTGGAGCTAATCTTCAACACCTCCAGGATAGCATTTAAGGTTGGCATTTTGGTTAACCGTTTGTTTTTGTTGAAATTTGCTTGAATTTAAAGGAACTTCTTGTGTGTGTGTGGCTGCCTTTTTCTTTAAGAAAACTCCTTCATTTTGGATATGAATTGAGCAATTAATTTAGCATTGAATCCTTTGTTTCATGGATGCAAATACATTTTTTCATTTTGGGAAATAAATGATGTGTTTAAATTTAAATTTCTGTGTGTATATGGGAGTTGGGAAGAAATCCGAAATTCCTTTATGAATCCTTATGCCCAAATATGGGTTTCTGGTTGAGAAAATCTGCCTATTCTGGGAGGTTATTCAACAAATTTTCTCATTTAAAAAATAAAACATGGGGTTGCTAGAAAAATGTCTTAAGTCTCAGTCTAAGACTGTTTTTAAAATTGGGGAGGGGGGTTGTTTATTTTTTAAATAATCTATTAAAAATAAAATAAAAGATATAAATTTTTTTCTGGGTTTGAGCATACCCAGAGATTGGGGTATTGTTTTTATTAAATTTAATAATTAAAAAAAAAATTGTAAACAAAGTTAATTTTGGGGCTTTGGGGGGAGAGTCATGGCCTCGACCCATGGCTGGGGAGAGACGTGGCTTCCCCAAGCCATGGTGAGAGCCATGGCGTGGAGACCATGGCATGGTCTCCACACAACTGTGGTTGTGGGGAGACCATGTCATGGTCCCCACAACCCCTTCCCAAAGGGAAAGGCAACCACGTGGTGGGGCCTGTGGGTTTCCCATGGGGGGGAGGGGGGGTTTAAGAAAATTATAAAGTTTCCTTTTTTTTATTTGTTAAAAAGTTTTTTTTATTGGTCAATAAATGTTATTTTATTAAAAAGTTTTTAAATGGTTTTTTACTATTATTATTAATTATTATTAATTAATATATATTTTATTAATTGGGATTAATATATATATATATATATATATATATAATTAATACTTAATTTATAAATTTTATTATTAATTATTTATTGTATATATTTTATTAATCGTGGATTAATAAATATATATTAATTAATATTTTTTTATATGTATGCAAGGAAGTATTGGTTAAGTTGGGAAATGACTATCGATGTTTTTTTCATTGTTAATGTATATTTCCATTTTTGGAAAGTGTATATTTGTGTTGCAAGAGATGAGATTAAATTATTGTGTTCGACCAAGGATGAAAATGATGTTTTATTTTTTTAAATGAATATCATATTTTTATGCGATTAATGAATAATTGATTTTATATCATTGTGTATACTACATACATTATAATTATTATCATGTGATTTTGGTTTGAAAACTCATGATGACGTATCTATGTTATTTTATGATGCATAATAAACTATAGTGAGTTAGAAAACCATGAGCGACCTGTACCTAGACAAGGTAGATAAACTGCAATCAAACTTAGATCCTTTAGAAAAATGGATTGATTATTGTGTGCAAACAATAAAAAAGAAGATTGTCTTTTCCAATCTATGCCTATGCATGTTTAATTTTATGTATTCGCATTTGCTTAAGAAATGGCAAGTCTTTGATTTTGTTTTGTTGGACATTGTCATATGATTGATTTGGGTACCTGCTTATGTCCTTGATCTTGAGCTTTGATTGTTTTCATGTGATGGTGTTGTATTTGGTCATGTCCTTTATGGGGGTGTTTAATGTTGGTTTGTGGTTGACCATAGCTGGTCAGGTCTCTAGTTAGAGTACCGTCAGTCAATGCACCTCGTATGAAGTCTTGTTTGACCAAGTCAGTATTCCTACCATATTGAACTTTGTTTGCTTGACCTTGTGTATTCCTTGGTTTAGGAGTTCATTTGAGCATAGTCTAGTGTCATTTGGGAAAGTGGCTTTCGATTGGGGGTCGCACCCAAAGTGGTTGTTGGTTAACCCATCAAAAGTGTCTCTAAATAAGTGATAACCTAATAGCATTTTAGAGAGTTTAGTTATTGAAAACACTAAGTAAGTTAATTATGCCTCACGTATGTGATGAGTGCTAGTACAGACTCGTCATGAAGTGAGAAGGTCTAAAATGGTAAACCATCAACCTTATCTTCATGAAAGGATGTGTGGGTCCACATGAGGCTTGGATGGGCTGGAGGTGTGGAATAGGTTGCTAGGGTAACCCAGTGGATGGGACTCGAACCTATGAAGACCTACCATGGTAACCATACTAGGTTATGTGATGACACTTGCCCTTTATGTTCGCTAGTGTGTTGTTGTGTCATCCTTGATAGAAGAAATGTTGAGGAGTCGTCTTGTTGTTTGTGCCCTTGTGAGAAACTGATATTTGTGTTAGACCATGGTTTTCTTATGATAGGTTGCGAAGATTTAGTTTTGCGGATGCTCCAGTTGATCTTGTATTTGCTTCTTATCATGTTCAGTTGGATCCTTTCCTATTCAAGGATCATTCATGTATTTATTTGACCGATGTGGTCGTATGTATTATTGGTTTAAGTACGCCTCAATGGTAGGATTGTAAATGATGTGACCTTATGTATTCTTCACTATTTTTAATTATCAGAGGGGTCTTGGAGTTGAGCAGACCCAGAGATGTAGCCTATTAGGGGTGAACACCGATATCATTTTGGTGTTATGCGATGTTTATAGTCTTATGTTTCCTTTTTAATTTAGCATGTATGGATGGCATTATGTTAGAAGGTATAATGTGGATTAGATGAAGTTAATCTTAAATGCATGCATGTAGTCATCTTATTAAATGTAGTAATTTGGATCATGAAAGAATGTAGATTAGAATAATGGAATGTATTCAGTTATTGATAATGCAATAAAGTATGCATGGAAAGTATTCATTAGTTTATGATGAAATTAAAGTACGTTATGAAATTAGATGCATGACTTATGTTTTAATGAAAAGTTTGAACGTAATGTATGCTTAAGTTTTTTTGGATGAACTTAATTATGTTATCTATACTTTAAACCTCAATGGATGAACCTTATCATGTTATCTATATTTTTATCTTACTGAAAGAATTTATCCTTGTTTAAAGTATTATCATGTCATTAAGTTAATTAGCTTAATTGGATAATTAGCATTAGTCTAATTAAGTAATCACATTGGGAAACTCTTTAGGTGTTATTTGAATCTTCCGTTGTGTTTTCGAATCCTATGATATCTCGTTGTATCATTATGTTGTGTTTAATTTTAAAAAAAAATTATTTGCACTCTATTCTTGTGTTTTAGCTTAATCCCTTCGGGTTTCCTGGTGGGGCATTACATCCTCTTTGGGAATAATAAAGTTAACAATTATAAATATGAACTTACACTCGAGCATTAGTATTATGAAATTAAACACATGACATACGAGGCATTGTCTCTCCAAATAGACAAACCTTGGCTTTACTATTTCACATAGGTTTCACCTGATTTCTTTGTGTATTTCCATGGTCACGTGGATTAATTTCCAGCACATCTCATTTCACACATCAGTAATCCAAAACCACATGCATATGTAAGTATATGAAAGAAAATACACATCAGACACATAACATCCATTTCACAACATCTCATCAATTGATCCAAATCAAAGAGCAATAGAGATAGCATCCAATTAACATTTTTCCTAGGAAATATATATAAAATCAATTACTCAATTTGCATCATCATACTTGATCATATAAATCAATTATCCATAAGACATGTATAAATGCATCATATCATCATCACATAAGTACTAAAATCAACATAAGATGGAATACATCATATCCAATGATATCAAATCACCTGTCAAATAGTATCTAAATCCATAATGCATCAAAATAGTGTATCAAATAATAAATCTAACATGAAAATCAATGAAGAACTATGTCAGGCTCGAGGTAGGGCCTCACACAAACTTCATAATCATCTTTATTTACAGTAATTAACAGACCCCCCTTTAGAGTGCAAAAAGTGCAGAGGATAAGAGCGACCACCATCTCAATCCCCAAACATCAAAAGCTCCTTCTAGGAACAAGTTAGAATACTCTTATATTCCTCATATCGAGGTTTGTGGCTCGATCTGATGATTGTAGCTCATTGTTTGTGCATAATTACTGTAATTACAACCCATTTGCCCTAATTTCAACTCAAAGGAAAGAAGAGGCAGACTAAAACCCCCCTTGGATTTAGATCAGAATCTAGATCTATTAGGTTTAGATCTATGTAATTCCTATCTTTCCTTAATGTAATGGTCCTTAAGCAAAAAACCCAATTTTACTACATTCACTAGTGGAAACCCTAATATTCACCCGTTACATTTTCGGTGAACTTGACTCCTTACACCTTAAATTCTAATTTATGTTCTCAGAATAGAGTGTTAATTCAATTTAAAATTCAAATTTATATATACAACTTTAATTTCCAATTGAATTTAAAAAATTTAGAGGTTAAGTCAACAAAAAAAAAACCTATTTTATTTTTGAGCTTGTGGATTGTTTAAATTTGGATCAATTACTTTCAGATCTGATTTGGGAACACTCTAATTATCAATTTTGCATTCATAGATCTTATTTTAATCAAATTACATAAATTTAAAGGTGTAATTTACAAAAAACCTAATTTATTTTGGATAAATTGCTTTGTGGGTTGCATAATTTTTTCAATTAATTTTCAAATCAATTTTAAACATTAATAATGACACTTAAGAGATCTATTTTATTTTCTATTTCACATATTATTATTTTTCTTTTCACTTATATTTATCATAATCATGTGTTGGATAATGACTTCTTTCATTTCACATTGTTTATTTTCATTCATAACACTTTGGCATATTGTATTTTAGAATTTCCGAATCACTTCCTTTAAATAATCAATTAGATCTCAAATATTTAATTTATAGTGCATGGTGTGCCATGGTGATATTTTTAGATAAATGCATTTCATATATATAGATCACTTAAAAGCTTTTGTAGATCCTAATCCTAGAAATTGTAATGAAAAACCTAATACTTGTACCTCTCCTAGGGTAGCTAATGTGAATTAGGAACAAGTTAATAGTATTATTAATGATATCTCTATGGAGAGAAAGCATTAAAGAGAAACATGGAACCATCTTCTTCTTATACACATACCCTAAAGAAATGGGGGCAAGGTCAAGATATTGGTGTTTCTGTTTCTCTAGATCTTCCTTATTCTTCTAGAGCTTATCTTAATCATCAAAACATTTGTAGAAAGGATGATGTTATGAATTTCATTTATGATATATCTACCAACATGACATTAAGAAAATATGCGGTGATAGATGATAAGGATCTTCCTTCCCAATCCACCAAAGAGGATATGCATGATGATAGAAAAAAAATCCTTTTCCACAAGATATTCCTTTTTCATCTACTTGTCCATTTGTTCCTTCTAAACACACTTACACTACAAATTTCAATTAAATTCATTTTAATGTCCCTCCTCCTTCTCAATTAATATATTCTTATAGGAGTAGCTTTAACATAATATCAAAACAAGGTTTTAGAGGACAAGGACCTAGAAATTTTGAATAAAGAATTAGAATCCCCATAAATCCTCCTATGCACACTATCACATAAGGCCTAGGACATATATACATACATGCATACATACATGATATCCTAATTTAATATCAAATTTCATATTTAACTAAACAATATGGTCCACATAAGCCATATATATCACATGCAATTTAAATTCAAACACTACATAATAATTTAGTAAAATTATTTGAAAACAAGTTAAGCTTTAAAATCTTAGTAATTCAATTCATAGGTTCAAACACATGTACTATGGTGTACTAAATAGTTCATACCACATGAATTGGTTCAGACGGATCTTCAATAACACTTAATATTTTCTCATGATCTTCACTATCTAGTCTCCACTTTTGAGACTGCCCACGACGTGGAGCTGTATGAAGAATTAGGCCAACAACAATGACCAGGTGGCTATATTGATATACCTTGTTGTCAATTTGATATTCAGTGAAATGAATCCCATGTTGAACAATTTTGACTTGTTTTAAATATGTCCCTTGCACTACTACTGAGATTGCATATAAGAAACAACAAATTCCTCTAGGTTCAAAAATTTGTGAAAGTGTATAAAAATTGAAAATGCATGCAGAAAATCAATTAATTAAAATACATGAATCAATTCAAACCTGTGGAAAGGACATTCCATTGTGCATTTCAAATTTTGTTAACTTCTTTCTCTCTTCTGTGCAATGCAATAAATAATAACTAACACCTTCTACATTTCCAACCTCTGCTATGACTAGAAAAATATCTCCTGCAATTCAAATTTACACGAAAAATTAAAACTTATAAATAAAATGTACATGATGAAAACTTGCAACATTTTGAAATATATAATTTAAATAACTATATATGTGTTCATGTACCTTTTTTAATCAATCATGAAATATGGTCATAATCACTAGAAATCAAAGGAATGTCTTCAAAGCTTTCATCCTCATTTTCCTCGTATGTGTCAGTAACAACTAGTGGCACCAAATTCCATTCACTGACATATCCAAGCTCTTGGCTCTTGGAATTACCATAGTTTTCCAAAATACAATCACATAAAAAACATGTGTAATCCCCACTGTATAATGTCCATGGGCAATTATCTGTAGTCATGACACAATGCAAAGATCTTGTCCTATCCACCCTCTTGCATCCATGAATTGATCTTCTATCCAAACCTGCCAAATGTACATACACACACATCTTTGTAAACAAAATGAACTAAAGATTTAATTTAATACTTCTAAGATAATTCCCTTTTTATTTATATTTTGATTTAACTCAAACTTGAATTTTTTTATGAAAAATAGATCACATAGCTGATATCTCCCATAACACTCTATATGGAATGGGCCTATTTTTTCTCGATGATGAACGGAGATATTTGGTTGCACAAAGTGTTTCTTACACCATTCAACAACATCATGTTCATTGTCTATATGATCTCTGGTATAATTTATTTTATTCTTTCTTAGAGCACGTTTGGTACAAGCTCTTGTACCATCATGTTCACCCTTTCCATGTCCACTCTAAAAAAAACTCCAAACATTTGATATTTTGTCATTTCAATAATAACTGCATAGTGCATAAAATGGCCTCGATGATTTGAATTGTGACACACATTTACCAAAACAAACAAAATGTTTAACTATTGTTATGCCTCTCTCTTTCAAATATTCAAAAAAATTCTTGAAGCAATGTTCTACAAAATTTGTGTCATGCTCCTTATCATCGCTGATATAGAAGTGGTATTCTTTATTAATGATACATTTTTCAAATGTACTATCTACACCATCTAAATTCATTTTTGCATGTCGATAACACACATGCACCATAAAAGTGATCTTCTTTAAAAAGTAATACTCTTATTGAATCTCTTTTTGATTTGCAAAAGAGTATTTTCTATGAAGTCCACTACTGATTAAATAGTTCCAAGTGGGAAAGTGTTTCTTAATGTTTGAAACTGTTGTGCTTGCCACTTGGCAAAAAAACCATGGTGTATGTATGGTTTTATCAACTTACGAAAGTTTTCCATAAATGTCCCAATAGTTATCTCCTCTTCTACATAATCTAACCTTGTGGATTCCTTACCAAATTTTGTTTCAAACTTTTTGTACTTGTAAATCTTGCAATTTACTGTCTTTGTCATGTTGGTATCTTCATTTCTCAAAGAAAATTTATCCAAGTCTCCACATGTTCCACAAATGCTTTTTATATAATTTATTTTATTGGTTGTATGATCATCCGATTTATCACATAATATGGATGCTATGAATTGACTTGTTCGCTTAGGAGGAGCATTTTCATAACCATCACTATCTTCTCTAATATTTTGAAACACCTGATAGTAGAGATCAAATTCAATGTGATAACGACAACATCAAAATTCAAATACTTTGTATACCTTCACATAATATGGCCTTAACTTTTCAAACATTGTTTGTCCAATCTTTATATGAGGGTTTGATTTAGTAAATGACACATGTAATTCATATTTTGTTGTTTCTAACCAATGTTTTACATGGAGATCATAATGATCAGGGAAAATCCTATGTTTGATAACATCTCTACTATTTGATGAAGGATGAGTATTGTCATTCCAAAAACTTGACACCAAGTTCCTAACAACATCTTCAATCCTATCTGAATGAGGAGCTTTGCACATAATTGACCAATTCCCTTATGAGGTAGAATCATCAAAAGTCTTTATCCTTTTCACATATTTTGATATTGTCCTTCTACCAAAACCGAACTTAGATGACAGTGAATCGATTTTTCTTTTTTGAGGCATTCTTTCATTTAGTATAGATGTCAACATCACTCTTCTTGACACGGTCTTATCTATTGTTTGAGATTTTATACCAATGCTCACCAAACCTTTCTTAACATTTTCAATAATATCTTTTTGTATCTGAAAAGTTTTCCTCTTTTTATTTATTGTATCTATACCCAACAATTTTAATGGATCTATTAACTCTTTACGATTAAGTACAATTGATAAGAATTGAGCTTTCTCTAGTGTACTATCAAGATTATCGAAATGAGATATTATTTCTTTTTCACTTTTATTCATTGATCTCCTTTTAGTATGTCTAGGTTCTTCATTGAGATATTTCAATTCATCCACATCCATTTCAAGTAAATGATCTAAATTTTTATAAGAAATATTTCTCTTCACCTTTTTAGCTAGATCCATAATATGCTCATCCATACCGGTAGAAGGTAACAAGCTTGACCCCTCTCCTTGGACCTTCATTGATTCAACTTGGGCCTCCTCCATATGTTCTTCAACTATAATGTGTTCTTCAACCTCATTTACCTCAACTCTTGCTTGGGAACTTCCTTCTTGTTGAGCCCAAACTACACACACACACACACACACACACACACACACTATATATATATATATATATATATAAGGATAGATAATTTAAATTTATTAAAACAACAATAAATTTTAAAAGAAATGTCTTCATTCAAAATATTTGCTAATCTTAGAGATAGAGGTAGTAAATTAAAATAAAATTATTTTAAATGCACCAAAATTTCTAGTTCAAAGAGGTCCTAAAAAGACAACTTGAAGAGATAGAGAGAGAGAGAGAGAGAGAGAGAGAGAGAGAGAGAGGTCACATAAATTAAAGACTACATTACAGCCCTATTTATAGATAACATAGAGTCTAGGGGTAGAGAGAGAAGGGTTTTAAGGAGAGAGGGGGAGAGAGAGAGATAGGAACCATCCTAAATTTATAGATAAGTTTAAGTAGAGAGAGAGAGTGAGAAAGAGAAAGAGTCGTAAGAAGGCTTAAGGGGAGAGAGAGGGATGATTCAACTTGGGCCTCCTCCAAGATTATTTTTAATACACCAATTCCAAGTATAATTTGTGAATTTAGATAGAGGTCCTAGTAAAGAGATCCTAAAAAAGAGATTAAAAAAAAGACTTGAGGATCTAGAGAGAGAGAGATGGGGGTCTTTAATACTTTTAAGGTGGGGGGGAAGAGGGAGTGATGCAAAGCATCCACATACCAATAAACTAAGGGAGATCTTTCTCCCAACTCACCTATCCTATTAGGTGATAGCTCTTCACTCACTCACAAACTCATCACAAGCCTATAGGTTACTCACAAGGCATCAACACTCCAACAACACACCCATGCTTCTAAAAAAACCTCCAACCCTTAACATACACTCAAATAGGGGAAAAAAACATGATCAAACCTCAATCCCAACTTTCCAACACTTCACCTCTACCAACACCCTTTTGGTAATCACTTACTCAACACTAATCCCTCTCTAGGATTCCCAAACCCCACTTACAACATGTAATGGATGCTCACAAATACATATAAACCTCTTTAAATCCTTATGAGGACTTCTCAACACACTCCCTCAATGTTCTCTACCCACCAACCATCCAAGAGAACATCAGAATGCTTAATGTGGATTCACTATTTGTTGCACAATCATACAAAGTGTAGGGACAGTCATTATAACCTAGGCCAACACCTCTCTCCAGGGATTCCTAACACTTCCAATGGTTGCTAAGTACTCCAAAACACCTTGCCCAATTGTCCTCCATTCATCAAACTCACTCATTACATCATAATCTCAAAATTTTAGTCCACTAGTTCCTTAGGATAACAACATACCTAGTTTTGGGACAGCCATAAAATGGTGAGTATTTTGGCCAATAAAGGGTGAAAAACACTTGATTAGGGTCTAAAATAACCCCTAAAACCTAACCAATACTTAAACCAACCTTTGGGAGCCCGATATTGCATGTATATCAACCCACACATCACCAACTTGTTGCCTTTTGCAGACCGAGACACAAAAATTAGGTTTTGTGTCACCCTTAGCACATTCCAAAACTAGTAGGGAGCCCTGAAAAATAATTTACATGAAATAAAATAATATAATACATTTTTTCACCCATTTTGAGGGTTTTACATTGAATACAAATAAAATTTTACTTCTTTTTATGCTTGTTGCCAACCCTAGGTAGGGTTTGGATAGTTTTTACTAAAATTGCTATAACTTTCTCAAAACCAAATGAAATTAAATGAAACTAAAAGGGAAATTTTATAAATTAAATGATATATCATATCCTATGGATTATCAAGGAAATTTAATATATATTAATGGTGAAGAAATATGTGAGAACAGACTATAATATTCAGAAAATTCAAGAAAATTGCAGAGAACTTCAAGTTTTTTTATTATTTTCCTCAATGAGATCATCAACCAACCCCCAAAAAAATGTGTAAAGGGAATTTTAAACACTTTTAAATCCTCCCATATTGGAAACCAACTTCACTAACAATCACTTAATTTCCCTTTTCAAACACAAAAGTTGTTTTGACAACTTGTTGACAATTTTGACAATTTTGCTCCACATTGCACCTAGACTTGATCCATGACTCCCATGACTCAATATTAATTGAAATAGGTACAAATAGTAAAAAAAGACCCTTAAATACCATAAAAAAACAATTTTGACCCATTGAGAACTATTTCCCACAAAATGGTAACTTTTGATAATTTGATAATTTTTTAGTAATATTGACAACATGACCCTACTAGGACTTATCTAACATTCGATGGTCTTAATGACCTTATTAAATAACATGTGTTATTTAAAGAACTTATTGATCACTTTTCACTCTTAAAAACACAAAGGTTTCCTAATTTTCCTCATAGAGGCTTGATGGCAACTTAGGTGCTCCTACACCATACAACCCCCTATAAGAGATCTCATGACCCATGAGTCGATTCTTATGCTTGCTCCACATTTCTTCTCTGATGCTCCATGTCTTCCCCATGATATTTGGGCTGAAAATTTCTTCCATGGAATCAAAGACTCATGCTGAGAACTATAGCCTCTATGCACTCCTTGCCATGATTGATTGCTTGCAACTAGACCTGCTCTTGGCTTGTCATCCTTCCTTGTTGTCTTCCATGTTGGAATACCCGCATTCCAAACCTCACATGAGTCTCCTTGAACTTTTTTAATGGTATAAACTGATTTCCTTTCAAATATTGTTTGTTCTAGAGGAAAAACAATAGTCCCCACTAAGATTGTATCTTCTCCTCTCCAACCACCTTGAGACTACTTGCAAACCTACTCTTTGACCTTCTCATGATCCCTCTTATGCACCACCATCTGATCTCCATTACTCAAACCTCAAACCACCTTCAAATTATGATCTTTATGGATCAAGGCACCTAACACTCCAAGCATACAATTTTGTTTTCTTCTAATTTTTGTGTGTTGTCATTTATGATGTAATAATGGACCAACCATTTGGAACTCAGTAGAGCCATGGTTGAGTTGTCCAAGTTTTGATTGGGTCATTTGTGTTCAGGATGCTATCAACCTAAGAAGTTGTAATGATAATGTTGATCATAGGAGCAGTACTCTAGATCATTTCCATCATGGAATGGGGGTCTAATGTATTGTGTTTAGGTCTTTCAGGATGATTGAGGGCCTTTGGGAGCCTTGGAATGCATTAGAATGAAAAGTTGCATCTTAGGTGTCAAAGATGTAAAAGTTGTTGAGCAACTTTTTGCAACTTTTCGCAAAAGTTGCATTTTTTTTATGATTGGCATTGAAAATTTGGTTGAAGCAACTAAACCATTGGAATATAAGCCAAAATATACTTCATTGTACGGGTTGGAGAATCTGGAGTACAAGATCAAGTTTTCTGTTTTCAAGTAATCTTGTCTATTCACCATTTTTGATAGTTTTTTATTATTTTCATTGCATTGTACGGTCTAGTAAGGACTTGTAAAAGAAATATAATTGCAGGGCATGAGTGATTGTTGAGTGTACTTTTCAAAAAGGTATATTAGTAAGTTTCTTTGTGTTTGGTTGTAGAGATCTCATTCATTCTCTGTAACTAGGTGTAAAACCCTTGCAAAGTAGGGTTTAAGAGCAAAATGACTCTAACCTGAGCATCCATTGATGGAACCAATTGAAATTAAATGGAATGCTAGGTTAGGGTCTATAAATATGATTAGATTAGGTTTTTTTTGTCTTGTAGGCCTTTGTGGAGGAGCTACAATGAAGCCCTAGGCTCACTGCTAGGAGTTGGTGAGTTAGGATAGCAGAAGATGTGCAAATTCTGAGAACATGTGGATTGGTGGAAGAGAAATGGACCCATGGTTTGAAAGCCCTATGAATTACCTTCAAGAATCCTTAATTTATTTGATGTAGTGATTTTGACTAGTGAAGCTTTCCAAAGATATCTTTCCCAGTCACCCGGGTAGGCAAAAACCCTTGAAATTAGGACAAATTTGGTTCTCATATGTGTGATTAAAACCCAAGTGAAAATTTGCAAAATTGTTTGTATCCCTGATAAGGGTATCCAAATCTGTAATTTATTTATTTATGGCCTTGTTTGGGAAGTTTTGAAAACAAGTCCTTAAAACCGGTCTAGGAGGGCTAATTGAATTAGGCCTATTTGTAACTGGTAGAGTCAAAGTGAGGTTGGAAAAGCTTGGCGATGGGACCAAAGGTGCTAAAACCCCTAAAATACTTCAAAGGAAGTATCTAAATGCATATTGAACCCATTGTAGGAGTTGGTGTGTTGTGATCCTTACAGGAATTGTTGGAGCCCTAGGAGTGGTGTGTAGAGATTGAGGTGGCAACCTCAATAGGAGGAGTAGATTGTCTAAGATCAGTGGCTATGCCTTAGAGGCAAGCCAAAATGGATTAGACCTTGGAGGTATAGATAGAAAAACCCCAATCAAGTGCCATTGGATGGGCTTGAGGAGTTAGAGGGTTGAGTAAGCCAAGAAACCAAGAAGGTGAATAGGATTAGCTCCAAGAATCTCTGCATCAAAGTGGTATGAGAGCCATTCTTTGAAAGATTTGGTGTATGCCAGATTGTGAAGAATTAGAATAAAGTTCAATGCCTCCAAAGGAAATGACTCTAGAATCCATCCGACAGATGGTGGTAGAGATGATAGAAGGATTGAAGGATGCGGAAGGAAGTAAAGGAACCAGAGATGTTAAGAAGGAGAAGGGAAAGGTTAAGATGGAATGGGGAGATGAGATAGATGAAGAAGTGGGAGATGGAGAGGAACAAGTAGTACTAGCAATGCCTCAAGACAAAAAGCTATTCTTGGATGTAGTCAAATCCATCTCCAAAGATAACTTGGATGGATTACCCACCTATACAGGAAATCTCAATGTAAAAGAGCTGCTATATTGGATAAAGGCCCTAAATAATAATTTTGATTATAAGGAGGCAGCAGAGGAGAAAAGAGTAAATGTGGCCAAGTCAAGATTGAGAGGATCAACATTAGTTTGGTGGAATATGATGCAATAAGAAAGGATACAAGAAGGTAAGAAGAAGATAACTTCATGGGAGTGTATGAAGATAAGGCTTAAGGCTCAATTCCTACTAGGGGATTATGAAGTTCAAATCCACAAGAAACTGCAAAATATGAAACAAAGGGAGCTAGATGTCAATACAAACACTGAGGAATTCCACAAACTTAGTTTGAGGGCTAGGAAGTATGAGAATGAAGTGGAGAAATTGGCTAGGTACATGAATGGCCTTAGAAAAAACATACAAGATGAGATAAGTATCCTCACACTAGACACTGTTCACAACTGTTTTCCATTGGTATTAAGGGTAGAGGAGAAGATCAAGAGGAGAAGTGAGAAAAACTAGAAACATAGAGGTGGTAAAAACTTAAGAGGCAGAGGAACCTTTGGTAGAGGACAAAATACTCCAAGAAGGAAGTGGGGACTTACAAAGAGGAACATATAGAGGATCCTTTAAAGGAAGGAGCAATTTTAGGGGCAGGTTTGGAAGCTCAGGAAGAGGAAATACAATATTCATCAGTAGGTGTTATCACTACAATCAAGTAGGACATACCATGAGTAGGTTCCCGGGAAAGCCTCAAGTACAACAAGCTCATACATGGGTGAAATAAGGACACAATTCATGCAAGAGGAGGACACTCAAAGTGAGACATCTCCAATCAGCAAGGTAGGGTCAGTGACAGATGGAGAAAACTTAATGATGAGAAGAACAATGCTCAAGATACCCCAAGCTCAAAATCCACCACAGAGGAAAAGTTTGTTTAGGACCACTTCTAAGTCACATGGGAAAATTTGTAAGGTGATTGTGGATTTGGGTTCCACTGAGAATATTGTCTCAGTTGAAATGGTGGATAAACTCAAATTGAAAATATTGCCTCACCTCACTCCTTACAATGTATCATGGCTCAACCGGGGTCAACATGTCTTAGTTGATGAACAAGCATGGGTGGACTTTGAAATTGGTGAGTATAGGGACAAACTACTATGTGACATATTGCCTATGGATGCTTGTCATCTGCTTTTGGGCCATCCATGGAAATATGATGTGAGAGCTTGTCATAATGGAGAAAAGAATAACTATCTCATCACCAAGAATGGGAAGAAGTACCAAATGAATCCACTACCTAATCCAAAGGAGGAAAACAAAGTAGGATCAAGTATGATGTTGATGAGAGGTAAAGAGTTCCTTAAGGTGTTAAAGCAAGACGGTCATCAAGGCCATGCTATAGTGTTGAAGCCTACAGATGAAGCTAAGGAATATCTAATGACTGAAGTGCCTCAAGAGGTGCAAGGTCTACTAAAGTAATATGAAAAATTTATAGGAGATGACATGCCTGATTCTTTACCTCCAATGAGAGATGTAAACCATCAAATAGACTTAATACTAGGGGCAAATCTGCCTAACAAAGCTTGTTATAAAATGACACCTATTCAAAATAGAGATTGCCAAACAAGTGCAAGAACTCTTGGACAAAGGGTTTATTAAAAAGAGTTTGAGTCCATGTGTTGTTCCTACTATGCTAGTGCCTTAAAAAGGAGGAAAATGGAGAATGTGCATTGACTCAAGAGAAATCAATAAGATCACTATAAGGTATCGGTTTCCCATTGGACAATCTAGGTGCAACAAGCTACTTCACAAAGGTGGACTTGAAGTCTGGTTATAATCACATAAGAATCAGACTTGGTGATGAATGGAAGACAACCTTTAGAACCAATGCAGACCTATATGAGTGGTTGGTGATGCCATTTGGTCTCACCAATACACCTAGTACCTTCCAAAGGCTCATGAATGAAGCCTTAGTTGAGTATATTGCTAGATTTGTTATTGCGTATCTTGATGACATTTTGATCTTCAACAGGTCCAAGGAGGAACACCTTAAGAATGTGGAGATGGTCTTGAAGAAGTTGAAGGAGGCTCAACTCAAAATCAACCTTGAAAAATGTGAGTTCTTTAAAATGGAGCTAGTTTACCTTGGTTTTGTTATTTCTCAAGGATGTTTAAAGATGGATCCAAGTAAGGTAGAAGCAATACTTAATTGGCCTATACCCAGGGGAAATAGTGATGTTAGAAGTTTTCATGGAATGGCATCTTTTTATAAGAAGTTCATGAGAAAATTTAGCCATGTTTGTGCTCCTATACTCAACGCCATTAAAGGAGGGATTGAGTGTCACTTTAAGTGGATAGAGGAAGACAATAAGGGGTTTGAACTGTTGAAATCTAAGATAGCAGAGCTGCCAACCCTTAGATTGCCTGATTTTAATCAATTGTTTATAGTAGAATGTGATGCTAGCCAAAGGGTAATAAGGGTAGTTTTAAGCCAAGAGAGTCACCCTATAGCCTTCTTCTCGGAGAAGTTAAATGAAGCTAAGAAAAGTTACTCCACATATGACTTGTAGTTATATGAAATGGTACAAGCATTGAAGAAATGGTGTCATTACTTGCTGCCCAAAGAGTTTATAGTTTTCACTGATAGCCATGCCCTTAGTTTCCTCAATGGGTAGGAGAAGTTGAACCAGAGACGCCTAAAGTGGGTTGAATACCTACAATCCTACACCTTCACTTTTAAGCACAAAAAGGGCACAACAAACAAGGTAGTTGATGCACTAAGTAGGAGAGTCATGACTATGCAGGAGATACAATTGCAAGGTGTGGGTTTGAGTGAGTTAAAAGACCTCTACAAGGATGATAAGGATTTTGCAGAGATATATATTGTTTGTTCTGATTTCTCTAACACCTCTCATGTCTCTTATTTAGAATATATGATACATGAGGGTTTGTTGTTCAAAGGACATCTTCTTTGCATTCCCCAATGTTCTATGAGATAAAACATTATCCAAGAGAAGCATCAAGGAGGTCTAGGAGGTCATTTTGGCATAGATAAGACTTTGCAGTTTTATTATTGGCCCAAGTTGCAATCAAAAGTGAGAAGGTTTGTAGAGAAATGCACAATTTTCCAAAAATAAAAAGGATCATCAAGTAATGCAGGTCTATATCAACCCATGGTCGTACCTCAGAGGCCTTGCGAATGTTTGAGCATGGATTTTGTGTTACGCTTGCTAAGAACTCCAAAGGGATTTGATAGTGTGTATGTGGTGGTAGATAGGTTCATCAAAATGGCACATTTCATACCTTGCAAGAGCACCAATGATGCCACCTACATTGCAGGCCTCTTTTTCAAAGAGATAGTCATAATTCATGGTCTTCCAATCGGCATTGTTAGTGACAGAGATGTGAAGTTCCTAAGCCACTTTTGGAGGACGCTTTGGAGAAAGTTGGGCACCAAGTTATCCTTTTCATCTACCTATCATCCTCAAACAAATGGTCAAACAGAGGTAGTTGACAAATCATTGGGTAACTTGCTAAGATGTCTTACAAAACAACATGGGCGGACTTGGGATTTAGTACTCAGTCAGGAAAAATATGCATACAATAACTTAGTGAACTGAAGAACAGGTAAAAGTCCCTTTGAGATAGTGTATGCATTTCATCCTAGGGGAATATTAGAGCTCAGAGATCTTAGTTCTATGGCACCCAAGAGTGCACAAGGTGAGAACTTTGTAGAAGGTATCAAAGAAGTGCATGATAAGGTAAGGCAAACCTTACAACAAAAATCCAAGTAGTATAAGGTGCATGCTAATAAAACAAGAAGGAATGTGCAATTTAAAGTTGGAGACTTGGCATTAGCATACCTAAGGAAGGAGAGACTTCCAAAAGGGAAGTCTACCAAGCTATTAATGAAGAAGATTGGACCTCTCAAGGTGGTGCACAAATGTGGACAAAATGCATATGAAGTTGAACTTCCTCCCACCTTGGGTATTTCTCCTATATTCAATGTTTGTGATCTCTATCCATACAAGGTAGAGTCACAAACAAATCGGTTGGACATGTCATCACCGGTTAATGAATATTAGGTGAGGGATTTGCCACCAAGCCAACCGGTCAAGTTAGAGAGTATCTTGGACACCAAGGTAGTAAAGAAGACAAGGAAGGGAGTCTAAGAGAATTATCTTATCAAGTGGGAAGGTTTACCTGATTTAGATGCTATGTGGATGTTAGAATCAGATATACTTCAGCATGGAGTGGAGATTGTAGACCTCTTAACTCAAGGGACTTGAGTTCTTTGTCCCAAGGGAGTATGGTGCAGGGCACCTAACACTCCAAGCATACAATTTTGTTTTCTTCTAAGTTTTGTGTGTTGTCTTTTATGATGTAATAATGGACCAATCTTGTGGGACTCAGTAGAGCCATGGTTGAGTTTTCCAAGTTTTGATTAGGTCATTTGTGTTCAGGATGTTATCAACCTAAGAAGTTGTAAAGATAATGTTGATCACATGAGTAGTACTCTAGATCATTGTCATCATGGAATAGGGGTCTAATGTATTGTGTTTAGGTCTTATAGGATTCTTGAGGGCCTTTGGGAGCCTTGGAATGCATTAGAATGAAAAGTTACATCTCAGGTGTCAAAGATGTAAAATTTGTTGAGCAAATTTTTGCAAAAGTTGCATTTTTTTTATGATTGGAATTAAAAAGTTGGTTGAACCAACTAAAACATCAACATATAAGCCAAAATATACTTCATTATATTGGTTGGATAATCTTGAATGCAAGAACATTTTTTGTGTTTTCAAGTAATCTTGTCTTTTCACCATTTTTTACAGTTTCATTGCATTGTACAATCCAGTAAAGACGTCAGAGAAATCTCATTGAAGGGCATGAGTGATTGTTGAGTTTACTTTTCATCAAGGTATATTAGTAAGTTTTTTTTTTTTTGGTTGCAGAGATCTCATTCATTCTCTGTAACTAGGTGTAAAACCCTTGCAAAGTAGGGTTTAAGAGCAAACTAGCTCTAACTTGAGCATCCATTGATGGCACTAGTTGAAATCAAATTGAATGATAGGTTAGGGTCTGTACATATGATTAGAGTATGTTTTTTTTTCTTGCAGGCCTTTGTGGAGGAGCTACAATGAAGCCCTAGGCTCACTGCTAGGAGTTGGTGAGTTAGGACAACAAAAGATGTGCAAATTCCGAGCACATGTGGATTGGTGGAAGAGAAATGGACCCATGGTTTGAAAGGCCTATGAATTCCCTTCAAGAATCCTCAATTTATTTGAGTTGATGATTTTCAATAGTGAATCTTTCCAAAGATATCTTTCCCAGTCACCTAGGTAGGCCAAAACCCTTGAAATTAGGACAAATTTGGTTCTCATATGTGTATGGAAAACCTAGGTACAAATTTGCAGAATTGTTTGTATCCTTGAAAAGGGAATCCAAATCTGTAATTTATTTGTGGCCTTGTTTGGGAAGTTTTGAAACCAAGTCCTTAAAACCAGTCTAGGAGGGCTAATTGAATTAGGCATATTTGTAACCGGTAGAGTCAAAGTGAGGTTGGAAAAGCTTGGAAATGGGACCAAAGGTGATAAAACCCCTAAAATACTTCAAAGGAACTATCTAACTGCATATTTAACCCATTGTAGGAGTTCATGTGTTGTGATCCTTGTAGGACTTGTTGGAGCCCTACAAGTGGTGTGTAGAGATTGAGGTGGCAACCTCAATAGGAGGAGTAGATTGTCTAATATCAGTGGCTATACCTTGTATGAAAGCCAAAATGGATCAGACCTTGGAGGTCTAGATATAAAAATCCCAATCAAGTTCCATTGGATGGGCTTGAGGAGTTAGAGGGTTGAGTAAGCCAAGAAACCAAGAAGGTGAATAGGATTAGCTCCAAGACTCTTTGCATCACTCTATCAACCTCACTCCTTGATGCATCTTCAATTTTGTTGGTCTCTAATTCATTGTCTTTGACAAACTCTTTCTTATCCACCAAGATGATCTTTGCTCTGAGACAAAAGTTCTCCCATCCTTATTGATGGTGTATGTTTTAGAATATCCATCATACAAAGCTTTCCTATCAAATTGCCATGGCCTTCCTAAAATTAGGTGACAAGAATCCATGGGCAAAATGTCACACAAAACCCTATCCTTATATTCTCCAATCTGAAAATAAATATAAGCTTGTTCATCTACCAAAAGAGATTTATTATCACTTACCCAAGATGCTTTGCAAGGATTTTGATGAGGAATTATTTCTAGATTCAATGTATCCACCATTTCCCTAGACATCATATTATCTGTTGAACTAGAATCTATTACCATCTTACATACTTTACCTTTGCTTTTGCAATCGGTCCTAAAGAGTGATCTCCTTTGTGTAATCTCCTTGTCCTTGGATGTCTTCAAGAATGTTCTCCTTAGCATCAATGCTTCTCTAACTTCTTGTTCACATCCTCTTCTTGCACAAGTTGTGCCCTCTTCTCACTTCTTATTTCACCTCCTGATGATGAACCTTGTCTTTTTGGACACTTGAATGTTGGGTGACCAACTTGCTTACAATTTTAGCACCTTCCTATGAATATTATAAAATTTCTACCTCCTCCAAACCTACCTCTTGTGCCGCTAAATCCTCCTCTAAAATCAATAGCTCGTTATTACCTTTCTTGTGTCTCCTTGGTCTTCTTGAGTCTATCTTGTTCCTCTTCTTCTTTTGGTGTTTCCTCTACCTCTTCCTTGTCTCTCTAGCCTTTTTTGCAACTTCTCGTCAACTTTCATAGCCAACTTATAGAACTTCTCTACCATTCTTATTGTTGTGAGACTAAGTTCATCTTGAATATTGTACCTCAAACCATTAAGGTACCTTGCCACCTTCTCTTCATCATCTTCCTCATGTGCTACTCTTATATCCAGCTTATGAAATTCTTATATGTATTCTTGCACATACATATACTTTTGCTTCATAGTTTGTAGCCTTTTATATAACTGAACATTGTAGTCATTGGGTAAGAACTTTTCTTTCAACTTCTCCACCATCTTGTTCCATGAAGTTATCTTTGGTTTGTCCTTCTTCCACATATCAGCTTTCACATAATCCCACCAAAGTAGAGCATGTCCTTTCAATCTTGACTTATCCACCTTCACCTTTTGATTATCTTCCACTTCACATTCAAATTAGTTTTCCAATGCTCCAATCCAATCTATGAGTTCTTCTCCATCTAGTTTTCATCCATACATTGGTAAATATGCTTTAGCATTGTGATCACCTTCCTTCATTTCCTTTAGGAGCCTAGCTGTCCTTGCTTCCTCCGGATTCAAATCTACCTCTTGAGGGACTTCATTCTCAAAATATTATTCTAGTTCACTCTCACCTTCATTAGTTCTTCTTCTCCTATCTCTAGCTTCCAATGTAACCTTCTCTTTTAGGGCTTTCAATTCCCTAGCAACTATTGATCCACCTTTTGGAGGCATCTTGCCTTCAAGATCACAAATTCTATCTTCAAGTAACCTAATCTCTTGCTTTGATAAAAATTTTATGCAGAGAATCCATAGACCAATCAACTAAGGGAGATCTTTCTCCCAACTCACCTATCCTATTAGGTGATAACTCTTCACTCACTCATAAACCCCTCACAAGGCTATAGGTTACTCACAAGGCTTCAAAACACCAAAAAAACACCCATGCTTCTAAAATAACCTGCAACCCTTGACATACACTCAACTAGGAAAAAGCAACATGATTAGATCTCAATCCCAACTTTCCAACACTTCACCTCTACCAACACCCTTTTGGTAATCACTTACTCAACAACAATCCCTCTCTAGGATTCCCAAAAGCCACTCACAACATGCAATGGATTCTCACAAATACCTATAACCCTCTTTACATCCTTATGAGGAATTCTCAACTCACTCCATCAATGTTCTCTACCCCCCCAACCACCCAAGAGAACATCACAATGCTTAATGTGGATTCACTATTTTTTGGATAGTCATACAAAGTGTAGGGACAATCATAATAACCTGAGCCAACAACTCTCTCTAGGGATTCCTAATAATTCCAATGGTTACTAGGCACTCCCACACACCTTCCCAAATTTTCCTCCACTCATAAGCATCACTCATTACATCATAATCTCAAAATCTCAGTCCACTAGTTCCTAAGGACAACAACATACCCAGTTTTGGGACAATAATAAAATGGTGATTATTTTAGCCAATAAAGGGCCAAAAAAACTTGATTAGCTCTACACTAAACCCTCACACCTATCCAAGCCTTCAAAAAACATTTGGGAGCCCAATATTGTAGGTATATCAACCCACACATCACCAATTTGTTGCCATTTTTAGATTGAGACACAAAAATCAGATTTTGTGTCACCTTTAGCACATGCCAAAACTAGTAGGGATCCCTAAAAAAGAATTTACATGAAATAGCATAATATAGTACATTTTTTCACCCATTTTGGGGGTCTTACATTGAATACAAATAAAGTTTTATATCTTTTTATGCTTGATGCCAGCCATAGGTAGGGTTTGGATATTTTTTACTAAAATTGCTATAACTTTCTCAAAACCAAATGAAATTAAATGAAACCAAAAGGGAAAATTTCTAGATTAACTTATATTTCATATCCTATGGATTATCAAGGCAGTTGAATAAATATTAATGGTGAAAAACACATGAGAACAGACTGTAATATTTAGAAAATTCAAGAAAATTGTAGAGGACTTCAAGTTTTTAATTATTTTCCTCAATGAGATCATCAACCAACCCAAAAATAAGTGTGGGAAGGTAATTTTAAACACTTTTCAGGCCTCCCATCGGTTGTAACCACATTGGAAACCAACTTTACTAACAATCACTTAATTGCCCTTTTCAAACACAAAAGTTGCTTTGACAACTTTGCTCCAAATTGCACCTAGACTTGATCCATGACTCTCATGACTCAATATTGATCCAAATAGGTAAAAATAGTCCAAAAATACCCTTAAATACCATAAAACAACAATTTTGACCCATTGGGACCTATTTCCCACAAAATGACAACTTTTGACAATTTGACAATATTTGAGCAATATTGACAACATGACTCTACTAGGACTTAATTTAACATTCAATGGTCTTAATGACATTTTTACATAACATATGGTCTTTCAAGACCTTATTGATCACTTTTCACTCTTAAAAACACAAAGGTTTCATAAGTTGCCTCATAGAGGCTTGATAGCAACTTAGGTGCTCCTGCACCAGGGAGAAAGAGAGGGAGTCCTAAGAAGACTTAATGGGTGAGAGAGGGGTCCTAAAAATAAGTTAAATTAAAACTAAATTAAGTTTAATGCAAAAAAAATTAATATATATAATTTTCTAGTCTAGAGAGAGGTTCTAATATGAGATCCTAAAGAGAGAGAGAGAGAGAGAGAGAGAGAGAGAGAGAGAGAGAGAGAGAGAGAGAGTCCTAAAATGAGATCTAGGAAAAAAAGACTTAAGACCTAAAGGGGGAGAGAGACTAAATTAAAACAAGGTTATTTTTTATCCAACCATTTCCAAATTATGTGTGTTACTCTAGATATAGAGGTCATAATTTAAAGACATCCTAGAAAAAGAGAGGTTGTAAAAACAGAGAGGGGTACTAGAGAGAGAGAGAGAGAGAGAGAGATTCTAAAAAGACTAAGTAGAGAGAAAGAGGAGTTATAAAAATATTTAAGTAGAGCATGATAGACTAATTTCAAATTTGATTATTTTTAATGCATTTATTCAAATTGTCTCATAATTTAAAAAAGAACATAAACAATTAAAAATATTTAATCAAAATAACATAATTTAGAAATAATTAAGATAAAATTATTTTAAAGATTAATTTAATTAAATTAAAATAATTTAAAATAATTAAGATAAAAATTATTTTAAATATTAGTTTAATTAAAAAATTTAAAATAATAAAGATAAAATTATTACATAAAAAAATATTTAACTAATCAATTAGCACAATTTAAAGTACGTAATACTTGTATAATTAAATAGAAATTAAGTAGAGATACATACGTGCATAATATCTTTGCATTCTTAGCTCTCAATATCTTTCTTCCGTGTCGACTGAATACTTCCTTGAAGTTTTATTTTGTCTTGTGCTCTTGTTCCCCATGTCCTTAAAATGGCCTTCAAAACCTTCTAATGTCTTCAAACGTCTTAAAAATTGTCACCCATAAAATGACCTTCAAATGCCTTCTTTCACCGAAACCTTCCTTGAAAATTCTTAGCTTAAAATGACCTTCAAATGTCTTCTTTCACTAAAAAATGTGAATTACTTTGATATTTTTATTTGAAACAATGAAATAAAATATCTCTATTTATATGAGATTGTTAATTGTAAAATGTTTGTTTTTACGTCGGTCGGGGTTCCTACAAATGTCAATAGTTAGAAATGGAGGGTTCAAATGAATACATCTGTTATATGATTGTTTGTCTCATCCATGCTCATTTGAACAATGGTTCGAATGAAATAGGTAGGGTTTGATTGAATCCACTTCCCTCAAAGGGGTGTTTGAACGAACCCCCTTCCTAGGCATCTCTCCCCCAATCTCCTCAAACTTCTAAGAAATTTTCACCTTCAAACCTCTATTTCAAGGCTCAAATGAGAGAATCTTGAAAACCCAAAATGTAGGATGGTAGTCCTCGAAGCAAGATTTCCAATGACTATAATTTTATTACATTGTGAGTTTATTATGATCTTTTTTTAAAATTTTTACCAAATATAGGTTTTTCATTGAACATGAACTTCTTTGTTCAACACATTTGGAAAAATAGTAAACTAATTCAAAAAAATTCTGAAAAATATCTATGCACTAGGTATTGATGTCTTCTTTCTAACAAAAAAAATAAAATTGAATATATATATATATAAAATAAGTTATGTGTTCAAATGTACACCTATGTCTAAATTATAATTAGTTGGACTTTAAAACTTAATAAAATGAAAAATATTCAATATATCACTATCAAACCAATTGCATGCACTGGTATTGATGTTACAAACCAAAAGTTGAAATAATTGAGTTTTTCTCATTTAGATAAAAAAAGTTATGCGTTAAGGCAAGTATCCTTGTTTCTAGCTTCCTTAAGACATCAAATTAGGGCTATGTTCTCATCTTAGGGGGGGGGCATGCATATCACCCTCTTTGTACCATATTGTACCTTATCTTTCCACATCTAAAACGGGGTGTTCAGACTCAAAAAAAGAGAAAACAAACTCTTATATGAGATGCTTCATGCCTGAAACCAGACACAACATTTGATATATGCCTTAGATGGGGTGCACATTCCCAAAACAAAAAGAAACAAACTCTTACATGGGATGTCCTCAAAACCAGGAATATATGTCTTAAACAAGGTTACACATTCTTGAAACCAGAGAACACAAACTCTTATATGAGATGTTCTTGAAACTAGACATTCGCCCCTTGGCATTTACATTTGAATTATATGTCTTAAACAGGTTTATGCATGCTCAAAACCAAAGGAAAAAAAACTCTTATATGAGGTGCTACATACTTGAAACCAAAAATCACTCACACACATGCATGAGGATGATTAGAACTAGAAAAACATAGCTAGACTATTCCTACTCTCGTCTCCAACATGGATCACCTAGAAAAAACACATCTAGAGTTTGTATCAATGTCCTTTTTCACCATTCTTCTCATGGACCACCTAAAAAAACATATCTAGTGTGTATCCATTCTCTATTTCTCTTTCTTCTCATGAGCTTATATCTTTGCTATTAGTAGTTCATGGATGATGTATGCTTTTCTCTTTTATGTGATCACTTGTGTTGTTGAGATGGAGTTTTTTCAAGAATAATATTAGTGGTTGAGACAATTTTGATATCGAGGTCTCTTCAGCTAGTTGACTTGAAGTCTTGTTTTGATTTTTATCTTTTGTGTTGTGTGTCTTTTTTCCTTTGTTTTTGTTTGCCTTTTTATTTTTGTCTATTTTTGTGTTCCCTTGCATGTGTTTGAGTGAGTTAAGATCCTAAGATCGGGGGCTTAGTTCCTCAAAATTAGCAGTCTTATACTCCTTCTGATTGTGCTCCTCATTTCTCCTCTCTTTCATCTCTTTCATTTACTTTACTATGAGTATTTGCATAGGCTCATACTCTCACTAAAGTGGGGGATAAAAGTAGCAGTGTAAATTGTCACTCGTCCAATTTACACCTCATGTTTGTGCCCCTATTTTAGTGTGTCTCCCTCTCATCTCTTATCTAGGTTTGTTCCTTGGCTTAACTCAAATTTTGATGCCATTTACACCTACCAAATGACTCTCTAGAGGGATGTCATCCTCTTTGGGCCTAAATTATGGTCCTTGATTGAGGAGGACTAGGGCGTGAACACCCTTGTCCCTCTCAATGGGGCCCATTTTTCAAGTGGATGATGGGACCTATCTCTCCGATGAGAAATGAAATTGATGGCTCTACATGATAGTTGGAGGAGGGCATAATTGATAAATTGACCTAGTATCTCATATATAAAGACATTTTATTAACCTAATTTCATCTAAGAAAGCATTCTAAGTCTCCATATTTAAGTAATTAAGTATTCAAGTTTTCAAGCATTCATCATCAAGCATTTCTAAAGATCTTAAAGGCTGCATATTCTTCATTCAACCATTGTAGTAAAAATTACATCATTCATATGCATGAATGTGTGTGTAATTGGGATTTTTTCATATTCATGCCATTCCATACAAAATATATGATTACATTCAAGAAGAAAATCATCATTATCAATCATTGCAAATATGAGGTATGTCTTTTCATTGTTTATTTCAGTATTTATAATATTTTATTCAATGTTAATTATTAAACCAAGGTTTGAATTAGGAAAACCCCTATTCCCAATTTATTTCCCTTCTTTAGTGTGCATAGGAGTAGGTATGGAGTTATGATCTTTAGAATTGACTTTATTTAAAGTAATAAACAGATCCCCTTTTAGAGTGTGAAGGAATAGAGCGACCATCATCCCTATCCTATAAAATTAGGAGCTCCATCTAGGAATATGTATGAATACTCTTATATTCCTCAGATCCAAGTTTGTGGCTCAATTCGATGGCTCTAGATCACTATTTGCGCATAATTACTTCAATTCCAACCCATTTTCCCTAATTTCAACATCTTCAACAATTCAATTCAACTCAAGGGAAAGAATAGGAACACTTAAAACCCACCTTGGAATTAGATTAGAATCTAGATCTATTAGGTTTAGAAAAATTAGTGGTTTTAGTACATTCAATGGTGGAAACCCTAATTTTCACCCATCACAGGTATAATTTTCATATTGATGGCATTTCTAATTGTCATCTATTAGATAGCGACTATATCCTCTTAATATGATAAACCTTTTCTCACATCCCTTTCTTTTGGTTAAACCAATTGTACCAAACTTGACATAGTTAATAGAAGAAAGTGGAAAGAGAAGTTCACAAATACAAATATTGTGTTATGTGAAAAAAAAAAAAAAGAAAAAAAAGTCAAAACATAAGTTGGAAGTCATGAGCATTGTTTTAGGCATCTAGAATAAATTCATAGGAACATGAGTAGAAAATTTAGAAGTTGTGAAGAGTTTATAAGGAACACTAGAATTTTGCATTCACAAGCTAAAAATACACACACATTCACAACCATAATCCTTTGAATTATAATCATAAGAAATAGAGAATAACCAACCATAAACATTCTTCAAATCATGTGGTCATGAATCATTTAGTAAGGGGAGACATAACACACAAAACAAATGCTGCAATTATTTCTTAAACAATTAACCATGGTTCCTTTTCTACCAAAATTTTGGAGTTGCAAAGTTGCACCATCAAAGAACAACACATCAGAGGTTGTGTAGGCCCTTTTCTTAACAAAAATTATATAAATCATGAGGTTTGAGGGGTATGCGGAGGATCATGGTGGGCCACAAAGACCCTTAAGTAGCAATGAAAATTTTGAAAAACAAAGGTAAGCAACTTGACGTAAAAATTTGAATAAGTTTTAACATTATTTAAAAAATATGTAAGAATAAAATCCATAGAAAATTGAATGTAGTTTCTAAGCTACTAGTTTTTTTTTGGAAAAAAAAATCTATTTGATGAAAATTTGAAATATCAATGCAGTAGTACTAAAATTTCACGAAAAAGATAAGAAGCAAGTGTTTGTCGGACCACCCTAACCACAATCAAATCATAATATTTTTTATAAGATTTTAGATATAAGTAGAAGACTCATGTATGGATGTGACACATATTTTTTGTATTTTTTTAAATAAATAATTAATAATGATTTTTTTATGACAACTTTTTAAAAATATAAAAAACTCATATGTCTAACCACCATAACTTGGTCAAAAATTTATGAAATTCAATTTTATTTTTTAATCCTATAGTATGTGAAGCATAGAATGTGATAGATGTTTTGGATTCTAAAAATGTGATACCATTAAAAAGTTATAGATGTTTTTCAATCAACCTATGAATCAACACTTTAGTCAAGATTCAATTAGAAAATGAATAATAATTATTTATTAAAGTCAAAATAAGGAAAAATTTATATTGTTGGAAAGTTGGGAATCTCCTTAAAAATCCCTTTTTGTTTCATCAATATTGGCTAGGAAAAAAGTAATCAACCACCAGGGCGAAGTCTAGAAAAGCAAGGAAAATTCCTAAACACATTTTTTCTATTGACTTTTTCAGGTTTTGTATGTCCTAGCCAAATCCCAAAGAAATATTGAGGAAAATAACAAGAATGCAAATTTTTGTCAAAGGTAACAGATATCCGATAATATGGATATATGATTTTTATTATTTTTTCATAAATATAATCTCTCTCTCTAAATCCCTTTCCCCTTCTCTCCCTACACATCCTAGCCAAATCCCAAAGCAATCCTGAGGCAAATACCAAGGTTGCAGATTTTTGTCAAAGGTGTCGATTTTTCTTTCATAAATACTCTCTATCTCTCTCTCTCTCTCTCTCTCTCTCTCTCTCTCTCTCGATACTTCCATCTTCTCCCCTCCCCTCCCCCTAATTACTCTCTCTCTATATCCATTTCCCCTTCTCTCCCTATCTCTTTTTTTATACTTCCACCTCCTTCCCTCTCCCCTCCCCCTAATTACTCTCGCTCTCTCCCCCTCCTCCCCCTAATTACTCTCTCTAGATCCCTCTCTCTCTCTCTCTCTCTTGATACTTCCATCTTCTCCCCTGCCCTCCCCCTAATTACTCTCTCTCTATATCCATTTCCCCTTCTCTCCCTATCTCTTTTTTTATACTTCCACCTCCTTCCCTCTCCCCTCCCCCTAATTACTCTCGCTCTCTCTCCCTCCTCCTCCTAATTACTCTCTCTAGATCCCTTTCTCTTTTTTATACCTCTCTCTCTCTCTCTCTCTCTCTCTCTCTCTCTCTCTCTCTCTCTCTCTCTCTCTCTCTCTCTCTCTCTCTCTCTCTCTCCCTTGACCACCCCTCAAGCCCTTTCTCCTTCTCTCCTTATCTCTCCCTCTCCCTTTCCCCTTCTCTTATGAGCCTTTTCCCCTTCTCTCCTTATCTCTCCCTCTCACTTTCCCCTTCTCTCCCTTGCCCACCCCTAGAGCCCTTTCCCCTTCTCTCCTTATCTCTCTCTCCCTTTCCCCTTCTCTCCTTATTCCCTTATCTCTCTCCTTATCCTAACAAGGTATCAAATATTAGATATCTGATACCTTTGAGAAAGGACACCAACCAAATTGTTGGTGCCCATATGAAAATTTATCAGATATCAAATATAATCCGATATCAGATATCTTTTCATTTGGGCACCAAAAAAATTGTTGGCGCCCATATGAAAAGATGGAATAATATCAGATATTTGATATTATCTAATATCAAATACTTGAGCCACACAAAATAGGACAATGGGTCATTTTGTGCATTCTAGTGGTCCCTACATTCTTTTTGCAAGTAACAAACATGGGTTTTTAGATAGATAGAGACACAATTCTTCTTTTTTGAGAATCTCTTACACAACTTTGTCATTGGCAATAATTTTTTAGCATCTTTATGGAGGTATAAGGTGAAGCAGTAGTCATCAAAAGCAAAAATGTAAAAAAGAACTTTCAAAAGATTAGATTGAAGCATATAGACAAAGAGATAGAGAAAGTCATAGGAAGAAAAAACAAGGTATGTCAAATATTGGTGAAGCCTCTACAAATATTATTTCAAGTGAAGAGGAAATTGAATATGCAAATGTTGAGCTTGATTTTGAAAATGAAAATGAAATTGTAGATATTGATATTGGAATTGTTGAACATGATATTCAAATTAGGAATGGAAATGTTAAAATTGATATTCAAAATGTTCAACATGATATTGAATTTAGAAATGAAAATGTTGAAATTGATTTTTTAAAATGTTCAACATGCTATTGAATTTGGAAATGAAAATGTGGTAATTGAAAGTGAAAATGTTGGAATTGATATTGAAGGTGAAAATGTTGAACCAAGTGAACATTATGTATCACCAAATAACATGATAAATGAAGACCCTCCCATGGAAGAAATTCAAGGCTTTCAAGAACTCCAAAATGGTTACTTGAAATTAATCAGAATATTATAGACAATCTTGAAGGTAAGAGGTCAACATGAACCATTTGATTGTGGGCTATGCAATTTTTCAACCAATATTTTAGCAATAAGACATTGACCGAGCAACGCCAACTTTTTGTACAATTGCTAAAGATGCCAAAGATGAGACTCTTGCTAGCCAAATTTAAGATTCGTGTGAACAAGAAAATGGAGAAATTTTTTATTATTGTCAAAAATATTTTTTAATACTCTCAATTATATTGGAAAAAATAACAAGGAAAAGGATAAGAGAGATGCTAAAAGAGCGATTACAACCTCCTTAGTAAGACTTCATTTGAGAAAGTATTTCTTTATGAGATAAACTTTTGTTGATTTGAATATAATTCGTAAAACTTTTGATAGAGCACTTGCAAGAACAAAAAGACTCGATGGTCCTATTCAAAATGATACATGAGCTTTTGGTGGGAGGCTTTCACGTGTTGATAAGAAGTTGACCGATAATGTAAAGGATGAAATTCAACATTTTTGGCACTCTAACTCTAGAGTATCACCCAATGTAAAGGATATTTTAAAGTTAAGGATTGGAAATCAAGATGACACATTGCATCCTAAACATTTCTTGGAATCAAGCCAAAAAATGATGTACAATTTTTTTGACACACATCCAACTTTGTAGATCTCACAAAGGGTTTTTGAATCTTTGAAGCCATTTTATTGTGTACCTATTAAGTTCAAAATAATTGTTGTTGCAAATACCATGTGGATTTTTCAATCTACCATGAACTATTATGATATATTTTTTATACTTTGCATACAAACGAAATGTTGTAGGAGTGTGGTGTAATGCAACTTTTGAGATCATCAAGAGACTTGCTAGATCTATTTTTATGTTCTAGAGATGATGGATACTTTTTATATAGAAATGATTGTTTAAATGAGAAATGCTCACAATGTGGTGTCTTGCAAAAAATTTATTTTGTCTTTTCATGAGGATAGCGAACATGAATTTGGAAAGAATATTGTTGAGAAAAAGAGATATGAGATAGTGAAATATAATTTTAAGAGTGGAGGTGAAAGTTCTAGATACGAATTGGTCTCTAGAGAAGTTAGTGTTGTTGATTTTATTTCAATTTTTAAGGAAAATATTTTCTACAAGTATGCAAGGCATACCCATAGGTCTCAATGGTTGGATCAACAATTTAGGATGTGTAAGAGCTCTTTCCCAATTGGCACTATTATATTAGTGGTCGATTTTGTAGAAAACTGTACATTGCAGCCACAAGATGAGGTATAGGCTCAATATACAATTCCATTTAGATTGCTATTTTTGTTCGCATAACATATAGACATGCCCTTGATAGTACAAAAGAGGTTAGGAAGATAATCAGGGAGTACCATTTTTATATGAGTGATGATAGATCTCACTCCTCCGAGTCTCATTTGGTCCAATAACTGCATAGGTCAATTCAAGAATACCTGTATGTTTTATTGGTTGAGTAAAATGCATGCAGAGAGGGGTGTACCTCAAATTTTTATTTTTTTAAAAGTTGGGCATGGGAAAGGGGAGCATGATTGAGTAGGTGCATGTTTGAAGAGAGCTCTAGTTAAGGAACAATTGAGGATTTCAGGTGCTAAATTTTATGATGCACATTTTATTGTTGATTGGTGTACTTTAGCAATGACATAGGGAGAGAAACTTGATTTAGCAGTGCACGTATTCTTTTGGTTGGTTGAGGAGGGCACATTAGGAGATAGACTAGATTGTTAGACAATAAAATATTCTTCAAAGATGCATTCATTTTGTAGCTCAGATGCAAGTACATGGACCATTTGGACACGAGAGTTAGCTTGTTTTTGTCATAATTGTATTCGGTATAACTGGGATTAATGCAAGTCAAGTGAGTGGATGGATACATGGGTTCCACAATATCTAACTCCTTTATCTCAAACAATATCCATGCCAAATGATGACATAAAAAGTTCAGTTGAGTATGACTATCTTTCAGATCTTCTATAGCTAGGACATGTTTTTGTAGTTGTTAATACAAACATCCTTATGGTTCATTAGATTCATTATGCTTAGGTTCATTAATTTATTTGGTTAATAAACTTATTATTCTCATGGCTTGGGAATGCAGGGATTACTAAAAATCATGGACATACATGACTCAACTACTTTAATACAAAAATCAAGGGTTACAAAAATCATGAACATATTGGAGTTTATGTTACTTTCATTGTTAAATTACTTTTACTCGGTATTCTTTCTTTAATATTGATATTTTATATAATATTGCAATGTAGGTGTCTTTGAGAGTACTAGTGGTTGGAGCTATGCATTAGGGAATGTGGAAATCATAATCAAATGTATTAGTTATGTATCTAGGATTTCTTGATAGCATTGATGTATTTGTACAAGATGATATTGATGTGGTTGTATTGATGATATACGAGGTATTTTTACATGATGAGATTGATGTGGCTATATTGATGCCTATAAAAGTTTGACAATTTTTCGCACTTAGGATGCTCAAAGGACGACACTACTAGGGTATGACACTGAGCGTTCGACCAAGTTGGGAGGAAAAAGAGGAGCATGAATAGGTTAAAACTACCTAACTAGATATTTTGGCACCAACGGTGTGCATCCACAATGAATAGAATGAGAAATTGTCTTTGTTGCAACTTTTCATTGAATGCCTATAACGATTTTTGCATCAACAAAAAAATCGCTGCCTTAGGAAAATTGCTTTGAATATTGAAAATACAAGCTAGGCTATTGTAGAGGGGCCTCATGTGACCCTTTAGGTTTAGACAAATCATTCACAAGTGTCGTAGATTCTGAGAAATAGTCTATCAAAGTTTGACAATTTTTTGCACTTAGGGCACTCAAGGGATGGCATTGCTAGGGTATGGCACTGAAATGTTTGACTGAGTTGGGAGGGAAAATAGGAGTATACCTAGGGTAAAACCACTTAATCGGACATTTTGTCACTAGTGGTTCACACCCACGATGAATAAAATGAGAAATTGGCTCTGTTGCAACTTTTCATTGAATGTCTCTGATGATTTTTGTGTCAATAGAAAAATTGTTTCCCTAGGAAAACCACTCCAAATCTTGCAAATCTAAGATAGGCTATTGTAGAGGAGCCTCATGCGACCTTGTAGGTTCAGACATATCATTTACAAGTACCTCAAATTTTGATAAACAACCTCTCAAAGTTTGACAATTTTTTGCACTTAAGACATTTCTGGGACGATGCTTCTAGGGTATGGCACTGAGCATTACTAGGGTAAAATCCCCTAACTGGACATGTTGGCATCTACGGTTCAAATCCATGATGACTTTTGAAATTTTTACTTATTTGTCCTCCATCATTACTATGCATAATTAACCATACTTATTACATCCACATAAATAATTAATTTTGTTGGCTCAAATATGTCAATGTGCATTGGAAGTAGAACATGAAATAAAATCCAATTTTGTTTACTTGTCATTTGTCATTACTAATAATCCATATTATGATTAATAACTATAGACACCTAAAATTGTCCAGTCTAATTAAATAAATATTTTATTTATTTAATTACTTTAGCCTAATTCTTTTATTATTTAAATAAATCTTTATTTATTTAATTAATTAATTTATCCTCTTCTAACCTTATTTCTCATTTAAATAAATACTTTTATTTATTTAAATAATCATTTTCCTAAATTAAATAAATATATGATTTATTTAATTAATTCATTAGCCTTTTCTACCCATGACACATGTCATTCATCTCTTAATTCATACACTATCTACCCTCTCATTATTTTCTTATTTTCTCTTCCTACCCTCTAATCATAGTCGACCATTTATCTTTTACACCTCTCAATCTTATCCCTCCATTTCTTATAGTGTCTTCTATATAAGGAGATGCTTCCTTCATTATCAACCCTACGCATTCTAGTGAGTTAACTACTTGACTACATTACGCTTTCGAACATATGTAATCAAGCCTACTTGCAACCACATTTCCGTTCTTTGTTGAGCTCTTGTGCACACATAAAATTCGAGAGCAAATATATCAAGCAAGATCAATGGAGATAGGAAGAATGGAGATTCAAACCCTATTGGACATGTGATGGTATAATCTTTGTGATTTCATTTGATTTGCATTGTCTTAGGTAATCTTCATATGTTATGGTAGATCTTTTTTGTTGTTAGGCTAGGGTTTTGTGGTTGAATTCATTTATTCTTTCAATATTGTTGTTATCCATTTTCACCATAAACATTTTGGCATGCCCGGTGGGACTCTAGTCCCTTTTGCATTTAACATCTTTTATTGTAAATTTTGTGTTTTGAAGTTGCAGATCTGACATTTTCGACAACATTTTTGACATTTTCATGTTTGCACACTTTCAAATCGTGTTTTTGATTCTTTGTCACGTCTGTGACATTTGGAATCGTGTCTACGTCTTCGACATTATTTCACTTTTTTTTGCAGATTGCAGGATCACGTCTATGTTCCTGAATCGCATCTGTGTTTCTGACAATATTTTAATTTTCCAAATTGCAAGTTTCCATTATAGGCGCGTCTATGGGCAATTTAATCGCATCTGTGAGATCTAATTGCATTTGTGATCATTTTAATCGCGTCTGTGTCTTGCAGGATTGTTTGTTTTGTATTTTTTTTGCAGAAACACGTCTATGAGGTGTTAAAACACATCTATGTTGTGGAATCGCGTCTGTGTAGGGTAAAATTGCATCTGTGTTTTTTTGTTTTTTTGTTTTAAATTCCTCATTTAAGGTTTTCATTTTTTGCCATTTTGTCTTGCATTTAATGTTCAGATCTGGTTTATATTGAGCTAACATCTTCAGATCTAGCTAACAAGATTTGTGCAACTTGTCTTGAAAGCAAAATCGTTTTGTCGAAGGCCCCTATTTCACAAAGTTTTTTGGATCTAAAAGTTACCTAACTTGTGTGTTTGCAGGAAGGGGTGATCATTTGAAACAATCCAAACTACTAATAGATCTTTGTTGTAGGACCTTAGCAAATATTTTTGATCTTTATTGTGTGTCTTATCTTCATAGACTAGCAAACACTTCAATTGGTTTACTAAAATTGAACTAGTGTCTTTTGTGTCCTGGGCAATAGACTCTTTTTGTTTAATCTCTAGAGGGCCTATCTCCCCATGTGGTCATTAGGACTACTGGTGAGGAGAGAACGACCCAAGTGGTAGCGAGGAAAACCCACCTCTTCCAAACCACTATAAACAATTGTATTCATGGTAAAAACTATGGATAACGTGTGTTGATTAGTTCATACCGACATTATTTCTCCCCATAAACCCGTTTGATCAAATTTATTTGATCATTTGTAGGGTGTAACCCCTACTAGCTAGGAGCCTTCTGTATTTACAAAGCTGAAAGTGTCGCATGTATGGCCACATGAGTGGATGCCCTTACTAGCACCTTTTTGTTTTAGAAGCCAAAATCCTTCTAGTTGTTGGGGCAGAGGTCGGACCTCTAGTAGCGGCCCACACACATACGGTTCTTAGTAGAGATACAAAGTTTGCCACAGGGAGTTTTCATGGGGACTGATGCTTGGCTGCCCCAAAAAGTGAGTGTTGAGGGTGGAGCCAGTGGGGTCAAGCATCTAAGTATCTGCTCTGAATAGCGTAGCCTCAGGGAAAACTCCATGTGGGATCAACAACTATTATCCTGGCCAACCATAAGAATTGTGCTTGTCTTATTTTGAACAATCAAACATTCAAGACCAAACATTGAAACATTGTGTCTTTTGTTTCTTCAAGTGTATGCAAAACATTTTTACATCAAACAACACACTTTTATTTGAGTCATTTTTTAGTCTAAACACTTGCAAACATTGAGTCCTCATCAACATCAAGTCCTCTTGTCATGGAAAATAGTCAAAAATTCAGATTTGGTCACAACAAGCAACTTTACAGATTGAAAAAATTACACAAAGTTTTCAGAAATGCGTCTGTGTCATCTAATCGCGTATGTGAAGGGCATAAACGCGTCTATGTTCTCTTGAGCAACATTACATTAACAAAATCTCATAAACGTGTCTATGTTTAACAAAACCATGTCTGTGTCAAAAAAGTGCGTATGTGAAGTATACAGGCACGTCTGTGTTCATAATTGAAAACATTTTATAGTACATCAAACAACAACAGTCAGTTTCAGTCTTATTGAGCTTCCTAGGATTCTCTTCAGGTTTTTCATCTAGAATTCAACCTGTCTTTGGGTCTCACAAAGTCCATCATTGCTTTACACCTTACATTATATTCACATTTGTCTAAACTTAAGTCATAAGGTCACTTGCTTGTCCTCATCATACTTTGTCAACACACTACATACAACAACATTTTGCTAAGTGGTCCCTCATCAAGGTCTATCACCTTTAGGTATCATTTGGTCTTACTTAGAATCAAGGTCAACTTACCTCATCAAGAGAAACTATCATCTCTTTGGAAGCCACACCTACTCTACTACATACATACTTGGTCTTACACTTTGGACATTGCAAGTACACCTCAGATTCATTTACATTCCATCCAACTCTTGGTCTTCCATACTCTTTCCATTTTCATCTAGTCTCACACATATTGGTCAATACCTAGTTCATAGTTGAAACTCGTTCCCAAAAATCTAGGAGAGAAGCTAAAGAGGCTCAAGAGTTTGCAAACATGAGTTCCTATGAGTATGACAATGATATCTTTTTCAATTCTGATCATACTACATTACCTGGCATGGATGCTTATAGAAACATTCCAAATGTTGAGAACATAGACACTATAAACAACAATGATACACACAATGACAATACAGATAAATTTTTCGTACATTAAACAGAAGTGGAAGACACCATTATGGATCCTCATTTCAATAGATTGGTTGAGGAAATAATGAGAAGAGATAGACAATACTTCTTTTAAGTGATGGAACAAAGTGGAGCCAAGATCCCTCATGATTTTGACATGTCTCAAATAATGGAAAATCGACCTTTGCAACAACCTCATCTCAACATGGATCAAAGGAGGCCTAATAATGGAGGCAATAGAGGACCACATCTTGTGCCTGAATCACCATCATCTTTGTTTCAAAAATCAGAGGTCACATACACACATGGTCAAGCATATGATACTCATCTTCGCAAACCATTATGGAAGTCTTATGCAGAAATATATACTCAATCACATGCTAATGCTAAAGACCTGCCACCAAAGCAATTGGATATCTAAAGTCATGTTCAAAATTTGGACACAAGGAAACCCCGTGTCAAATTTGGGGGCAACACACTAGAACAAACTCATGACATTCCTGTAGAGTATGGTATACATGGACAAAGCAGATATTCCATTCCTCATCATGACTCTATACCAAGTGGTCCATATACGTAGCATCATTATAGACCTCCTCCATATGAACATGTGTATGATCAATACCATCCATATATGCAACATGCTACTCCTCCACCCAGTGGTTTAGGCATGGGGTATGGTCCAAGAAGTCGATCTCCGCCTAAGAACAATTTGGAATAGCAAATTAAGGACTTACAAAAGATAATGGAGGACATAAATACACCGAAGCCAACTTACACAATGAGAGACATATGTCCATATCTATTTGACAAAAGCATTCCAATGCCTCCTTTTCCTACACATTTTGTGACACCTAAGTTTGATAAGTATAGAAGAAAAGGGGATTCTAAGGCACATATAAGATAGTTTTTCACAGCTTGCATTGAGGTAGTAGCAGAAGAGACACATTTGATGAGATTATTTCCATAGAGCTTAGGTGATCAAGCTATGGAATGGTTCTCCCAACTCCCACCTAGAATTAAGTCATGGGGTGACTTAGTAGAGGCATTTATCCAACATTTCTCATACAATATAGAGACAGACATATCAGTCACTACTTTGTGCAACACCAAACAAAGGGATGGAGAGTCTTTTTCATCATTTTTACAAAGATGGAGGAATCTAGCCAGCAGATGCTCTTATGAAATTCCACAAAAACAAATGGTAGAAATGTTCACCTAGAATGTTAACAAAGACATTGGTTATGACCTAAGAAAAGCTTGTTTGTCCAACTTCAAGGATGTCATTGAAAAAGGCTTGGCAATAAAAAAGGTCCTAATTGAGCAAGGCATCATCAAAATATTCAAAGAAAACAAAGAGGACTTTAAAGGAAAAGACAAGCCAAGATTTTGGAATAAAAACAAGAACACAATCAATGATGGTGTTGTTGATGCCAATACAGTATGACCCAAAATTGTTTTTCTGGGATCAAGCTCTACAAACAATCAAGTGAATACTCAAACAACTTCAAGGTCATGAAGGAAGTACACCCCATTGGGAGAACCACTTGAGTCAGTTTTCAAGAAGCTAGTGGCAAACAAAATAATAACAATTCCATATTTGCCTCCATATGAGCCAAAGGTCAAACCAAATTGGTGGAATGATGATGAGTATTGTGAATTTCATAAGAGAAAGGGTCATAAAATAGGAAATTGTCATCGATTGAAGAACATCATACAAGATCTCATTGATAGAGGTGACATTGAGATTGAGGGACACTCATCCAATCAAGAACATGAGATGTTTAAGGAACCATTACCAAAACATGACAAGGGAAAAGCCAAAGCCATAGATGACCAGACCAACTATACTAGAGCATCTTATAACTATGATTCAACTTTCAATCACATTTCAATGGACAATTATGTCTCTACCATTATCATCAAGGATAAAACACCTGAAAATTATACCCAAAGACCCAAGATTGTCCTAAAAGGCATTGGATCTTCATCCAGACCTACCTCTAAATGTAATGTTACAACTCGTCGAGGTAAATTCACTTTGCAAGGTTCTCCAGCTAAAAACACCGCTTCCTCATCAACCAAGCCTAAGTATGACCTTGTAGAATAGTTAGGGAAGACACCTATGCTTATCTCAATCATTGAGCTCTTACACATATCCCTCACACATAAAGCTATTCTTGACAAAATCTTAAGAAACACTGTCATCCCCACTGATTTGAATGTGGACCAGTTTCAAGTCATTGTGGGATATCTTTCCATTCTACACTCTCTCATATTTATAGAAGCTGACGATGCCTCTGTGAGCCAACCACATAATGCACCTTTACACATTAAAGCCTTCATACACAAACATCGAATAAAATGAGTCCTGATAGATGGAGGAGTGGGTCTAAACATTTATACATTGAGCACTATTAAACAATTGGGATATTCAGATAAAGTTGTGAATTCTACAAACAAAATTACCAACAAAGCATATGATGATGAAGAGCATTCATCCAAAGGCACAATCACCTTGCCTCTTAGAGTTGGTCCACTTACAAAGGATGTGGTTTGTCAAGTCTTAGATCTAGATCTCAAATACAATATATTACTAGGACATCCTTGGATTCATGAAATGAGGGTAGTCCCATCTACATATCACCAATGCATTAAGTTTCCTCACAATGGAGTTGAAATAATAGTTAATGGTGATCCTAATCCATTCATCTACTACAATAACTTGAGACCAAAAGCTGAGATGATCATTCCAAGTAATAGGGAAGCTATCCCTTCTTCTGCATACATTGATCCTAAATCATTGAAACCTTCCACATCAAAACAAGGTGAGCTTAAAGGGAAATATCAAGACAAAGGCATGGGTGAATACACTTTAAATCAAACTATGTGCTTACAACAAGTCATGAGTTCACCTAAAGAATATGGACGACCACATCCTTCTAAATGGATATCCATCATTACATTGAAATTGGATCCTACTATCTTCCAAAAGTGGGGTGAAGTGGAAGAGGAAGACTTATACAAAATGTTTTACAAAGACCCTGAAAATGATACACAAGATCACATCAGCATACCATGTGAAAAATATGGTAAAGGGTTCAAGATCCTACAAAAATTTGGGTATGATGGCAAAAGTCCTCTTGGCTTAAGAAAGGAAGGCATCATTGAACCTTTGCAACTAGAATTGACATTAAAAAGGGAATGCTCAAAAGGACTTGGTTTCATGTCTTCCCAAGTAAATACTCAAAAGGCAGAAAAGACATTACAAATCAAGGCTGCCCAAGATCAACAAGAGAATCATTTTTCCATAGACTCCAATGAATGGGAATGGGATTCAAACATATCCTCTAGTGACTATGAACTCACTGAGACATTCAGAGAACCAAGTGAACCCTCAGAAGAAGAGGAGTTTTATAAAAAATTCAAAACTGATCAAGAAACAACCCCTAAGGATCCCACACAGTCCTTACCTCTAGGTTATAGGTCGAAATCACATAGAATGAGGACACCTGTCCCGAAATGTGCTACTAGTGATGACAATTTGGATTCATTCACGATCGAGATAGATGAGGAGAGTGCCAACAATGACCTCGATAACTACCTCAACATACCTAAAAATAACTGCATCTTCACCCTTAGCCCTACTAACTTCGAAGATATCAAAGGCCTTCCCCTTGTTCACCCCCAACTTATTGACTGAGACCATGAAGGATCTATACACTTTGACACATTCCAAAATGATGAAGCCTTTATTGATTATCTAGGCATATGAGATGATCTTCCCTCTAGGGACCATAAGGTAGGATACACTATAGAACTCAACAGCGTGGCATATTTTGGTGAGGATGTTGGGCCTTCCAGTCGCAAAAATATAAAAATAAAAACAAATCACGAGTCTTATGGTGAAAACCACGTTGTGGCTCTGTTTGACCCCAAAAAAGTAAAAAGAAAGGATGTATCTGAGGGCGAAAACCTCTTCGAGGCACCCAAAGATAGAAGGCTCGATATTCTCTCGGCATCATATGAAGAAAAATCATCCATGTTAGTGGAAGAGACCATCAAAACAAATATTGGTATAGAAGAAATTCCACGTAACATATTCTTGGCACAATCTCTGACAGAGATGGAAAGATCAAAATTCACAAGTTTCTTCACATAGTGACAAATCAATTTTGCATGGTCATACACCGATATGCCTGGACTGGATCCAGATTTAGCAATGCATCATTTGACAGTTAAACCAGGGGAAAAACCAGTAAAACAAAAATTAAGAAAGATGCATCCACAAGTGGCATTATTAGTCAAAGCAGAGCTTGAAAAATTATTGGATGTCGGATTCATACACCCAATTGATTACCCCAAATGGATCTACAACTTGGTGTCTGTCAGTAAACCAAACCGTAGCATCAGAATATGCACAGATTTCAGAGACATCAACAAAGCTTGTCCTAAGGATGATTTTCCATTATTGAATATTGACTTGATCATAGATCTTACAGTGGGTCATGTGATGCTATCTTTGATGGATGGATTCTATGGCTATAATCAAATAAAAATTGCATCTAAGGATCAACACAAAACAACATTTACTTGTCCTCGGGGAACTTTCTACTGGAATGTCATGCCATTCAGGCTAAAGAATGTAGGTGCTACATATCAAAGAGCCATGACTACTATATTTCATGACTTCATGCATGTTACTGTGGAAGATTATTTTGATGACCTCTTGGGAAAATCAATAGATAGAGATACACATTTGGATATACTTGCAGTCATTTTTGATTGGTTGGAGAAATACAAAGTAAGATTAAACCCCAAGAAATTTTTCTTTGGAGTAACCTCTGGGAAGCTCCTGGGATACATTGTCTCAAAAAGAGGAATTGAAGTCGACCCAGCAAAAGTTAAGGCCATCCTAGAGATGCAACCACCAAGAAATATTAGTCAACTTCAATCATTGCAAGGGAGACTCTAGTTCATACAAAGATTCATAGCACAACTTGCAGATAAATGTCATCCTTTTCAGCACTTTCTACACAAAAACATCAAATTCAAATGGGATGATAACTACCAATAGGCTTTCCAAATACTCAAAGATTATCTCTTGAATCCTCCAGTCTTGATGCCATCGGTTTTAGATCAACCCCTATTACTATACATATCTGCTACTTCAACAGCACTGGGGGCACTTTTAGCACAACAGGTTACTGAGGGCAAAGAAAAGGCAATCTACTACATCAGTTGCACATTGGTGGGATATGAGCTAAATTACACACCGATTGAGCGTGCATGTCTCATTGTAGTCTTTGCTTCACAAAAATTGTGACACTACATGCTGACTCATAAAACTAAGTTGGTCGCAAGGATCGATCCATTGAAATATCTTCTCAATAAAGCAATGCTTACTGGTTGACTAGCCAAATGGGTGATGCTCCTGAGTGAATTCGACATTGAATATGTAGACAGAAAAGAAATAAAAGGACAAGATATCGTAGATCAATTAGCAGATGCTCCTATGATAGATGATGTTCCTCTAACTTCAAAATTTCTAGATGAATCCATCTTGATAGTATCACACACAAAGCCTTGGCAGCTATACTTTGAGGACTCATACACACAGCATGGGGCAGGAGCTGGCATTCTCTTCATTACACCTCAAGGGGATTCCATACCAAAATCATATTGATTGTCATTTCCTTGCACTAATAACATAGCAGAATATGAGGCATTAACAACCAGATTAAGGATTGCAGTTCAGTGGAAGATCCAGGAACTTCATGTTTTTGGGGACTCTCAACTTGTAATTCATCAAGCAACTGATGACTACCAAACTAAGGATGAAAAATTAATGCCTTACAAAAGAATGGTGGATGACCTGAAACAACATTTCATGCAGTTAGATTTTGAGTAGATACCAAGAGAGTAGAATCGAGCCGCAGATGCCATGGCTACTATTGCTTCACTAATTGATCTACCTGTAAAGCGGAAAATCATGATCGAACCCTAAGTGTTCCCCCCACCACTCCAAGGAGAGAGAAAAGGGGGTCACTAGGGTTGACGGTTTTCACTTAGGGGAGACTTTACATTCAAAAGAGGGGTTGAAACCCACAAGATCCAATCCCACACAATGCAAGATTGGATTCTAAATGAGTTTCAAGGGTTGTGACAGCAAGGCTACCCTCTTTTGTAAAGAATGTAGATAGAAGGATTGAGCTAGGAATGGATGTAAAGTGAGAAAGATTCGCTTATAAACAGAGATAGGAATATAGGATGAAGCTGCGGACCTAGAATTAGCAGTAAAATGTCGAGATGATGCTGTCCTGCAAATTTGAGTGAAATTTGACGGGATGATGGCGCCCGACGTGCACACGGTCCTCCGAAAAATCCGCAAAACGAAGGGGGATCTGTTCATCTCTGCACAAGGATTCCAGATCTTCAATTATAGCCATGTACCTGCAACCTACACACAGAAAAGAGAGGATGATTGGGGGGTTAGGGATTAGGGGTTTGCCCTTAGGTCAAACCCCGGTTTTGGAATTAACCAAGAAATGAGAATGTTGTAAATGTAAATGATTGTAATGTAAACAAGTACTGATACCTTGTTGTAAGAATGTTTGTATTCTTGCATGCGAAGGTGTAAATGTCGTTGTATGTTGTATGTTGTAAGTGATCTCCTCTTCAATGGTTGAATCTCTATCTTGAATGCAACACTTAGCCTTGAATGGAGATTTAGAATGCTCAATTGCTTGAAGGAATGCTTGAATGCTTGAATGCTTGAATGTTTGAATATCATTTCCGCATCTTGCACACATATCTCCTCCTTCCTCAAAATGGGAGAGGAAATGTAGTTTATATACTTGCCAATTAGGGTTGAAAGACCAATTTTTCTGACCAAGGGCCGACATAGCAACCTTATTTTCCAATTTGCAAACTTAAAGACCCGAAGCCCCATAAGAGACTGGGCCCAAAATAGGGCCAGGGACCAGGGCACTGGGCGCCATGGTCCTGGGGGACCAGGGCACTGGGTGCCCTAGTCCTAAAGGACTAGGGCGCTAGGCACCATGGTCCTGGGGGACCAGGGCGCTGGGCACCATGGTCCCACCTCCAGAGACAGCAGGGTGCAAGGAGGGATCATGCCAAGGTGCTGAAAAATGCAGTTTTTGATGTCATGGACAAGTTTCGGGGTCTCCATTCAGGTTTAGTGTTGCATCACCATCATGAAGACACAAATGTAGTCGAAATTGCAAGTGTCACAATTTTAGGATGCTACATTTAGCCCCCACTTTAGCGGGAGTATAAGCATACGCCCATACTTCCGGTAAAGTACAAGGAAACAACATTGAAAGACTTTCACCACGTCAAGGAGGCAAGACACACCAAGCCACCAGTGGACTAAGGATATTATGACTTCGATTGACAAAGTAAAAGGGAAGATCATGAGGGAGAACCATGACTATCAGTAGTAAGGTTCCCTCACTATGAGTCATGTAAGAAAAATACCAAAAATTTTCAAGGCAAAGCTAAGTTCGCCAAGAAATTTTCAAGTATCTTGAAGGGATAGACGAGGTGTATGCCCCCCTACATTAAAGCGATCGCACATGCCTCAACGGGGGTGATTGCTTTAAGGTAGTGATACACATAAGAAATGAGAAGGGAAAGGAGCATGTTATCACAAAGATTTAGCCCCCAAGTGTGAGATAAACCCAAGGATAATAGACACAAAACACAAAGCACGAGGTGACTTCTCTTTCCTCGGGGTCAGTATGCTGTAGGATAATTCATGTATATCATATGTATGTATGCATAATTGTTCTTCATTCCCCAATCATGGAAGGTCACCTAGAAGAAGGGAACACATGTGTCTTTTGAGTCAACATGAGAGAGACCAAAATAGATCCCAATGCTTTGCATTGTCCTCAAGTAGAAAACACTAAGGACAACAAATAGAAGAATGAGAATAACACATAGAAGAAGTAACAAAAAAGAGGAGGAGAGAGTCTGCTATGCTAATGAAACTAGTCTAGCACGTCATCTACCCCCCGATCTTGCTGATCAATATTTTGGGAAGGCAGGAAACACGCTAGAGGAGGAACATCCAACATAGCAGATGGAGCTATCACAAGATCCAAACAAGGGCTATGTTCATGTTCCAAGCCATGTTGTTCTTGTCTAGGAGCTAGGATAAGTGCTTTAGAAAATTCGTTAGATAAATGGTTATCAATATCAACAAATTCATATTCACTATCAGAAGCAAGAGAAGTAACATTTTTGTCATGAATAACATTTTCATCTATATCATCATCAAGATTTATAAAAATAGGATCTTTAACTCGCACAGGATCAAAACCATCATGCATCTTATGTTTAGGAGATTTTGGCTCAATTTCCGGCTGAGGAGAAAATGGAATAATAGTAGCTGAAGGTGTTTTTGGAGATTGCAAAGTTTGAGAACCAGTTGCACAAGCTCTAAGATGACGCTTTCGTCAGCGTTCATGCACAGAATGATTTCGTCTAGTCTTAGTAGGAAGTTGAGAAGATTGAGGAGGAGGAATGTTCTCATCCTTATTACTTGGGTGTTTAGGTTGTGGTCTCTTAGGCTGGATAATAGGAGAAGAGGAAGGTCTCTTCTCTCCATAAGAGGAAGGAGGAGGAACTGCTCCATATAAAGGAGGAATATTTGGTTTAGGAAGAAGACCAAGTCCATCATGACGAGGAGGTATAGGTCTACTTTTAGAAAGTTTATTAGACATAGACATAGTCACATCCATAGGAATGGGTTGGGAATCTTCTTGAGGAAAGACATTAGTTTTATCTTTCAAAGGAAGAACTTCCTTCTCAAGGATGATAGGAATATCAAGTTTGGGTGTTCTAGGTTCACTTAGAGATAAGATCATATCTGTTTTCCACTTTTGATAAGATTTGAAAAGATGATCACTTCGCGGAGGAAGAGATTGGAATTGTTTAGGCCAAAAATAATCAATAGGAACGCTAGAAGTTCTTTCAGCTGGTTTAAAGAGACTATGATTGATAGTAACAACTTCACCATTATGGGTAAATTTCAAACATTTATGTATAGGAGAAGTAATAGCTTTCATGGAAGATAGCCAAGGATAGCCTAGCTTCACACGAAATTGTTCGGATGAAGGAATAATAGCAAAGTTCACATCAAGGGATTTGTTATGGACCTCAATAGGTAATGTAATAGAACCAATTGCAGGAGAAGAAAATGCATCAAATAATTTCACAATCACATCTATTTTGTCATAGATCACTTGATTCAATTGCAAAGTAAAAAGAAATTCTTTAGTAATAACATTAACCATGCAAGCAGGATCAATAAGCACTCCACGGCAAGGTCTATTCTTGACTTTTGCAACTATGTATAAAGGACCATCAGGTGCCCTGATAGTTTCATTAGAATCAAATGTGATGGAAGGTTCTTTAGGGTTTTCTTGCTGCTCTACAAAGTTAATCACATTCGGAGCCATAGACACAAGACCATCAGATGAGAAAGAGGAATCATTAGTCTCAATCACATTAGAGGTATGAGAAGGTAATGGATCAGTAAAAATCTTAAGATTTTGGTTAGGAGGAGCTACAGATGTGTTGCCTTTATCATTCACACCTGAAACAGAGATAGTATTATTATCAATCAAATCTTGAATTTTACCCTTTAAAGCAAAACATTTTTCAGTATCATGCCCAGGTTGACGATGAAATTGACAAAAAGATTTGTTATCAAAATAGGGTGAATTAATCTTTGTAGGATCTATTTGCTTTATAGCAGGGAGAGTAAGCGCATTTTGTTCCAATAACTTATTCATAATACTATGCAATGATTCATTCAAAGGAGTAAACTTTCTCTCTTTCTTGAAAAACTTAGAAATAGGAGGCACACCTGATGCTGCATTCACATTGTTGTTGATGATGTTTTCATTGAACTTAACGAACTCTCTGTTCGGTTTAAACTTTCCAAATGGTTGTTGACTACTATCACCCTTATCACTCGGATCCATAGGATTTGCTTGTTCCATTTGACTCACAATCAGTTGATAATTGTGAAGAGTTGCACACAACTGTTGGAAAGAAGTAAACTCAGAAAACAGAAGTTTTTCTCTAATATCTTTTTGTAAATTAGAAATAAAGATTCTTTGAATATCATTGTCAGGTACTGGAAAAGAAATTTGAGCACACAAATGCTTATATCTACCAATGAAATCAGTCACTTTTTCTTTAACACCTTGTTTACAATGCATTAAATCAATCAAAGTAACTTTAGGACTTATATTGTTTTGAAATTGTTGAATAAAAGCAGTTGCAAGTTGTTCGAAAGAAGTAATAGAATAAGAAGGCAACGAGCAATACCATTGTAGGGCTTTATCTCTTAATGTCCTAGTAAATAGTTTTGCAAGCAACCTTTGGTCATAAGCAAAATCGGTACATATTGTTTGAAAAGTCTTAACATGTGTTAGAGGATCACCTTTACCATTATAAAGCTCCAAATGCGGGATTTCAACATGCTTAGGGGGAATAGCTCGAACAATGTCAAGAGAAAGTGGGCTCGCAACATCAAATGTGGGCACACTAAACTTAGATTGATTCATAGAGGCAATTTGTTGCTGTAAAGAAGAGACAGTTTGTGCGAGATTGTTAATGGTCACTTCAGTCGAAGAGTTCATATTAGATGTGTTAGATTGTGATGGAGGTATTATGTTATTGAAAGAAGGTATTGATTGAGAGTAAGGTGGTGGGACACTATGATAGTTAGTCATAAGAGATGATTGGAAAATAGGAGCACTACAAGGAGGAATGGAATGGTTGAATGAATTTCTCCCTTGCGTCATGTTCATTTGTGGAGATGTAATAGGAACACTTATTGAAGGAATGAATGAAGAAGTCAGATTGAATGGAGGAAGAGGGTTGATTGAAGAGGAAGGATTGCCCCCATGACTGGTGATCATAGGCAGAATGTCTTGTATAGAAGTAGCCATTATGTTTGATGTAAAGGTAGGTATGCTAGCAATAGAAGTTGTCAAAGGAATAGAATGATTAACTTGAGTGGGAGGTTGTGTATAACCTAAAGTTTTAGCACAACTCTTCATAGGCATCACATTCAAATCCATGATGTGTGCAATACCATGCAAAATATCAATTCCATTCTTATCACTTTGAACAATACATTTTAGACCCTAGATTAATGAAAGAGCTTGACTATCGGGATACTCTTGAGACATCCATTGCTAAAAATCATCAAATTGGTTATCCAATTTCGAAAGTTGTTCTACAGAAACCTCATGGAGAGCTTCTTCATCATTAAGAGGATTAGAGGAATTTCCCATGTCCTCATTAAAAAGGCTATTCAAATTAGGTTCCATCTCCTCGGTAATTAAACCTTGGAAAGACTTAATTCTACGACTTCATCTAACGGGAATAGTGTAAGTAGGGCTTATTGTTGTAAAACTCATGCACTAGAGAGGGAGAAGATTTTGAATTTAGAGGTAGCACATTTCAATAAAATCAGCCAATCTCCTAGATTTAAGCTGTTAAATGCAATCACGACAATCTCCCAAAATTTCGGAAAAAATGTCAGGGACCATGGCGAACGGAGTGCACACGGTCCTCGCAACTTTTTTTGAAATTTTCAGGGATGAAAGTTATGATGATTTTAAAGCTAATCTGAAAAAATTGAGTGGTTTTACGATCTGTAGATAGGCCAAATTAAAGTTGCAATCTCAAAATTGAACCCTACCAAGATTGTTGAAAAATGCAAAATTTGAATTTTGAAAAAGAGAGGGAAACTAAAATTTTGAATTTTATGATTTTAGAGGGAATACCAAAAGCAATGCAAGTTTTGAAATTTAAAAGTTGACTCAATTTCATGCAAAATTCAATTTTGAAAGTGGAAATCGAGGTTGTTGCAATTAAACATTTAATTTCAAAAGTCACAAATTGCAAAAATTTGAATAAAGCACTGAAATTTTGAATGAATGCCGACACACTTTTCAGATTTAGGACAGTAAGAACACAATTTCGACACAAAATTTCAATTTCAACGATTTTTGAATGATTAGGAGCCTTAATCCAAGCAATCACTAGACCAACTTTGACTTTAATTTTGAAAGTGTTAGAATTGATGAAATCAGCCAAGATTCTGGATTTTAGCAGAAAAATACAGTAAGATCTAGCTCCCAAAATTTTGAAAAAAATGTTGGGGACAATGGCGCTCGGGGTGCACACGGTCCTCACAAATTTTTTTCAAATTTTCAGGGATGAAAGATATTATGATTTTATTGCGGAATCCAAAGTTATAGCTGATTTGGAGATGTTTTGATCAGTGAAATTGTCGGTCAAAGGTTGAATCAAGAGGGTTTTTAAAAATTAGGGTTTTGACACTTAACCACTTAATTTTTAGAATTAAAGCACAAATATGAATTGATAGTTTGCAATAGAAGGGTAGATCTAAAACAAGCATTAACCATTAAACATTTTGCAAGCTCAATTACTAAAAAGAAAATTTAGGGTTTTTATGCAATTAACCTCTAAAATTTGCAAAAGATCAAACATGGAAATGTAATCAAGGCATCCAATTTTTAGATCTAACCATGAATAATCAAAAAGGATGTTCACGTCGGGTTCACCAAAATGTAAAGTGGAAAATCGTGATCGAACCCTAAGTGTTCCCCCCACCACTCCAAGGAGAGAGAAAAGGGGGTCACTAGGGTTGACGGTTTTCACTTAAGGGAGACTTTACATTCAAAAGAGGGGTTGAAACCCACAAGATCCAATCCCACACAATGCAAGATTGGATTCTAAATGAGTTTCAAGGGTTGTGACAGCAAGGCTACCCTCTTTTGTAAAGAATGTAGATAGAAGGATTGAGCTAGGAATGCATGTAAAGTGAGAAAGATTCGCTTATAAATAGAGATAGGAATATAGGATGAAGCTGCGGACCTGGAATTAGTAGTAAAATGTCGAGACGATGTTGTCCTACAAATTTGAGTGAAAGTTGACGGGACGATGGCGCCCGGCGTGCACACAGTCCTCCGAAAAATACGCGAAACGAAGGGGGATCTGTTCGTCTCTGCACAAGGATTCCAGATCTTCAATTACAGCCGTGTACCTGCAACCTACACATAGAAAAGAGAGGACGATTGGGGGGTTAGGGATTAGGGGTTTTCCCTTAGGTCAAACCCCAGTTTTGGAATTAACCAAGAAATGAGAATGCTGTAAATGTAAATGATTGTAATATAAACAAGTACTGATACCTTGTTGTAAGAATGTTTGTATTCTTGCATGTGAAGGTGTAAATGTTGTTGTATGTTGTATGTTGTAAGTGATCTCCTCTTCAATGGTTGAATCCTTGTCCTGAATGCAACACTTAGCCTTGAATGGAGATTTAGAATGCTCAATTGCTTGAAGGAATGCTTGAATGCTTGAATGCTTGAATGCTTGAATGTTTGAATATCGTTTCCGCGTCTTGCAAACATATCTCCTCCTTCCTCAAAATGGGAGAGGAAATGTAGTTTATATACTTGCCAATTAGGGTTGAAAGACCGATTTTTTTGACCTTGGGCCGACATAGCAACCTTATTTTCCAATTTGCAAACTTAAAGACCCGAAGCCCCATAAGAGACCAGGCCCAAAATAGGGCCAGGGACTAGGGCGCTAGGTGCCATGGTCCTGGGGGACCAGGGTGCTAGGCGCCCTAGTCCTAAAGGACCAGGGCGCTGGGCGCCATGGTCCCACCTCCAGAGACAGCAGGGTGCAAGGAGGGATCATGCCAAGGTGCTGAAAAATGCAGTTTTTGATGTCATGGGCAAGTTTCGGGGTCTCCATTCAGGTTCAGTGTTGCATTGCCATCGTGAAGACCCAAATGCAGTCGAAATTGAAAGTGTCGCAATTTTAGGATGCTACACTACCACATAATGAAACCTGCTATGAGTTCTTGGTGGATAACCTTTTGGTTCCCTCGTATGAGATCACTCCTACCAAGATGATATGTGTCATCGATCCTGATTCCTAGTTATATTGTTCCATTTTCACACACCTTCATGACAATACCCTTCCTCCTAACTTATCCAGCAACCAATGTCGTAGTTTCATTTTCCAATCTTCTTGCTATGTTATTTTAGCTGATATCCTATACCGTCGAGGTCTAGATGGCACTCTTCTTAGATGTTTAGAAAGGGACGAGGCTTAGATTGCTTTATGTGAAGTTCATGAAGGGATATGTGGCCCACATTCTAGTGGTCCTACCTTAGCCAAGAAACTCATCAGGACTGGATATTACTGGCCCAATATGAAAAAAGACTCATATCAGTTTGTCAAGAAATGTAAGCAATGTCAACTTCATGGAGACCTCATTCATGCACCAGCACAAGAACTTCAACCAATTGCGACTCTTTGGCCCTTTTGTCAGTGGGGACTCGATCTCATAGGCAAGATTCACCCTCCTTCTTCCAATGGTCACAAATTCATCATCACCGCTATAGAGTATTTTACAAAATGGATCGAAGTCATGCCTCTTACACAAGTCACTGGAAAACAAATTGCTACATTCATTCTCAACTACATCATTTATCGATACGACATTCCTATTTCCATAATCATAGATAACGGGCGTCCCTTCAAAAATTAGGATGTTCATGAACTCTATGATCACTTCCATATTACCCATCATTTCTCCACACCTTATTACCCCCAAGGTAACTGTTGACTATAAATTTTACTTTGGGGACAAACAACCTTATGGGAAATTCAGTGTTGGGGGACCAGATTGCGCAAGGGACACTGAATGACCTCCGGGATTGAGAAGCCGACTCTTCCTTGGGTTTTGAGGAAATGGAAAGAAAACAAATACCTTTTAAAAATGAGACACTAAAACACTTAGGTGATGTGCCAGATCATTAAGAGACAATGAACTAATAGAAATCAAGAAATATGCGTAACTTCTATAAGCTCATTCAACAATCCATAAATCCAAGTGAAGGACATAATAGAAACTACAACCCGATTTGCTTGAAAACATAGAGGAAATATTCATCATGCATTCACTAGATAACAAGTATGGAAAACATAGTTTAATCAGTGAAGTCTTAGATAAAATACTCCCAAAGTTTATCAGAATTTTTAACAACAATGGCACCAAAAACACTATTAATAGTAAGTCAAGAGAGACATCATAAAAGCCGTAGGCACAATCTGAATAATCTTCTTATAGCAAGACCAACATAGTTTTTGAAGGCTGGAAACAAAAGAAAACTCCTACTTCACAAATTAGACTATTTTTCTAAAAATCCTTCTTCTTCTCCCCTTTTTTCTTTCTTCTTTGGGTGGAAGAGAACACCGCCTTTAAATAAGCCACTGCCCCTACAAATAGCCTCCCAAAATTCCAAAATAGCACAACCCTCCTTGAACAGAAAACATGATGTGTCGCTATGGAGTCCGTACCCAACAAAACAAACCCTACAATGCGACCTTATACCTGCAACGGACTGGCGGTTACCAAGAACTGAAAAGATTTTGCCAGAAGAGAACGGTCTGTAGGCAAGGGCACAACCACCAGAAATCGTTCGCAAACTACACCAACAAGTGGGCCTGCCAAGAAGGACAGTCCGCAATCATTGCCATTTGTTACCCCCGCGCTACTTCAAAAACTGCGTACCAAAGATGGAACGAGGGAGCAACGTTGGGCCACCAAGTGTCCTGCGTGTTCTGCCCTGCTGGCAAAAGGAAATCACAATTGAGCTCGCCGAAAAACTCAAACCAGGGAAGATAAAGGTGAACATTTCTTGGTGACTAACAGCGGCGATTCTGCCTACAGAATAGAAGAACCCAAAATTACTATTTCATAGACCAGACTTCAAGCTACAACAGGATGAAAAAGATCAAAAACCTGCTGCAAAGGTAGCCACTCATCTTCGGAGAGCACGACTTGCACATCCAAATCTTGGAAATATTGCTCTAGGCAAATTACTTCATCCAGGGGTAGAGGTATAGGTTCATCTTGGACCTAGTTCAAGAGAGCAGAAAGTTGGGCTAGAGGATGCAAAAGACATTCCACCTCATTCACTGAAATAGGGCTTCCCAGCCGCTGCAGGAAAACTCTATCCTGCTGCATATTCTCGATCTGGTGCAATAGTTGTTCAATTCGTAGCACATAACCATCCACAGGGAAAGAAGAAGGTAAGCCTAGAGAAACAAATTTCTCGCCACGCCGTTTAATATCTAGTACTAAAAATTGCAAAGGCACCAAAGCAACTAATACCTGCATAATTATCCTATGGCAATTTATGAAGATATTAGTCCTTTTGATTAATTGTCAGTGATCTACAATCCCTTTCTCCCTAAGCTCCTCCTCTTGAGCAACATAAAGCAATTGAATGAGATTCTAGGCTATTAGGAACTTCAGACCAATAATAGGCATGGAGTTATTAATAAGGTGCCCAGCCTCAGCACAGAGGGATTGTGCATCACTGAGATATCTTAACACTGGCTGTAGGGATGGCCAGTACTGCTTTACTTTTTCCCAATGGGAAACATATAGCTCCGTTAGCATGATAGAGAAGTTTGGAGCAATCGGTTGCGGGGGTGGGAGACTCATCAATCAAGATATCTCATTATCTTTCCCAACCATTTCCTACTGGAGCTGCTGGATTTTGTTTTGCTTGATAACCACTTGATTTTCCAAGGCTAAGATTTTTTCTTCCCCAGCTTGATGGCCTATTGCAACTGCAATGTATGATTTTGTTCCTGCTGCAGAAGAGTCTCTAATTATGAAACACGTTTGCCAGATTGCTCAAGACTAACTTCTTTTGCTTTCAGCTCAGCTTTGAAATTCATCTTCTCATCTGACCGTGACACCTGGGCTTCACTCAGTTGATGAGCATAACCTTCTTTGAGAAGGATTTCTTCGTGCAATTGCATTTGAACTTGGGCGATGTCCCTGGAAGCAACTTTCAATCGTTGTATTTTAGAATCTTTATCTTGTAGTTCCTTCAGAGCTACATTTCTTGTCACTTCCTGACCTTTTAGCTGGGAACCGACGCTGTTAAGGGCTGACGACAACTTTCCTTTCTCAGAATTAACCTTAGATAGCAAGCTCTGTAGACAATTGATCTCTGATACCTGAGCCTTATCCTCCTTCCTTTGCTGGGAAAGGGAATCACGAAGACTAACATTTTTTGTCTGGAGCTTTTCTAAATGATGACTCTTTTTAATAAAGTCTGTGGATACTGCCTTAGAAGTTTCTTCCATCATTCCGACCTTGTCGAAGGCCATGGCGCTTTGGAGACTAACGCCCATTGCTTGTAATTCATAATCATCGAGCCTCATCTGAGATTTTGGCTTGTCCACCTTGGGAATTAGATTTGCAAAGTAAAGGCAATCTCTTTGCTCGCTGAAATGGGTCTGCAGGCAAGGACGAGCACGACGATCACTTTCCTTCTCCTTTCGCTTATTGGCTTTGTTTGAACTGACGGTTCTATCATAAACAACCTACTGCTGGAAACTATCCGGACGATCGTTGGCTTGACATGCAAACACGACACCAGGAGGGATAGCGAAAGGGAAATACGAAAATGGGGCGATGCAAGAAGATTGGACCGGATGAGTTACTGCTAGTGGGGAAAATAGTGGGACAAAAGGGGAGCCCACTAGTGGGAAGGCACTAGCGGGTGCTGCAGCCATATCCTGGGGGGAAGATTCTTTAAAACCTAGCCTATGCGATATAGGGACTATTTCTGATGTGGGCGACTAAAAAGTTGTAGATATGGGGATCGCGCCCGAGAAAGGAATGGAAGCCTGTGTGACGATGTCTTGAGGATTAATTGTCATACCCACTGGGGCCAAAGTAAGAGTAGTAGGGACTGAGGTTTGCATGATGGGTGCAAGGGCAGTTGTAAGAACATCAAGAAAATTGGAAGAGGGGAAAAAAGGATGTACCTGGTCAGTCAAAAGATGTAGCGACTGTAAATCTGAAGGTGCTACCACTGATGTATTAAGTGCAACTCCTTCTGACCCACTAAGGTATGGTTTCTTCTTTGGGGGGCCCTCAGAAGACTATTTCTCAAACCGCCTCTTACTAGGCTGCAAATGAGGTCTGCGAGTTGCATAATCTAAAGAAAGAGGGATTTATGGCTCTGGCTCATGCCCTTTGATATTGATGATCCCAACTTCTTGCTGAGCAACTATCTCGGGAGATGAGTCTCCACACGAGGAACTGTTGCCTATCTCATCATCAGATTTGTTTTCCTTACTCCATTCCTGCTCGAAACACTCATCCAAGGGTGCATTCCCAAGGCTAGCTCTAAGTTGATTTACTTCCTAACGATAGACCCAAAAATTTTCCCTTTTCTTTCTTGGCCAAGATAAGGTTTTCATGCCTTCCAACAACGCCCGAGGAATAGGCTTCGCAGGGTTGAACCTTTATACTGGGGTATAAAACTTTAACCATGAGGGGCGCTCCAAAATAGGGAAATCATTAGGACCCACATATTTGCTTGGGTCATCAATCTGAGGGTTTGTATGTTCCACCCATGAATCTCGAGGTTGATGCCTCACAGCATTTTTCCTTTTGCTTAAGCAGCCATCAGGGTCATAACTCCATGAGTCATCAATTACCATGAGACCCAGCTGCACCATTTTTGAGGTTAGGGTTTCCTCAACTGCTTTTCTTTTTATTAGGGTAATTGGGCCAATGGCCTTGTTATCTTCTATAATGGAGGTATCGTGTTTCCCAGCACCAATCGCCCGCTCAACTATTGCCAACTACCTTGCCATTTCTAGAGCTAGGGTTCTGTCAGTCACATAAGTAGGAAGCCAAAATGGCTCCTCAAAGAAACCATGCACGCGGATGAAAGAGAAATCAAAGCCCACAAACCAGTCGCAAGGGGGGCGTTCATTCTACATCCAGTTCATTTGAACCTAGGAGAAACGGGCTAGAGGCTCATTGGGAATCACTTTGAAGTCTTTGAGCATGGGGGCCAAGAACAAATCTAAAAACTGGTAAGAATCATAAGAGGCTAACAACAGAGGGGTCCAACAAGACACTGACATTACATTTCTCGCCTCATCGAAATTAGCCAAGCGCATAAATTGTGCGAAGAAAGCTTCATTTTGATGCAAGAGAAGATGCACCAATACTGAAGAGAACTTGAAACATTGCAACTATTGAAACTTGGATAATTGCTTGACCATGGCCTTAGCGATAGTCATGGAGAAGTCGAAGTGGAAAGGTTCCCTTTGCTTCCTCCATTTGAAGAGAAAGCCCATCATGGAAGCAGTAATATCCCGATCGTTTGCATGACCACACAGCCATGCCAGGGTAGACGAGATATCTCTAAGGTCATCTTGCTTCAGATCACTGTAAGATAAAAGGAACTTTGGAAGCCCTGCTGACAAACTCCGATTGAAAGCATTTTTACAAAAAGATAACACATCTCTCCTGGTGCTCTATAATTCCTCCATGGATTTCTCTGAGAAAACCTCAGTATTTTCAAAGATTGGGGAGCATAGCATTTCCCTAATGGCCTTTGGAGATATGATCAATTTCAGGTGTGAGCCATTGACAGAAAATGAGGTGGGGTCAAAAATCTCCGCACAGGCGGCCATGAGCTCAGGATAGTAGGGAACTGCGGGGACCAAAGATTGGGGAGCACCACTCTTCTAGAAACACATCACGATAGAATGAGGATCATTTCGGTGATGTAGCATCCTCAAACAAGTGGCCTCTCTAAGGCTTTTGGGCTGCTTTCAGACCTCAGGATCATAGACATTCTCTAGAGAATCTAGAACAACTAACGAGTTCCAGGTTGTCATTTTCTTTTTGGCCTTCGTCTTTGGATATTACTTCTTTTGTGGAATGGTATGAGAGGAATAAGATAGTTCCTCAAAAAGATTAACCCAAAAACCTCAGGGGGCAGCCTTTGTGGATGAAGCTTCAGAATCCATTAAGGCAGACAATTGTCTTCTCCTATTTTGCCAAAGATAAGAGATGAAAACCTGTACATCTTCCTCTAGCCTCACAGCATTGCAACAAAATGAACTGATAGATGGCCAGGAGAAATTTGGAACTTTTAAATGCTTGACATGCCTTATTTTTCATGAAAGCTAAGGCTCGGCTTACACGCGCACCAACTCAAAATTCTATAGCGATCAACCTCCATGAATGAGAGGAGCCATCATTCCCACTTTCCAAATAAACTACTTGGCTGATCTGGCGTTCCTAGGGAATAGTTCTTTAGGAAAAATCTTTCTTTAATCGAGAGGATCAGTTAGGAATAATGACCGCATGAGCTGAAACAGGCTGGCGGAGCTTTCGCATTTAGGGGCGATGTACCAGGAAGTACATATGGCTCCTTGTTTCCATCCATTCCTCTTTTTGAGGTGATCGACGAGACGTTGATATCTTGGAAATAATCCCATTCATGTGATGTGAATTAATAGAGGTGTGACAGGGGCATTGAAGTGGGAAAAGGGGAAGCTCAAGTTGCCGATTGCTTACCTTTCAAGATTTTTGCTATAAATATGTCTTTTTAGACATTCTTTTATCACAAATCGAGCTATAATGATGGAGTTTCTAAAGAAATGGATACTCTAGTTCGACTCATCAGCAGAAAGGCACAAGTCGCTTTCCTGGGGAATATTTCAGACTGGAGGCTGCAAGGGATGACGTGAAGAAAGAATCCGATAATAATTGCTGCCATCAAATGGATACTCGGGGAAGATTTCATTGACAATCTAGACCATTACCGGGTGAATATGGATATTTGCTCATGCTTCGTGCCTTCTCTGCTGGATTGTGGCCAATCTGGGCTACTAACAACATAGCTAACTCAAGCTCTCTTTCCTTTAGACTACTTGGGAGGTCTTGAAGATGTAGTCGTGTATTATGTACCTTTCCTGGGACTCCCTATGGCGTCTGACCTAGAGCGCTTCATTTTACAGAATGAAGAAGTGAAGTGGCATCCACTCGTTAATGGCCTAAAAACCATGTCATTGTCTTCCCATAGATACCGCGTTGAGCTAGCTATTGATTTTCTCCTACGAGAACATATGATGGTCCCCATTTCAGAGGGCATGGACTAGTATACTGGATTCAGGGACTATATCTTCCCAAGAGTCCTGGTACCAGATCAGCCTCCTAACCTGGTGGTTATGTTCATGCACGGGGGGTCTAGGACTTCTTCTGATTTGGAATGGTTAGGAGAAGAAGGGGACTCTGACACTGAGGAGGACACTGAGGAGGAAGATACTGAAGCTAGCCTCTAAAAGGAGTTGGCAAAGCATGACTTGCGCTTAAAACTGCAAGATGTAAACAAGAAAGAGGCTGAGGGCCTGCACATTTTGTAAAAATATACGAGAAAGACTTAATATACTGATTTTACTTTTCTTTTTATCTAGTCTATCTATCCTTTTGCTTGCTAAGCTGGAAATAATTAAAATAAATACACACCACACATATGCACATAGTATACATTATTTACATGGAAAGGGGGAAGGGCCTCTTAATAGTAAAGCTTAAGATGAAAACCATTGACCGGGATGGAGAAGGAGTCTCCATTCATATCCTCTAACTCAAAAGCATTGAAACCCTTACATCCTATGATGCAGAAAGGACCTTCCCATAGGCAGTCGAACTTGGTGTGTTGACCTGGTTTCACCATTCTCTCGTTGTACTTCAGAACGAGATCTTCGGGGGCGAACATCACATTGGAACTCTTTTTACTATCGAACCACCTTTTTATGACTTCTTTCTTGTCTTGAAGGGTTGTGAAGGCGACCTCCCTTGCTTCTTCTAACTCCATAATCTCCACTAGTCTTATGGCCATTAGGCCACTTTCGGCAATATCCATAGATTTTAGCAACTGTAATGCGGGAATTTCTAGTGACAAAGGAAAAAATGCATCTTTCCCATATACCAGCTTGTGCGGAGAGATTTTGAGAAGCTGCTTGGCTGTTATGCGGTCGGCCCATAATACACTCCTTACGTGATGGTGCCACTCCCTTTTATATTCCATGCCTATCCTCTTGATAAGTCAGATCAGGTTCTTGTTAGTAGATTCTACCAGATCGTTCCCTTGGAGGTAGTAGTTAGAAGAGGTTTTGAGATAAATACCTCTGCTAAGAGTGAACTGTGTGATTCGTGAGCCTGTGAAGGCATGCTCATTATCTGATATAACAATTTTTGGAGGGCTGTACCGACAAGTCAGTTCTTCTAGGAAAGCTAGCACTTCATTTTCAGATGAATTCCGCAGGGGAACAACTTCAGACCATCTGGTGAAATAGTCAGTGGCGGTCAGGATCCATTTATGTCCGGCTGAACTTGGAGGGTTGATCATCTTGACAAAATCAAGGCCCCATTGAGCAAAGGGCTCCTCCATTGACACAGGCTTGAGCGGCATGGCCGCTTTTGTACCCCTCCCCATATAATATTGACATTCTTTACATCCTCTTACCAGAGCATGTACATCTTTGAACATAGATGGCCAAAAGTATCCGGCTTGAGTAATTTTGATCGTGGTTGTAGGTGTGGAGAAATGGCCTCCTGAGGGGCCGTAGTGAAATTCTTGGAGGATTTTATCAGCCTAGCCTCGGTCCACACATTGAATTAGAACTCCATCAAAATTTCTTTTAAAAATAATTTCATTTATGAAGCAAAAACCATTGTTTTGAAGTCGATAGAATCTCCTCTTGGCCGAGGGGAGATTTTCGGGAAAGGTCCCTGTCTTAATAAAGTTTTTTCTTTTGTCAATCCAACTTTCACTGGGGGTGTCGGACATAAACATAACCTTTTCCTCTGAGGTGGCTTCGAGACCACGGGGTTCACTGTCCTGCACTATATACTTGCATAAACCTCTCCGACGGACCAGCTTTGTGGGCTTGATGTCAACATCGTATTCCAAGATCTTGGTGATCCAATTTGCTCTTTTTTCTATGATGTCGCCCTTCATGATGTACTCTCTTACTACGGGATGAGCCACATACACTGTGGTCTTGTTACAGGAAATGAAATGTCTAAGGCTTGTTTTTCTACAAAGTTATAGCGGAGCTCATAATCCTTGAGGGTTTTTGAATGGAAAGCTATAGGATGGTCTCCTCCCTTTTGGATGTCCTTTTGAGTTAGCACCACGATGACGCTATGCTAACCAGAATAGACATACATGATGAAATGCTTTGACATGTCTGGGTTAGATAATACTGGTGCTGAACAAATGGCATGTTTATTTGGTTGAAGGCATTTTTGGCTTCAACGGTCCATTTAAAATGTATATATTTCTTAAGCATGAGAGTGATAGGTCTTATTATCTCAGCAAAGTCAGAGATGAAGCGACTAACAAAATTTACCTTTCCCAAGAAGGATTGCACTCCCTTTTTGTTGACCGAAGGGGAAGCTCTTTAATAGCCTTGACCCAGTCTAGATCAATAGAGATGCCTTCTTTAGAAACTATATGCCCCAGCAGCTTCCCCTGGGAACCCCCAAAATACATTTTTTGGGGTTCAAAGAGATCCCAAATTCAAGACATTTTTGCAGGACTAACTCAAGATGATCAAAATGATCCTCTCGGTGTTTGGAGAACATGGTTAGGTCATCTAAATATATCAAGATAATATTATTTATTATCTCTTTGAAAGCCAAATCCATGGCCCTTTGGAAAGTGGCCCCAGCATTTGACAAGCCAAAAGGCATCTTTTGATATGCAAATGTTCTCCATTTTGTGGTGAAATCGGTCTTGTGTTGATCCTCCAATTTGACACTTACCTAATTGTATCCTGAGAAACCATCGAGCATAGAGAACATCTCTGATCCAACTATAGTGCTTAATAACTACTCCATTGACGGCAAAGGATAGTGATCTTTGAGCGATGTTCGATTTAGGTCCCGAAAGTTGACACAGTCAAATATCTCCATTCTTTTTCCTCACAGGGACCAAATTTGACACCCATGTACTGTGCTTTATAGGGTAAATAATCCTTGACTCAATCAGTTTTTTCAACTCCTGAGCCATGAGAGACTCAATCTTGGGATTAACTAGTCTCTATTTTTGTCAGACTAGCTTAGCTCCATTTGTGAGCTCGATGGTGTGTTGAATGATGCTAGGATCGTAACCTTTTAAATCATCATAAGACCAAGCCATGATGCCTTCATACTCATCACAGTATCGGGCCAATTTCTCCCTATCCTCGGAGGAAACACCTTTGCCTAGTTTGACGATCCTTCTGCTTCCGACTAACATTTCAGCGTAATCTCCTTTGTCTACTGTGAGTTTCCGCTTATCCTTCTTGATGTCCTCATGATCGAACAAATTCTCTAAGGTGATCAAACCATTAGGGAGCTTGTTGGATCTTAACTGAATAATTTGGTCTCTGTAAGCCTCTTTAACCCTGGGTTGTAGGTGATCAGCAAACTCACCCGAGCTTTGAATAAACAAAGCAATCTATTCATCACTTTCGAAAACCTGCCAATATGTATCATTATGAGGAACAACCAGACGGACCACCATGTTGACTGCTGGATGGCCAACTAAGAGGTTTACAGTTGGATCAAAATGAGCTCCTATGGTCGCCATGTGATCTACTTAAGTATTTAGTGTCTAGGAAATACTGGTGATATTGAAAGCATCAAAACTTTCTATTAAATCCCATACCCTAGAGCGGTAGGACCTCATATGGACATGTTTGGCACTGGATATCCCTCGAACCTGGTGTACTACTAATTCGGAATCACCAAAGACTTTAAGCTTCTTGATGCCCATTTTTTCTGCCATGTTCAGACCTTGAATTAGTCCTTCGTACTCTGCTTCATTATTTGAACATGCGAACTGCAGTCGGAAAGACCTTCGTATTTGATTGCCTTCAGGAGGGGTGAAACAAATTCCAACTCCAGAGCCCATTTTGCATTTGGCACTGTCGAAGTGTAGGGTCCATAGTGTCGAAGACAGCTAATCTTTGGAGAGCAGATCTTTAGTGAGTTTTGGGATCAGCCAATCCTCTTCAAAAATGCAATAAGTTCCTAGGCTGGTGGCATGGTAATTAGAGAAGGGATTAGACTCTATGAACTCATTTAGGAAAGCTTCTTGTTCGGGTGGGATTTCCCTGGTTATTTCTTCATCTTCTAAGAGTTCTACCACCTTCCACTCATCATGGGTTATAGAGGTGTGGGTAGGCTCGAAATTGATCAAGGCTTGGTTAGCTATATGCTCAGTGTGAAGGGGTTCCGAAAGGATCTTCATCTTGGCGCCATGTCGAGTACGAAGAATCAAGTGGGACCAATCTAGGGACATATATCCTCCTATTTTAGCGGTGAAGTCTTGGGACAGACAGAGCCCAAAGATAGGAGGGATGTCAATGACCACTACTTCTTAGGATACTGTTATACTCGGACATGCAAATAAGGTCAAAGGGAGGCTTTTGATGAGACCTATCATCTGGACTTTATTTCCATCAAGCTGCATTACACCCTTGCTTAAGGGGTCATACTTAATGTTTAATACTTCAGCAATTTGCTTGGGCATGACCATAGTACTAGCACCAGAATCTATCATGGAGTTACGTAAAAGCTTATTTCTGACTATAAGGGTAAGGTAAAAAGGATTTGGCTTAGGTTTGCCTTCTCCTTGTGCAGTGGAGGGGGAGCCTTCATTCGTCAAAGCGATAGGGGAATGTGTCTTGCTAACTGCTGGGTGGCGATCTGTTCCATTCGTCTGAGAGGGTAGTGGAGCTCGTGCCTATATCCTTTTGATCATGAGACAATGTCTCCCTTAACTGGCTCTTCTGTTCTGGGATACTCAGGAGATCCCATAGAGAGACATGAGCTAGAGCTTTCTTCAACTACTCTACTATGTCCAGCGCTAGGGGTGTGCAAGCCTTTGGCTCTTTTGGTTTGTAAGGGATGAAATCCTTCCTGGGATAGGCGGAACTGATGACTAGTGGTTCCAGGGGCCTCACGGGTACTGACCTTATATTGTCGATGTCTTCACTGATCAAATGTCTTTTAGAGTGAAGGTTGTAGTCTGAATGTACCATAGGGGCTCCATCTTTCAGATTTACTCCATCGATAGTTAACAATGTATCATCATCCTCCATCCAGGAAAAAAGTGCATGATTAGGGGTGATTTCCGCTTCTTGTTGTAACGACATTCCTTGCATCTAGGAAACAAAAGCCACATTATCCATGTCTGGGGATGTGTATGCAGATTCATCCGCTATTATACCTAAGTTCCTTTGTTCCGTGACCTTTTGCTGCAAATTCCCCCTTGGGCAATTCCTCGGAGCATGAGCATTGTTGCATGGAAAACACCAAGAATTGGTATCATCCGCCAAATTATTCTGACCTATAGTCAATTCTCTACCACCGTTTGGGTGGATGGCCTGCAATGGATTAGGGACGGGGACTATTTGGCCATTTGGTGGGGGATTGTTCTCAGCTCGATAATCTGGATGTTGATAGGGAGGTCAGTTTCCTTGAAAGTTTTTCTGAAAAGGAGGCTTGGTGGGAGAGACTTGGGCCCTTTTTAGGTTGACAATTTCATTAGAGAAGGATCTTAAGAGGTTCTTCATATCATTGACCTCAACGGTCAGAGAGGTAGCTTGGGGAGTAGTTTGAGGAGTAGGGAATGAATATATAGATTGTGGAGCAGAGGTGCTTGGGGCGGCTTCCTCTATTACTTGGGTAGATATTTCAGGGAACACTGGCATTGTAGGGCGAGGTGCAAGCTTTCCAGCATCGATAAGGTTATTTTCAACCTGAACTGCTAAGTCAAATGCTTATGAAAGAGTATTACCCCCTAGAGCTTTAATCATTACTGATATATCAAAATTGAAAGCTTTGAGATAAAATACGAAGGCCATATCTACCAGCGGGCGGGCAGGCGGACAATGGTATCCTTTGCCAGGTTCATTGGAATCTCAGGTTGAAATCAGTTAATGCCTCCATAGGAGCTCTTTTGATTGTAATGAGTTGGTGCATTAGGGATGATCTATTAGCTTTGTTTGAGAGTCTTTGAAAGAAGTAGTCTCCCAACTGATCCTAGTCCCCTATAGTACTAGGGCTTAGAGATCTAAACCAATCCAGAGCTTTTCCTTTGAAAGATGCTATGAGCAACTACAAAGTTACATTCTGCTCGGTGATGCCATGTATAGTACAAACCGTAGCCATGTCCTGCAGATGCTCCCCAGGGGTTTTATGACATTCTCTCGTGAATTTGCAAACTGCCTTTAGCATGGCTGCCGGAATGGCTCCCCAATCTACGGGTGGAACTGGAGGAATGAGAGGGCTACCATTGTCCCATGTCACAAAATTTATGGGAGGGACTTAAGCCATTGCAGCATTTATGATAGGGGGGAGACTCTGCGGAGATATGACTAAGGCAGAATGGACAGTTACCAATGGAGGGAAAAGAAGATGGGGATGTAGGGTTGTTTGACTCCTAGTAACGGGCCTCTGACTCATAAATTAGCTGGTATGCGGGTTTTACCCTTTTTCTTTTAATATATCTGTCCCACTGGGCATGCCAGAAAAAGAACTGTTGACTATAAATTTTACTTTGGGGACAAACAACCTTATGGGAAATTCAGTGTTGGGGGACCAGATTGCGCAAGGGACATTGAATGACCTCTGGGATTGAGAAGCTGGCTCTTCCTTGGGTTTTGAGGAAAGGGAAAGAAAACAAATACCTTTTCAAAATGAGACACTAAAACACTTAGGTGATGCGCCAGATCATTAAGAGACAATGAACTAACAGAAATCAAGAAATATGTGTAACTTCTGCAAGCTCATTCAGCAATCCATAAATCCAAGTCAAGGACGTAATCAAAACTACAACCCAATTTGCTTGAAAACATAGAGGAAACATTCATCACGCATTCACTAGATAACAAGTATGGAAAACATAGTTTAATCAATGAAGTCTTAGATGAAATACTCCCAAAGTTTATCAGAAATTTTAACAACAATAGCATAGAAAACACTATTAACAGTAAGCCAAGAGAGACATCATAAAGGTCGCAGGCACAATCTGAATAATCTTCTTATAGCAAGACCAACATAGTTTTTTAAGGCTGGAAACAAAAGAAAACTCCTAATTCGCAAATTAGACTGTTTTTCTAAAAATCCTTCTTCTTCTCCCCTTTTTTCTTTCTTCTTTGGGTGGCAAAGATCACTGCCTTTAAATAAGGCACTGCCCCTACAAATAGCCTCCCAAAATGCCAAAATAGTACAACCCTCCTCGAACAAAAAACATAGTGTGTCACTATGCAGTCTGCACCTAGCAAAACAAACCCTGCAACACGACCTTCTACCCGCAACAGAGTGGCAGTTACCAAGAACTGAAAAGATTCTGCCAGAAGAGAACGGTCTATGGGCAAGGGCACAACCACCAGAAACCGTTCGCAAACTATGCCAATGAGTGGGCCCACCAAGAAAGACAGTTAGTAATCATTGCCATTTGTCACCCTCGCGCTACTTCAAAAACTGGGTACCAAAGATGGAACGAGGGAGCAACGTCGAGCCACCAAGTGTCCCGCGCGTTCTGCCCTGCTGGCAAAAGGCAATCACAATCGGGGAAGATAAAGGTGAATAGTAATGGTCAAGCTGGGGCATCTAATAAAACAATTCTTAAAATCCTAAAAAAGATAGTCGACGATGCTGGCCACAATTGGCATATCCAACTTAATCCCGCACTTTGGGCTTACCGCACAAGCATCCACACACTTATGGGAGCTACACCCTATTCATTTGTATATGGCGCTGAAGCTATCTTTCCTATCAAGGTCGAATTACCCTCTTTATGAGTCTCTTTACAAAACATTATCAGTGATGAAGACTACAGGATCTCTCGCTTACAAGAACTAGAATTATTGGATGAATGAAGACAAATTGCTTTTAATCATCTCAAGGTTTATCAACAATGAATGAGTCACAGCTGCAATCATAAAGTCAAGCCTCATACATTTAAGGTGGGTGACTTAGTTCTTAAAGAAAATCCTAAGAATCAGCAAGACACAGAGAAGAAGGGCATGTTTGAACCAAATTGGCTTGGTCCTTACTTCATCATAGCAGCCTATGGATCTAGTGCATATCTACTTTCAACTCCAGATGCAAAACCTTTGGAGGATCCTATCAACAGCATGCACCTTCATAGGTTTTACACATAGCTCTTCAGAGTATCCCAATTCAAAAATACAAAAAAATTATAAAACATTAAAAATCGTTACTTGGTGAAAACTTGGCAAACAGGTGTCTTGTGACACAAAAAAAATTGAAAAACAGAAAAACATTTCGTCCAATGGTGAAAACCACTTCGGTGACACCCTGGGCAAGTACCATGGTGAAAACTGGGTCACTAGCACTATGTGTAGAGACATTGCTCCTCCCTCCTTCAGGATTCCATTTCATCCTTTCACTTTGCACACACTCACAACCTATTCATCCACAATAAACTTTGCACATTCCCATCATGGCTTGTTATTGATTTACCTAAGATTGGTTCACCATTCATAATAATTCCTCCTTTTCACAACCTTTCCATCTATAATAAATCAGTTCCTATCTGTGGCTAAGGCAAATCCTACGTCTAGTGATGGGTGTGGAACTAAGAGCATCAAATGCTTCAAGGAGTATTGTTTCTTCCAATTTTCTTTAGTCTATCCACGCATAATCCACAATACAGCAACATTTGCATCACCAATCTGCAATAAAGTTTCGTCTTCTTCGTAACAAAGTATCAGTTTCATGGATTCAGTCAATTTCAGATGAGATACAATAACAACAATGGGCTTCAACAAATCAAATCTTTCAATAGACTCAAACAACATTATGGTTCAGTGCTATCTATCCTTTTAGTGAAAGTAAACATTGTGACCACAATCAAACAGACTTATACAAGTGACAAGAGACACTAAACTTGAGGAATACAGTGGATGTTGGTGTCGAGTCTTGGTTTTCTTTTGATTTTAATTTTATGGTGACATGTCTTTTAGCTTTTCCAGGATGTCTTTGACTAGAGATTCTATCTCCAGAATGTCTTTGACTAGAAAGGCGAGGATGGGGTATCGTCACCCATTTTCTTTGTTGTCTGTGGATTGTCTCTTAGTAATGATATGACTTGTCCAAGGATATGAGGACACTGTGAGTCTAGTGTGAACTAGGGAATTCCTTGTTTGTGACTATCTTATCTCCATGCAAACGGGTACAATGACTTTCTGGGTCAAACATATGCCTCGATTGTCATAACCTACTTGCCATAATAAAGCTCAATGATGATAACACACAAGAAGCTCTTTCACTTTCATATCTTCTATGTTTCATCCCCCTTTCTTGATTGACTTCCATCATCCTTCCCAAGTCTGTGAAGCCTACTATCAGATGACTAAGTATAATGACACACCAAAAATATTTGCATTTCATGTAGTTGCACTTGCATTATCACGTATTAAGCATTTCATACATACATATAGATATCAGCATCACATCCTGCACACAACACAGGTTAGCAAATTTTACATTTTCATCATGTAAATAATTGTTTGCATTATCATATTCATCTGCATTTCATACATCCATAATTGCATATGCATAACATATTAAAAACATAAAAGAACAAAAATATGGCATTTCATCATGTACATATTTGCATCCATATCATAAGCATCACATAGGTACACATACATATAGTTGCTACAAAGATGAATCATCTCATATATATATATATATATATATATATAAGTGTCATGATACAATGATGTCAAAATCATATGGCTACAATCACCCGAAGGTGTCTACATCATAATACAAAATGGTACAAAAACTGATACATAGGGAGCCCTCTAAGGCTATGATGAACTCCCTCCCTCAGAGCCTCCTGGCCTCGATGGAGTCTGAGCCTTGGAAGGACCCGCCCCAGGATCATCTCTCCTACCCCCTCTATCTGGTAGTGGTGGAGGACCCATAACCCCACCACTGGATGCCTATCTCCTGTCCCTCCCTCCAGTAGTTGTCATTGTCCGCGATGGTCTATGGAAGCTCCTAGCCCACTGATCTAGTGGCACTGCCCCATAGTATAGGTCTCGCCAGTATCCTATCTCCTCCCCGGCTAGTAGAACATAGGTGTATCTAGCTCCTGTGTCCTTTGTCACCTACCTCCTAGCCCTTAGTGTTGTCTCAGCCTCTGTATAACACTGAATAGCCTGATCTCTCTCTTTCTTAGTATCCTTGAGCTGTCTCTTGAATCTATCCCTCTCCCACTTGAGATCTTGGATCTCATCTGCCTATCCCCAAAAGATCTCCCTCAACTCTAGTAGCTCATCCGCCTCCTCTCCCCCTATACCTGTGGCTGCTCCTGTGGCTAACTCTATCCCCACCCCCATCCTTGTACCTATCCTTGCACTTGTCTGGGACCCTGTGCTACTGGCACCTATAAAGGCAATCCACCTCCACCTCTCACCACCCGAGCCTGTCTCTCCTCTCCACCCTCTCTCTGCGGAGCCACTCTCTTCTCTCCTACCACACCCTGCCTCCTCTGTCAACCTCTACCTCTACCATCTCCATCATCATCCCCATCACCTCTGCCATCTCCATCTATCAGCTCCCCTAGGTCTGTCAACCTTGGAAATGGATTCTCAGCCCAATATGCAGTATACTCTGCATCCATCCCTGCATCCTCTATCTCTGGCCACATATCCCAAGGCAAGGGAATCATCTCTACCATCTGTGTAACTGCCTGATCATATGACAACAATAGCCTGAAGTGTGCCTAATCCCTCACTGTTCGAGCATACATCCTGGAACCCCATGGCATCCGTTGAATCTTGTCGAACTGCCTACCCACTCTATCAACCAACTGCCTCTCAAGCACATAGGGCATCTACCCAATCGAAAACCTGCTCCTGAAAGTATATGGTAGCTCAACTGCATCATCCTCCCACTCCTCGCACTCTTGGTATGGCCTCCATACCACAGTGTTAATCTCATCGATGACCTGACACCAATACTCTTACCTGCTAATCCATGGCTGTGATGTAATTATATCATACAAATGCACAAAAATGCACCCATGACCCCTGCCTCTGAAATGAATCGGTCATGTCACTGGTAGATGCTCATAAGCCCACACCTGCAACAATATCACTCCACAGCCCAATCCTACGGATCCGTGATATACGAACTGATGAAGCTCATAATACAAGTGTGCCAGTACACATGGTCCCCATGCAAATCTGGTATGCTGTGTCACCAGTGTCTCCAATATGCTCCCCCAACCCACAACCAATCCTCGTGTCGCCTTGTTAGGACATAAGAACCCATTGATAACTCCTGCCAGTACTGCTAGTAGTGCCAATCTAGTCTATCTCATGGTGTCCCATGCCACCTGTCCAACCCTCATCTCTAGTCCTAGATCCTAAAACACTCATCTCAGGGTATCTCTGTCTCCATCTCGATCGTAAGGAACCAACTCTCCATCGATTGGTATCCTCAGAATCTTGTATGCATCTTCTAAGGTGACTATCATCTCACCCATCGGCAAATGAAACGTACATGTCTTCGAGTGTCATCTCTCGACAAGTGCAGTCAGCAAACCCATGTTCGCCCAAAACTCAGACACATACAGAATGTGGCGTAAGCCCATAACATCAATAGCAGCTCTCTCAACAACTATCAGCTCTTCTCGCAAACTCAGAGTCGATGGGAATCTCTCTCGTGACTCCAGTATAGGTAGATACTCCTACAGTCAAACAAATCAGCTGTGTCATTCAATGTGGTATTCACTGTTCATCACAAAATGTTGCTTTTTATCCTAGTGCTTATACTTATCATATGGTGTTCTATCCTAGTGACACTCACTATTCATCACAAAGTGTTGCCTTTTTTAATTCTAGTGGTAGTCACTGTTCATTACAAAGTACTACATTTTTTTGCACTCCCTGTTCATCACAAAGTGTTGCTCATATTTTGCACCTTGTTCATCACAAAGTGCTGCTCATATTAGTACTCCCTGCTCATCACAAAGTACTTTGTCTTAGCACTCCTTGCTCATCACAAAGTGACTTGATCTATCCTGGTCTTCCCTAGAGGACCTGCTTGAGTGTATCCTCTCAACATCTTATCCAATCGACAGCGTATGTTCATCACAGAAGTGCCGATTTGGCCTAGAAGACATAAACGCACTCTCATGACATACACATGCTTACATATTGCACACCTGCTTGCTCTGCACAGACGAGCCTGACATACATAGATGTGCCTCTGTTCTGTGCAGACGCATCCACATAGCACAAATGCACCTACACAACACAGACGTGATAGCATTTGGCACAAACACCTTTTCTTGCATAGACGCACCTAGCCAACCCAAACGCGTGTGGCACCAGCACGAACGAGCCTAAGCATTTTTCAACCTTGTTTGACATACCTAAACATGCATTTATTGCACTACCTATCATGCATTAATGACAACATTTATCGTGACAAAGTACAAGGAGGTTTTGTGGTACTCACCAACTCTCCTACATCTACTGGTCTCTGAAATCGACGAACGCAATCAAATCTGTGAACAAAAGCCATCGTTGCTGACTGCTGCTGCTCTATTCTCTCTTTGCACTCTGATCTCTTGAAGATGTGTGGATGACAATGAGGATGTATTCCCCTTATGGTCTATCTTATAGACTACCCTAGCCCTAGCCCTAGCCCTCATTTCCCAAGTCAGTCTTCATTATCCCGTGACTTTGTCACTCTATCCAATCTGGTCAGTCCATTCTAGCCTTTCTTTCTTATCGAGAGATTGGCTGTGATCTTTCTAGACATTTTCATCCAATCTCTTGAGGGGGCATATCATTCCCATCTTGGGGCAACTTTGTATCAGTTCATATTATCTTCTTTGAAACAATGTGACAAGTTGCATTGTCTCAAAGAAGGGCAAAATGTAGACACCTCAAATTGTCCAGTCTAATTAAATAAATATTTTATTAATTTAATTGCTTTAGCCTAATTCTTCTATTATTTAAATAAATATTTATTTATTTAATTAATCCCACTTCTTCTATTAATTAAATAAATATTTATTTATTTAATTAATTCATTAGCCTTTTCTACCCATGACACATGTCATTCATCTCTTAATTCATACACTACCTACCCTCTCATTATTTCCTTATTTTCTCTACCTACCCTCTAATCATAGCCGACCATTTATCTTTTACACCTCTCAATCTTATCCCTCCATTTCTTATAGTGTCTTCTATATAAGGAGATGCTTCCTTCATTATCAACCCTATGCATTCTAGTGAGTTAACTACTTGACTACACTACGCTTTCGAACATATGCGATCAAGCCTACTTGCAACCACATTTCTGTTCTTTGTTGAGCTCTTGTGCACACATAAAATCTAAGAGCAAATATATCAAGCAAGATCAATGGAGATAGGAAGAATGAAGATTCAAACCCTATTGGACATGTGATGGTATAATCTTTGTGATTTCATTTGATTTGCATTGTCTTAGGTAATCTTCATATGTTATGGTAGATCTTTGTTGTTGTTAGGCTAGGGTTTTGTGGTTGAATTCATTTAGTCTTTCAATATTGTTGTTATCCATTTTCACCATAAACAATAACAATACCAATATGGTCATTAAATTTGGTGAAGTTGTCCAAGGCAACCAAATTTAACACTTAAGATTAGATGAAACAAATTATATCGAATCTCAAGATTATAAAAATAACATGCTATTGTTCATTATTACATTCAAGATTAAAGTTTCAAAGAATGAAGACATGCACATGAGGAACAAATTATATCGAATCTCAACTTCTATATATATCAAATTGTTGAATAATAACAAGTGTATGCCCATATACAAAATGACATAAACACCAACTCAAACAAAATGCATGTCCATATATGTAAGTGTATTTCTATATACAAAATATACATGCCAAATAGACATGTATGTATCATAAACTGTCTCTATCACATCATAAACTATTGATGGATCATCAAAATCAATCCTCTTCGAAGCACTCTTTGGTTCTAAAGGAACCTGCACAAGAAAAATTCAAACCACAATCGAAATTAGTTATATTATATAATTAACATTTGAAAAGTTAACATCAAAATAAATATACATTGAACTATAATTGAACACTAAAATTGAATTCTTGGTTACCTCAAGTCCACGTATTCTCTTAGGACAGTTAGGAGTCGTAGAATATGCTTGTGGTAGAGAAGGGATGTTACTGAGATTTTCGTAGGCAACCTATATATGTTCACAATTAACATAACATTGATACACATTGGCATATAATTGTCAGTGATGGTAACATATTTACTAAACACAAAATAAAATAAACACATACACCTGAGGCATCTCTTCTTTTGCTTCTTCAAGTATCATGGAAGTGGTCAACAAGGATGTGAAACCAACAATTCTCCTATACATAAAAATGACAAGTACATGAATCTATCAATCTATGTAGACATGTATAATCATTATAATTTCTTTAAGATCTTAATTCAATCAAATTTGTGTTCAATTACCTTTCCCTTGTCTCCGATTGCACTTCCAGAGTCAGGATTACATGGCACTGCACTCACACTAGGTGTTTCCTGCAAGAGTAAAATAAGATAAACATGTAAGTTAATATATAATTTAATTAATAACAATTTAAATGACAAGCATGTATACAATAAAATATGTGAATGACAAAGTGCAAAAATATATATCACATAGCTATCAAGGCCAATTGAAATGGTCGTGAGGGTGGCATCATGGACCTGTGATAACTCCTCCACAAACATCAACTATTAAATAGATCATGTATACAAACATTAGTAATTAATACTATCTAGTCTTATAATTATTCATTTAAAATAAAATGCACTATGAAATTACAAGTTAAGTCTTACCACTACATTGTTGGTGTATGATGAAGGTAGCTCCTCATATCTAGCATGTGAGAACTCCCTAGGGTGTGTTCCAATCCCTATCATCTCTTCTAGTGCATCGACCATATAATCCACCTTGTAATCAAATGTGTCGATGTGATGATGAACAAGCTATCCAAGAGGAGCTAAGCACATGTGATGGCACATAGTACAAATGTGCAACACTAAAAAATATGGACGCAAGGAGGATGTGTTAGTGCCACCCAATCCATCACTAGCATCACCCTCATGCGATTGAGCTAGTGTCGCAACTTAAGAAACCAAAAGGTTACTCAAAGAGTGAATAGTTGATATAGCCCACGATGTTGCCTCAACAATAATATTTGGATGTTGTATTGGAGGTGAGTAAGTAATGTGAGGAGGAAGAACATAAGGGCATGATTGTAGTACTTGAACTACCCCGGGTCTATGCTAGAGCATACCTCCACCCACGCCTTGGAAATGTCTGATGTCAAAGTAGTTGACATGCTTTCCTAAAATAAACTCGGCATATAATTTATTGGTGAAGTAAAATGGCACATTGTGATTGTTGTTGGGTGGTCTATCAAAAACTATCCACCAACGATCCCAAAATTTATTTTGCATAGCATCATTTTGGCACGATTTGATGGAAAGTTTTGATTTTTTCACATCTACAATCTATCTAGTGCAGGGATTAACAAATAGGGTGGAAATTTTGAATTTAGATATCTCAAGGTTCTTCACCTCATCATAGGACAAGCCATTCACATATTGTTCCCTCATGGCCTCTCGCCACAAAAGAATGACATTGTGCTCAGTAGTGATAATTTATACATTGGAAATGATTGCCTTTAGGGAATCTAACATGGGGGATAAACGAGGGATTGTGCTATAGGCATCATCAATGCCCCTCAATTGGTCCATATTTTGACAAATTAACTCATGAATTGAGGGGGGGTTTGGTAGCTGAGGGTTTGGTGGTTGTGGTGGTTGTGTATTCTCATTATTATTAGCCAATTTACCTAATTGAAGTTAAAAAATTTAAACATCATAGTGCATTTAAAATTTTAAAAACCTGATTTATAACTAAAGAATCATAAAATAAATCAAAAAATGCAAATGAATGATTAAAAAAGACAAGGAAATTGAAAAAATTCATACAAGCTGATGCTTGGATTTGATGAAAATTTGCTTGAGGAATTGTATATGAGCTCTAATAAGATATTAAATCACTCTAAAACGTCAAACCCATGGTTAAAAATGACCCATAGGTGATCATAGTCTGGGTATTTAAAATACCTATAGGTATATGATATCTGATAGTATCAAATATTCGATACCTTTTTTAATATTTTCCATTGTGTATTAATAAGATATATTATTAATATATGATAATATATATTAAAATACATATTATTAATACATGAAAATATATATTATACAAGAATAATATATTATATATCTATCTATCTATCTATCTATCTATAAGTTTAATAATATTGGATATTTGATATTTTTGGATATCCGGTATGCTTTGGCTTTTGCCATGGCTACATGTACTGACATCCAAGCCAAGCAAAAAGTCAACATAGGTTTTTTCACGTTTTTGGACAAATAGAAAAGGCATTTTTTTTTTCATATCGCAACTTTTTCGCCCCTCATGATCCTGCACATATCTTGAGGTCCTTATCTACCAGAACTAGACCATGGGATATTAGTTATTTTCATCTAGGTATTTTATTTTTCTTCCCAAAGATATGTCAATATAAATTTTTTTTGGGAGGATATAAAAACTTTTTGAGATTATTTGAACTTATTTTTGGGTCATATTTTTATATAGAGGATTACTGTATTTCAAATAATTGGGAAAAAATAATTTTTTATATTGGTAAGTAATTGGTTAGTATTTAGAACCCGGTAATGTCTAAATCACATAAATTGAGTAATAAAAATTATAGTATATAGGGTTACAAGATACTACCAATCATTGAGTATTGTGAATGTGACAAAATCTTGCTAGGTATAAAAAAACCAAGTTCATTAATAATCTTAGTGAACTTGAAAAATGCCACAAGTTCGTTCTAGTTATCCTATTAGAATTAGTATTAGATAATTTAATTCTCAAAGCCTGAAGTATCGCATATAAACATTTTTTTATCAATTAATGTTGATTTGTATTGATATAAAATAAAATATACATATGTTTGCATAATCCATAGTGTGAGATCCAAAAAACCAGTAAAATAGAGTATTTGCAGTTTAAAACATCTTAATAAATCTCCTACCACCTAACCTACTGCTGACTAACCAGTAATTATCGATTTACATATTCAAATCACAAAAGCAGCAAGCATGAATAGAAAACACTAAAATTAACTCGCAACTGCGAGTTCCTTGCCTCTCCCTTCGTTGTTTGGGTCGTCATCATGTGGTTCCTCAAGATCATTGAGATCGTCGTTGTCCTCCAGAGGGAAGCTAATCCATAGGGTACGCTTCGCTGGCCACCTCCTTGATCCTCTTGGAAACCCTTTCTTTCTTTTGGAAGAAGATCCAGAGCCTTTTTTGTTGACTTTTGATCACTTGGGCCCCATTTCTCTAATTCTCGATGGATGTCTCACCTCTTTTATGCCTATAGGTATTCTTGAATCTCATGCATCCTAATTTGCACCGACGCCCTACATACCTCCTTGTTACAATTTTCACTCCGGAGGAGGTAAGCGCAAAGAGTTGGATGGAATTCGCTCGCATGGAGCCAAACCCCATTTGGGCATACGAAGCCACTCTCATCATGCGACATTCTCAAGAAATTTTCTAACCCTCCATGACACTCCTCCTTCACACAGTTTGTGAAAATCCATTTCACCTTCTCTATGCTTACCAGGTCAAAGCACTGGGCTATAAACATGGATGCTATATATGTGTTCATGCAACATTTATACTATGCCTTTAGATATTATTCCCCTAGCACTATTTTAAGCCTCGTCAAAAAATATCTCTCTTCAAAATAAAAGACGTTTGATAATATTTCTTTCGATATTTGGCCTCAAAAGGCCACCATTGGTCTGGCCACCTGCAAGTAAAAATCAAGTTGCATGAGGAAATAGATACAAGCCTCTGCAATACTCCACAATGTCATCACCTCGGGAGCCAAAATCAGAATCGATACAAGAATTTAATCTGCTAAAGGCGTTTATCTTATCAAGGAAGCCAAGATTGCAGAGATAAGCCTCACGAAAGAGATTAAAGAGATCAAGTTAGTTATTGTTTGATTTCAAAGATTAAAACTAAGTATGTAAATGAAGCATGCAAAGATGAACATTGGGTCGATGTGATGGAAGAATAATTGATGCAGATTGAAAAGAATAGTACATGGGATATTGTTCCCAGACCTAAAGACAAAAATGTAATTGGAACTAAATGGGTCTTTCAGAACAAATTGAATGAGCAAGGTGAAGTTGTTAGGAGCAAAACAAGACTTGTTTGCAAAGGTTATTCACAAATAGAAGGGATTGATTTTGAAAAAACTTTTGCTCTGGTGGCAAGAATTGAAGTTGTAAGATTGTTTCTTTCTTATGCTACTTACAAAGATTTCAAAGTCTATTAAATGGATGTCAAGTCAACATTCCTAAATGGATGTCAAGTTAACATTCATAAATGGTGAATTGGAAGAAGAGGTGTACATTGAGCAACCAGATGGATTTCAATTGTTTGATCAAGGAGATATGGTTTGTTGGTTGAGGAAAGCTTTGTATGGACTAAAGCAAGCCCTAAGAGCATGGTATTCCAAATTGGATAAGTATCTGTTGAAGTTAGGATTTAACAAAGCTACTACTGATAATAATTTGTACTTCAAGATTATCATGATAACATTTTAATTGTTGAAGTTTCCGTTGATGATATTATCTGTGGAGAGAATGATAGTTTATGCAAAGAGTTTGTTGATGAAATGCAAAATGAATTTGAAATGTCTATGATTGGAGAGATGAAATTCTTTTTGGGATTATAAATCACACAGTCAGAAAAGGGGATCTTTATATCTCAATTCAATTATGTAAAAGAGTTGTTGAAGAAGTTTGGTTTAGAAGATTCAATACCAGTTGGTACTCATATGGCGATGTTAACTATTTTTCTCTTTAATGCTAAAAATAGCCTCTCACTAGGTTTTAGGTCTCCATGGTTAAAGCAAGGTTTTGAAGAAAGAGGATTTCAAAAGTTTAGGGGTTTAAATTTAAAAAATCACGGGGTCTTTAAGTTAATTAAAGATGAATTTTAATAATTAAATTCATCTTTTAGTGGCCAAAATCTTCCAAAAAAGGCTCTAAAAAGCGCTTTTAAGTTATTCTCCATGTTAAGTCAATATTTTTTGATTAAGTGTGTTGAAGGCTAATGAAATTTAAAAGAAAAGGAAATCTCCATGTTGCATGACAACTATTCTTGCATGAAGATTCATCTTTCCTCCTCATTCTTTAATATAGAAGCTAGGGGAGAGGGACCAGTAGTCGTTAGGGCTAACTTCGTCAACATGTAGCCATCACATGGAATATCATAAGACCTCCATTTTTTTTAGAAATATAATATGGACACTTAACTATCTACAACTAAGCTCTGAAGGCATGACTCATCATGCAAGACATCAAAATAACATGTCTAGTGTGAAGTGTAAAAAAAATGACTTTTTAAAGATTCGACCCAAACTTAATCTAAAAATCCCTAGTTGTTGAATAAAAAAATATCATTTGTAATTAATATAATATCGTATTTTTATGTAAAATATAACTTATATGAAACTTAAATAGACCAAATACCTATTAGTAATCATAAATGTGTGTTATCTCTAACTTTTATATCCAACACCAAAGGACCAATAGTTGAACACAAAAACAACATATTATGATATAAAATAAAACTTATATGAACAAAAAGGGACCAATTGTTAAACACTTTGGACAACCCCACACATTTCATGGAGAAAAACAAGTATTTATTGTGTTCACCTTTTATATTTGTGATAAGACAAATTACTAATATGAAATACTTCAAGGCATATACGTTGCTACCCCAATAGTTGTACACATAAGAATAACATTTTTACACTATGATAACAATACTTGTTTAAGCGAGTATCTTATTTTATAAATGAACCACTTATAGTGGATAGCTATGATATTTTACTCAAAACAAAAGAAGATCTATTTCACTTGCTAATGAATGTATTTATGCCTTTTTTATATAACATTTATAGGCTCTCTTATGTTCAAGTATTGGTCCATTTTGATCAACATTTGACAATTTTTTTATTTACATGTGGAATATTTATTTACATTATATAGTATAAATATGTGGCAACACTGGATTTTATATGCATAATTGCTATAATGACTATTGGACCCCATACAACTACTATCCCTCTCCCCTATGGTTTCTACATGTTACAACAAGAGTTTCAGTAAGGAGTTGTAGACTACAGTTTTCTAGAAGATTGGAACATATTTTCACGTGGTTTTCACTTCAAAAGGATTGAGGAAACTCATTCAAATGGTTTGGAGCCCAAAGATGAATCATGCAGCAACAATAGGGGGGTTTATTAACATAGCATGCATGTTATCTTTAAGATAGATCGCTTGTTAAGTTGTTCATTTAAAACCCAAATCACAGCCATGCAAAAAACCATTCAAGGGAGTGTTCGGTCAAATAACACAACATATGGCAAATTAAAGATGAAGACATAGTAGTTTTGAGCTATGCCTAAGGTAGAGTAGATTAAACAATGAAATAGATCCATAAAGATCAACGAAGCTCAAGATGTTTGAAAGAAGACTTAGACATGCAAAGCCTGAGATCACAGTGAAGATGCCTATAAAGCAAGGAGCATGATAGTTTCAAATCATCTCTCTCGGATGCATGTAGAGTGTATCAAGTGCAAGGTTAGTGGTACTTGTTTTTTGCTAAAATAAAGAACCTTCTCATGCATTATCATTTATGGGTAAGGTACGTGGATGAAATGAGTCTTGCATCAGCTAAAGAGATGCATTCATAGAAGCTCTTGGTTATCTGGGTGCTAAATTCCATGCACATAAATATTATTACCCTTATGTTCATCTCTCATATCAATAAATATAAATCTCAACATGTCTTGATGCCCTAGGGAGGTTCTTATTTATCAAAGATTTCATTATTGCTATTCGTTGTTATGAAGATTTTCATAGTCTTTACATAACTCTTATGGGTAAAAAATCACTGCACAACAAAGAAGTCATGAATGTAGTGATTTGGAATATTAATGGAGAAAGTAATTCTTTACAAATGGTAGTGATAGTGGTAATGAAGAATGCAGTTACAAAACCACAATCATATTGCAAATATGATAATAGATAAAGGAGCCTATATTCAAGGTGCAGTCCTAAGGGAAGAATAGTGACAATTTACTATCATAACAACAGACTGTGTAAATGCTAGGGCAGTATAAGGGAGCTCATTAAAAGATTACCAGTCCGAGACAAAAGCAGAAAATCATACACCAATAGAGAAATTGCCAGTAAGAGCATCAAAATAACATCATAATGACAGTAGCACACATGATTACCTTGGCCTTTGACACAATATGACTGTCATAGAGAAAAAGGACAGAGATTTCAATCAAAAGAATGCAGACTCAATCAACAATGAGGAACACAATCACCATAAATGGCTTGGAGCAATAAAAGGGAAAATATACAATGAATATGCAGCCACAAGAAATATGTCAAAACTCAGAAAATACATAATACATACAGTCACGTTGATTTGATCATATCTCAAAATTCGTAAACTGCATTTTTCTAATTTTTCACAGAAATTAGAAAACCAAAAAACAAAAAAGCTCGTTAAAACACAGTTCACGAATATTGAGAACCCTTCACCAGTCTAAAAGGAAGCAAAGAAAGGGATTTTTATAGTTACGTTGAAAGTATAATAATACTCAAAGCCTTCATCAAGAAGACTTGAGATAGTATTATTCATTGAGGGCATCATATAGTCATAACATTGACAAGCTATAGGCATGATTGCAGATCTTCAGGTGGAAAATTCTAGAAGATAACCATATCAGCCTTGTCACAAAGCCATCAACTATGAGAACTGCTAAAGGCCAAGTCACAAGATAAAAGACTATGGAATTTGTATCTCAAAAGGGACAGTTGTCACAACCCTCCTTTATCAAATTTTGATTTGATACAATTCTATTATATTTTTGGTTGAGCTATTGAAAATGATTGAATAAATATTATAAAAGAATAAATAATTGACCCACACACACACTTGAAGAATATAATTCAAAAGGCATTATTTATTTTTATTTTTATTTTTATTCCCAATTATGGCACATTTTGTAGGAGAAATTAGAAGCTTCTAGAGGAATCTTCAATACCTTGCATGTAACTCCCCCACTAGGATTTTAATCAATTTTGCATGAGTCTAATATTGGAAAAGAATCTCATTCTTAATTAATTTCTCTAGATAGTAGAATTAAGGGATTTTCCCTATATATTGTATGCAAGTTTTCAAAAGGAGTTGGTTATGCCTTGAAAAAAGTTTTCTCAAATAGTTTTTTTTTTTAAGTAGTCATATTTTTCATTTTTGGAGAATAGTTAAGTTGTTTTGAAGAATTTTTCCAAGCTTGCAAGGAAGGATCAAGGAAGGATCAAGGAAGGCTAGGCTTGAAGATTTGGAGAGGATTCTACATCAAGCTTCAAGTATCCAGGTTCTCCTCTTTTTATTGAATCATGTTTCTTGTGTTATTCATTCCTTTCCTATGAACAAACCTTGTTGTGAATGAATTAATTTCTCATGTATGAAAATCTGTTTTCCTGTGAATGAAACTAAATGGGAATAAATATTTATTTCAAATCTTGTTATTTTGTTTTATTCATTTCTTTCCTATGAGCAAATCTTGCTATAAATGAATTAATTTCTCATGTATGAAAATTTGTTTTCCTGTGAATGAAACTAAATGGAAATAAAGATTTATTTTAAATCTTGTTAATTTATTTTATTCATTTCTTTCCTATGAGCAAATCTTGATGTGAATGAATCAATTTCTCATGTATGAAAATTTGTTTTCCTGTGAATGAAACTAAATGGGAATAAAGATTTATTTCAAATCTTGTTATTTTGTTTTATCCATTTCTCTCCTATGAGTAAATCATGTTGTGAATAAATTGATTTCTCATGTATGAATAAATTAACTTCTATGTGAACAGAAAACGTCTGGAAATAAAGTATAAACTTCACTATTCATTATTCTCTTAGAAATAAAGTATAAATCTCTCTCTGTGACAAAAACTGTGTACATTTAGGTGTTTATTATAAATAAATTCTTCCTGAGAAAACTCTATTTACCTCAATTCCAACTATATTGTGAAGATTTCATCTTTAGCTCAATAGCCTTAAAAAAAAGGGGGGGGGATCTTTCTTTGTGTATCCATGAACAGTTTATGACCCTTGAGATTGAAGTTATATCATAGATTTCCCTGATTAAATTAACTCACTATTATCTATATTATTATTATTATTCTCATGGGCAAAGTTAATTAAAATGTATAAATTACCATATATTATATTTTATACATATATAAATAATTACTTTCGTATTTTAATAAACCCTCGACGTTGTTGAATTTTATTTGCATTTCAAAGCGAATTTATTTTTGGGCAACGTGCAGGGGGAGGTGGTAATAAGGTTACCGTCGGGGGCAGTGGTACCCTCCACTACCCCTACGGTCACTGTCACGGCAGTGGCCGCAGGGGGAGTGGAGGGGCCCACGATGTCCCCTCACCTCTGTGGGCCTACACCTATAGGTCCGCAGGGGTGACGGGACCCGTGGGTCCCCACTCCCCATTTACCCTTAAAACAAGTTTTTTTGTTTTTTTTGTTATTTATTTATATATATATATATATAATAAATTGCAAATTAAAAATTGTTACTAATTGTTTTAGGGTAAATTTAAGTTAGTAAATTAAACTTAGGAAAATTTATAAATAATTATGATATTGTGCAATAAATTTGTAATTTTAAATTAATGTATACAATTGGAATCTCTCAATCCATTTGAGATTTATTGGGTTATTTGGTTGGTAATTTTAGATTCATTATAAGTAATTAATTTATATTATTATGATTTGAACCAAAATTTGTCTATGTCTAAGCTAATTGCTATTTTTGGGACTAGTGACTTTATAAGTGATTATTCTCATGGTAGAAATCAACACATTGCTTAACCTTGCATGTAACTTACACTATCCTTGCTTCATTATTTGCATTTATTGATGTCAAAGTTACATTTTCTTCATCTTCATGTAAGTTACACGTTTAATTATTAATATGCAAGTTATATTTCAAGTTTGAATATTAAATAATTTAGTTATGGTTTTTTATTCCACGTGGTTCATTAAGTAGTTATTTCAATTAATTAAGCTTTGCAATGTTTAATTATACACGTTCAATTCATAATTGTTTCTAAGCATGATGTTTCTCATAGCTTCTTAGTTAGAAAACTAAATAAAGGAAGTCGGATCACCAAAACTTAGCAGCGTTCGGTATATGCAGTGCCTCTGGGTTACGCTTACGGGTAATGTCGTCATGTTGAACTACTACACTTAATGCCTAATAAAGCTGCATCAACGATGTCTGTAGCATCGTCCCTATAAATTGTCGGAGAGTAATAAGGGACACTTGGAAGTTAAAATCCAAGGGGCGGGTAATCCCCCTTGGATTGATAATCTAATAAGATAATCCTTAAATGATTTTTACATCCGCTGAGTTAAACCATAGTAAACCCCCTTAAGGTTGATTGAGTGAAATGCTTTTATGAAATTGATTAATCTTGAAGAGTTGATGTCGATTGACAATTTGGTCAAGAGTGACGCTTGTGATAGGTATTAAGATCTAGTTGTTTTAGGCCACAAGCAATAGGCCATCTTGAGCCTTTGCTTAAGTGCTACCATCGTGGGTAGCAACCGCAGAGAAACTATCTGGGACATTGACCCTAGAAAGGGTTGCATACCCACTAATCAATTTACATCAAACCATAGAGTAGAAAATACAACTACATACTTTACGCCTTGATCCCATGCCGAAACAGGTATGTAGACAGTCTTGGGATGGAGTTGTCCCTACTACTCAGGCGTTCGTGGATGGGGTCTAGGTTTGGTAAGAAGGAGGATTGAGTAGATTCCTAATTTGAAAGATAAGTATAATAAAAAAGAAAAAGTAATTCAATGCATACTCAAAAGGAATCCCGTATGGATTCGCTCGACTTCCTGGGGCTTTAAGCCAAATTTCGAGGCAGAATTCAAGCTTGTATTATGTTATTTTAATTTCTCCTAAGGACGATGACCTCAGTGCACTCCTATTAGAAGAGTGTAGTACTTAGTGAGTGACTCAGGACCCGAATGGTCTCGATGAGTCTAAGTCTCTGGCTAGAGCACCTCCTATCCCAATTGGATAGATGCCTACCATGTATGGATAGATGCATATCCCATATTGGATAGATGAAATCCCCTGCTCCGTATGGACAGATGCCTAACCCGTATGGTTAGATTCTCATCCCGGATGGATGAATGCCTAATCCTAATGGATGGATGCCCAGAGTATGCGATTAAATCAAACACAAATGATTAAAGTAAACAAACAAAAAAAGTGGTCAAATTTTGTTGGGTTAGGTATAGTGGGTTATTACATGTGGTATCAGAGCAAAGGTTCAAATCTAGGCCTTGTGCTCACTTCAATTTACACAACTAAGGGAATGTTTTGCAATGGTAGAAATTAAATTTTAAAAATCTTAAATCAAGAACTAACTACATAATTTAACTTTTAGGTAAAACCCTAGAATGGCTAGAGGAAGAGGAAGAGGAAGGGGTAATGGAAGACATACTACCACTAGGAGACAAAGGGAAGCTAATCATGAATAAACCATGAAGAAAACCATGAGGAAGACCATGAAGGGGATCAATAACACCCAGGGAATAATGAAGATGGGGTCGAGGCTATAATCAACCTTCTAACCGAACAAAGGGATAAAATCAACTTCCTGGAGCAATCAATGCAGGACCTTAGGGCAAGACAGAATGACATTAAAAATCAAAGTGGTACTGAAAATGGGAACCCTGGTAGCAATCAGGGGAATATGATGGGCAATAGGAAAGAAAATAACATATTGGAACCCTCTAAGGATTTGAAGAAAATCACCCCTCCTAAGTTTGATGGGAGGCAAATTGGTGAAGGAGCTGAGAATTGGTTAAATGAAATGGAAAAGTATTTTGAACTAAGAGATTTTACTGAAACAACCAAGGCCTTATGGGGGTCCTATCAACTCGCAGGGGAGGTAGCTAGTTGGTGGACCAACACCAAGGAGCAAAATGGGTTTAATAGGGATACGATCACATGGGATCAATTTGTTCACCACTTCCAAAAAAGGTGGCTCCTTCAATTGTTCTTTGATGAGAAAGTGACAGAATTCTATAATCTACGCCAAGGGCCCCTATCAGTCCAACAATATTGGGATAAGTTCGCCAAATTGCTTAAGTATGTACCAATGTACCAGAAAGATGAAGAAGGCCAAGCGAGGAAGTTCATTTTGGGACTAAATACCAACATAGGGGTAGAGGTTGACATGCATGGACCCAAAAATATGAACAAAGTACTTGAAAAGTCCCTAAGGCAAGAGAGGAAGATTCAAACACTAGCAGGGAAGAACTCTAATGGGAACCACTCTTTTAAAAGGAAGCAGGAATTCAAGGGAAACACTAACTTCAACAAAAGTCAAAGGAATAATTCTTTCGAAAGAAGGCCACCCCCTAATCAATATCAGAGGAATGGAAATAATAATAATAACAAGGGCAATAATAACATAGGCAACTATAATAGGAATGACCAGCAAAACATGATAACTTATCCGCCTAGGGCCAACGAAACAAGGAATGATCCCCCTAGGAATCAGGGTAGGAGGGGCCCTCCAGGTGGATGCTTTATGTGTGGAGGAAACCACTTTGCTAAAGAATGTCCTAGGATGCAAGGTCAGATTAGGGCCAATCAACCACAACAAGGGCCCCAACAAAGGATTCATGCAGCAGTTAGGAACCAAAGAGCAAGATTCTAGAATGTTCCTGTGGAAACTACAGGTACACTATTTGAACAACCAATTTCAATTCTAATTGACACTGGGTCATCTGAATATTTCATCTCACCTGAATTAGTAAGAAAATATGCATTAAAAGTTAATCAAATGGAGTCATCATGGACAGTTCAATATGGGGATAAGGCAACTAGGGAAGTAACTATGTGTTTGCCGAGGGCAAGGGTACAATTTCCTGAGTTTGAAACAAGGGTAGATCTCTTTGTGGCACCCCTAGGATTATATGATGTAATTATCAGAATGAGTTGGCTAACAAATCATCAAGCTAATGTAGATTTCTATAACAAAGTTGTTGAATGTTTGGATGATGGGGGGAAAAGGGTCAAAATCCAAGGAAAGTTTAATCCCATTAATATAGAAACCTTATCAACCATGCAATTAAAGAAGGAAAGAAGAAGAGGAGGCCTAATCTATATGGTTGAAGTTGATGAAGGAAAAGAGGAAAATACCCCAACCTTTGAAAATATCCCTTTCTTAAAAGAATTCAAGGATGTATTTCCAGAAGAATTACCCAGCTTACCCCCTAAAAGGAAGTTTGACTTTTCTATTGATGTATTACCAGGAGCTGAACTAGTATCAAGGGCACCTTACTAAATGAACACAACTGAATTACAAGAGCTCAAAATGCAATTAGAGGAACTCTTAGCTAAGGGATTAATAAGGCCAAGTGTATCACCATGGGGAACATCAGTCTTATTCATTAAGAAGAAGGATGGAACCTTAAGACTATGCATCGACTATAGGATGTTGAACAAGGTCACAATAAAGAATAGGTATCCCTTACCTCGAATAGAAGATCTTTTTGACCAAATGAAAGGAGCAATAGTTTTCTCAAAGATAGACCTCCGATCAGGATATCATCAACTCAGAATAAAGGAGGAGGACATTCCGAAGACAACCTTCAGGACTATATATGGGCATTATGAATTCACAGTAATTCCTTTTGGTGTAACCAATGCCCCAACTACATTTATGAACCTAATGAATAGTGTACTCCATGACTACTTGGACAAATTTGTTTTAGTATTTCTGGATGACATATTGATTTACTCTAGGAATGAGGAGGAACATTTAGTACACCTAAAAATTGTTTTGCAAAGGTTGAGGGAACATAAGTTATATGGGAAACTGTCAAAATGTGCCTTCTTCAAGGAAAAGATTCACTGCCTTGGGCATATAATATCAAAGGAAGGAATAGCAGTTGATCTAGATAAGATAAAGGCAATAGTAGAATGGTCGATCCCTAAAAACATTTCAGAGGTAAGAAGCTTTATGGGGCTAGCAGTGTACTATAGGAGGTTTGTGGAAGGATTCTCTAAGATAGCAAACCCCATCACCTCATTATAGAAGAAGGGTAAAAGGTTCGTGTGGATAGAACAAAGTGATAAGGCATTCTAAATTTTGAAGGGGAAACTAACTTCAGCACCCATTCTAAGTTACCGGATCCGAATGGACACTTCACAGTTGTAACTGACGCTTCTATCGAAGGTTTAGGAGGAGTACTTGTCCAGGATGAAGGGGTAGTAGCTGATGAATCCAGGAAGCTAAAGACTCATGAAGTTAATTATGCATCCCATGACTTAGAGTTAGCAGCGATTGTGCATGCCCTACAGAAATGGAGACACTTCTTACTAGGGAAGACCTTTGAGTTAAAGTCAGATAACCAAGGACTAAAGCACATCTTTACCCAACCCCACTTAAATGCTAGACAAAAAAGGTGGTTAGAGTTTCTAAGTGAATATGATTTTGAAATTGAATATATTAAGGGGAAGGAAAATAGGGTGGCAGATGCTTTAAGTAGGAGGAGACACTTGATGACTATAGCAACATTCAAAACTTCTTTCAAAAGGCAAGTAATGGACGAGCAGGGACATGACCCATGGTATGAGCAAGTAAAATTGACTTTAGAACACGATCCAACCGATCCTAAGGTTGAAGGGTATACATTAGATGAAGATGGGTTGCTCAGATACAATAACAGAATCTATATTCCTAATTCAGGAGACTTAAGGGAAGTAGTCTTGTCGGAGGCTCATAATGCCCCTTACTCAGGGCACCCGGGAGTTAACAAACTTTACGCAGATCTAAAGAAGTTATACTTTTGGCAAGGGATGAAGAATGACATAGTCAAGTATGTGGCTAAATTTTTGGAGTGTCAAAGAGTAAAGGCATAACATAGACATCCAGCTGGATTATTATAGTTTCACGATGTACCTCAACACAAGTGGCAAGTTATTAGCATGGATTTTGTGCAAGAGTTGCCCATGTCACCTTCTAGGCATGATACAATAATGGTGGTAATTGACAAACTCACTAAGGTGGCACACTTTATACCGGCGAATTTGATAGATGATGCACCTGCCTTGGCTAGGCACTTTGTTAATGAAATATTTAGGTTGCATGGAATGCCAGAGAAAATCATATTAGATAGAGATGCTAGATTCACTTCAAGATTTTGGACAACTCTTCAATCAGCTCTGGGAACTCAACTAAATTTTAGCACTGCATACCATCCCGAAACCGACGGTCAAATAGAAAGGACAAATCAGATTTTGGAAGACCTACTTCGCATGTACTGCATGGACCAACAAAAGAAATGGGAAGAGTACCTACCTCTAGTAGATTTTGCTTACAATAATACATATCAAACATCTTTAGGAATGGCACCTTTCAAAGCATTGTATGGTAAACCATGTCGAACACCTTTGAGTTGGGATAACCTCGAAGATAGAGTAATTGTTGGACCAGATATGTTGAAGGAAATGGAAAGGAAAACTAAGGAAATTAGGCAAAGATTGAAGGAAGCCTCAGATAGGCAGAAAAGTTATGCAGACAAGAACAGGACACCAAGGGAGTTTGAGGTGGGAGAGAAAGTCTTCCTAAGGGTTAGGCCACACAAGAGTTCCATAAGGTTTGGGAAAAAGACAAAGCTTGCACCTCGTTATGTTGGACCCTTTGAAATATTGGAAAGGATTAATCCAGTTGCATACTGGTTGGCCTTACCTCCCTAGTTGAACCGAATCCATGATGTCTTCCATGTATCTCTTCTTAAAAAGTATGTACCTGATGAGAAACATATTTTGAATTGGGATTCTTTACAGGTCCAAGAAGTGGGAGGAATAATGATAGAGCCATTCAAAATCTTGGAGAGGCGCCAGTGCCAATTGCGCAACAGAGAGGTTGATCAATGCAAAGTGCAATGGAACCAGTATGATGAAAAGAATGCCACGTGGGAAGATACTAGGGAAATGCAACAATTGTTTCCTTTCTTGTTTTAAACTAATCATGAACTATAGACTCTTTTGGATACCTTCAATAAGTGCATCGAGATGATGCACAAATTAAGGGGGGGAGGATGTCGCAACCCTCCTTTATCACCTTTTGATTTGATACAATTCTATTATTTTTTTGGTTGAGCTATTGAAAATGATTGAATAAATATTATAAAAGAATAAATAATGGACCCACACACACACTTGGAGAATATAATTCAAAAGGCATTATTATTATTATTATTTTTTATTATTCCCAATTATGGCACATGTTGTAGGAGAAATTAGAAGCTTCTAGAGGAATCTTCAATACCTTGCATGTAACTCGCCCACTAGGATTTTAATCAATTTTGCATGAGTCCAATATTGAAAAAGAATCTCATTCTTAATTAATTTATCTAGATAGTGGAATTAAGGGATTTTTCCTATATATTGTATGCAAGTTTTCAAAAGAAGGAGTTGGTTATGCCTTGAAGAAAGTTTTCTCAAATAGTTTGTTTTTTTTAGTAGTCATATTTTTCATTTTTGAAGAATAGTTAAGTTGTTTTAAAAAAAATTTCCAAGCTTGCAAGGAAGGATCAAGGAAGGCTAGGCTTGAAGATTTGGAGAGGATTCTACATCAAGCTTCAAGTATCCAGGTTCTCCTCTTTTTATTGAATCATGTTTCTTGTGTTATTCATTCCTTTCCTATGAACAAATCTTACTATGAATGAATTAATTTCTCATGTATGAAAATTTGTTTTCCTATGAATGAAACTAAATGGGAATAAAGATTTATTTCAAATCTTGTTATTTTGTTTTATTCATTTCTTTCCTATGAGCAAATCTTGCTGTGAATGAATTAATTTCTCATGTATGAAAATTTGTTTTCCTGTGAATGAAACTAAATGGGAATATAGATTTATTTCAAATCTTGTTATTTTATTTTATTCATTTCTTTCCTATGAGTAAATCTTGTTGTGAATTAATCAATTTCTCATGTATGAAAATCTGTTTTCCTGTGAATGAAACTAAATGGGAATAAAGATTTATTTCAAATCTTGTTATTTTGTTTTATTCATTTCTTTCCTATGAGTAAATCATGCTGTGAATAAATTGATTTCTCATGTATGAATAAATTAACTTCTATGTGAACAGAAAACGTCTGGACATAAAGTATAAACTTCACTATTCATTATTCTCTGTGGAAAAAAAAGTATAAATCTCTCTCTGTGACAAAAACTATGTACATTTAGGTGTTTATTATAAATAAATTCTTCCTGAGAAAACTCTATTTACCTCAATTCCAACTATATTGTGAAGATTTCATCTTTAGCTCAATAGCCTTCAAAAAAAAAGGGGGGGGGATCTTTCTCTGTGTATCTACGAACAGTTTATGACCCTTGAGATTGAAGTTATATCATAGATTTCCCTGATTAAATTAACTCACTATTATCTATATTATTATTATTCTCATGGGAAAAGTTAATTAAAATGTATAAATTACCATATATTATATTTTATACCTATATAAATAATTACTTTTGTATTTTAATAAACCATCAATGTTGTTGAATTTTATTCGCATTTGAAAGCGAATTTATTTTTGGGCAACATGCAGGGGGAGGCGGTAATAAGGTTACCGCCGAGAGCAGTGGTACCTTCTACTGCCCCTGCGGTCACTGTCACGATAGTGGCCATAGGGGGAGTGGAGGGGCCCACAGTGTCCCCTCACCTCTACGGGCCTGCACCTACAGGTCCGCAGGGGTGACGGGACCCGTGGGTCCCCACTCCCCATTTACCCTTAAAACAAGTTTCGGTTTTTTTTGTTATTTATTTATTGAGTTATATATATATATATATATATATATATATATATATATATATATATATATATATATATATATAATAAATTGCAAATTAAAAATTGTTAATAATTACTTTAGGGTAAATTTAAGTTAGTAAATTAAACTTAGGAAAATTTATAAATAATTAGGATATTGTGTAATAAATTTGTAATTTTAAATTAATGTATATAATTGGAATCTCTCAATCCATTTGAGATTTATTGGGTTATTTGGTTGGTAATTTTAGATTCATTATAAGTAATTAATTTATATTATTATGATTTGAGCCAAAATTTGTCTATGTCTAAGCTAATTGCTATTTTTGGGACTAGTGACTTTATAAGTGATTATTCTCATGGTAGAAATCAACACATTGCTTAACCTTGCATGTAACTTACACTATCCTTGCTTCATTATTTGCATTTATTGATGTCAAAGTTACATTTTCTTCATCTTCATGTAAGTTACACATTTAATTATTAGTATGCAAGTTATATTTCAAGTTTGAATATTAAATAATTTAGTTATGGTTTTTTAATCCACATGGTTCATTAAGTAGTTATTTCAATTAATTAAGCTTTGCAATGTCCAATTATACACGTTCAATTCATAATTATTTCCAAGCATGATGTTTCTCATAGCTTCTTAGTTAGAAAACTAAATAAAGGAAGTTGGAAAACCAAAACTGTAATGCCCCGCCAAGAACCCTAAAGGATAGCAACACAACAAGGCAACTAAAAGGCGCAATAATTTTTTTTTTAAAGATTAAAGGAAATAATCATAACTTTGCTCAATAATTAACATAAGCGGAAGACTAACATTACATCCTAAAGGGTTACCAACGAAGATTACTTTTAAATAAAATCACATCACAATATTAATCCAATCATCCATTTAAATTAAGGAAAGTCAATAACGATTAAATAACTCATATTCATAAATTGATCTCCAAAAGATAGGCTTAAAGAATTACAACATATATACTTCCAATGATTCATTTATACATAATAGGAAAGATAATTGAAACAATATACATCCCATGACTTAAATTACAATATTCCATAAATTACATGGCTTCCATAGAACAATAAAATACAAAGGTTACAAGTTGATGATACAATGACCACACGGGCCTCAAGGTACAAAATCAAGAACATAAGTGCTACACGAAGCAAGAACCAAGATGCACCGGCGAAGCCAATCCTCCCGTGAAGGTAGGAACAAGATATCCGATGGGAAGTGGCACTACCACCCGACCATGTGATCCCATAATGGAACCACCCCACCATGCTAGGAGATAGCAGAAGACCCTCAAGCAAGCAAGAAAAGTACAACAGTACACATGACTCCGCAGTACACAAGAGACTTGACTCACAAAACACTAGCGACCCTAGAGAGAGAGTGTCATCACATGGCTTAACATGGTTACCCTAGGTAGGTCTCCATAGGTCCCGACCCCCATCATGGGTTATCCTGGTAACCTCTCCCGAACCCCCGGCTCCATCTAAGCATCATGCAGACCCTACCATCCTTTCGTGAAGATAAGGTGGTAGGTTTGCCATTCCAGGCCTTCCCAAACACCTTGAGCCTATGCAAGCACTCAACCGTGTACGGGGTACATTATCTTAATTAAATTAATAACTACCCACCCCCTAAACAAATTATTAGGTTATCACTTAATAGCTGACTTTCGAGGGGTTATCCTGCCATCTGCTTTGGGTGCGGCCCCCGCCCGAAAGCCACTCTCTCTACTAGGTCACTAACTGGATAAGACTATCTATGAAAACTCTATGGTGGACTAACAACCATAAATTATCCAGACATAACACAGGTGGAGGACTCACAGTCACAAACCCAGAGTTGACCATTAGGGACATAACACATAACAGCCCACTTCCTCAAGGTTTGAACATCGACACCTGACCAAGGGTAAACATCGACAACATAATGACAGTTTTAAACATAATGCGACGACATTAAAACAACTAGACTGCAATTATAAAAACACAAGATCCTACACAAGCAATCTTTCTTTGAGCAGTCAACATTTAAATCAAATTAAACAAATGTAAATATCGGCTAATATAAAATACTTCCAAATAACAACTATTTGTCGAATACAATCATCATACGATTATTTTTCAATACTTGGATAACAACACTAATATCAAATTTAACCTAAACTTTCCTTAATTCCAACATTAATACTAACCTCTAAATCATTTAATTTATTTACACAATACCAGGCAAATATTCCTCATCACTAAATCGAAAAATTACCAATTAATCTTAACATCATTATAAACTACAATTAACACATTATTATTATTTAATATTAAATAATAACATATTGTTATTATTGTTTAAATAACAATATATTATCACTTAACATTAAACACCAAATTAACACTTATTGAATTTATTTAAACCACTAACATAATATAATATTATTTTCGTTTTTTTTTTAAAACTAAAAAAAAAATATTAAAAAAAAACAGTTTTTAAACCCCAACGTGGGGCCCCCAAGCACCCACGCAGCAAGCCTGCTGTTCCCAGACTGGGGAATGCAGCGCTTGCTGCATCCTCAGTCTGGGGAAAGCAGCGCTTGCTGCTAGGAAAAGGGGGGTGCGTGGCTGGGTTGAGCCCAGCTCCCCGCCACCGCCCCCAATGAATTTGATTTCTAAATTTAATTAATTTTTTTCTTTTAAAAAAAAACAATTTAAAACTCGTTTTTAAATAAAAACGACAGAGATCATAAAAAAGACAAAAACTAAAAACAGAGACAGAGGTGAAAACCTCTGGTAAAACAAAACTAAAAATTAATTTCCCAGCCACATCATTTTTTTATCAAACATACAAACAAAAGATAAATTAAAAGTCACTGGTAATGCCAAATTTTACGAGCAATTAAAAAAATCTTCTGAGACAAAACAGGGGGAGTAAAATTTCATTCAAATCAGCCCAGTTCACTCTAAAATTCAAATTAAATGGGAATAGAATTAATCTCTAACCTCCAATTGAATTTCTTGGCTCCCAACAAGCATGAACAAGAGAAAATTAACTCATAACCATCATTTTAAACTGGAAATTACCAAGGAGAGGTATTTTATGAATGCTTGGCAAAATTTTGTCAGCATAACACTACTAAACCCAAGAAAATTTCCAATTACAAACATCATAATAAACCAAGAAATTTCTTGCACAAACAAAGATGAAACAACACAAATTAAGTTAAGAAATTACATGGAGAGAGATTAAGTTTGAATTTGATAACAAATTGATAGAATCCTTCTTCCACAAACCCATGACAAACAAACACCCAACACCCAAAATTCACAATTCAAGCTTTTAAACAAATAACAGAAAATGGGAAGAAAGCAAGGATTTTTTTTTGTTGAAATAAGCAAGGATTCAACCAACCTCTATGATTTCCAAGCAGGAATGGTATGCTTCAGCAGGAATCCCAGCTAGTTCAAACCCAAATCCACCCTTCAAGCAATTTTTCCAGAATTTATTTCTCCTCCTCCAAAATAAGCATAACCCCCAAAATCTCCTCCAAAATATTTAGTAAGACAATCTCTTTAACCTAATTTTCTAGGTTGCAATATTTCTATTTAAAAAATATTAAAATCCCACAATTGACTTTCTTTTCTTTTCTTTTTCTTTTTCATATTTCTCAAAACAAATAAATGAAAATTTCCTCTTTTTTTGAAAATTCCATTTTCCATAAATAGCAATTAAATCAACTTTTCTACTAAATAGGAAAACAATGAGTTAGCTTTATTTGCATATATTAAAAGCAATTAACTAATTTATTCTACTTCTTCCGTTGGATCTAAACACGATTACTTTGCCAAAATAAGCAACTAAAAGTTAAAATCTAATACACTAATCAATTAAGCTTGATTCAAGACGTAAGGCATAATAAGGAATGAATCACTCAAGCCAACAAATAATGACAACTTAAACTTTAAATAAATAACCGAACCACTAAGGCACGCAAATCGAGGAAAAGTAAAAAGACTCAAAATTTGAATAAAAGGGATGAACGACCGACTGACGGCACTCACAATAATAGACTGAGGTAAGGACTAGGGTCAAAAGCTATCTCCTCCACTCCCATCGGACATATAAGGCACGCTCAGACCTGTGAAGCTAGGTGGAGACGATACCCCGTACCTACCCGGTACTTGTACCTGCAATATCCTGCATCACCGAAGCACACATACATGCATATAAATATAGAATACACGACACGCACACCGATGAAGGAGAATCGCGACGTTCCCTGTCTCATCGAAATGAGTGAAGGAAAATCGTCCCCTTGCATCCAATACAATAGCAAACACGCAACATATATATGACACATCGCCTAGATAAAGTAAGATGTCAGTACGAGCAATAATCCATGAAATACTAGAAATCACCAATACTGAAATACTGAAAATAACTCATGCATCCAATATCCAAATAAACATGAAATAATATCAAATACGTCTGCAAAATGTCGAGCAATAAAGTGTCAACTGAATAGTAAACTGCAACACAAAGACAGTCTAATAAGTCCGATCAAAACGGGGTACTACAAAAACTTAGCAGTGTTCGGTATATACAGTGCCTCTAGGTCACGCTTACAGGTAATGTCGTCATGTTGAACTACTGCACTTAACACCTAATAAAGATGCATCAACGACGTTTGTGGCATCGTCCTTATAAATCATCGGGGAGTAATAAGGGACACTTGGAAGTTAAAATCCAAGGGGCCGGTAATCCCCCTTGGATCGATAATCTAATAAGATAATCCTTAAATAATTTTTACATCCACTGAGTTAAACCATAGTAAAGCCCCTTAAGGTTGATTGAGTGAAATGCTTTTATGAAATTGATTAATCTTGAAGAGTTGATGTCGATTGACAATTTGGTCAAGGGTGACGCTTGTGATAGGTATTAAGATCTAGTTGTTTTAGGCCACAAGCAATAGGCCATCTTGAGCCTTTGCTTAAGTGCTACCATTGTGGGTAGCAACCGCAGAGAAACTGTCTGGGACATTGACCCTAGAAAGGGTTGCATACCCACTAATCAGTTTACATCTAACCATAGAGTAGAAAATAGAACTACATACTTTACACCTTGATCCCATGTCGAAACGGGTATGTAGGCAGTCTTGGGACGGAGTTGTCCCTGGTACTCAGGCGTTCATGGATGGGGTCTAGGTTTGGTAAGAAGGAGGATTGAGTAGATTCCTAATTTGAAAGATAAGTATAATAAAAAGGAAAAAGTAATTCAATGCATGCTCGGAAGGAATCCCGTATGGATTCGCTTGACTTCCCGAGGCTTTAAGCCAAATTCTGAGGTGGAATTCAAGCTTGTATTATGTTATTTTAATTTCTCCTAAGGATGGCGACCTCGGTGCACTCCTATTAGAAGAGTGTAGTACTTAGTGAGTGACTCAGGACCCAAATGGTCCCGATGAGTCTAAGTCTCTGGCCAGAGCACCTCCTATCCCAATTGGATAGATGAAATCCCCTACTCCGTATGGATAGATGCCTAACCTGTATGGTTAGATGCTCATCCCGGATGGATGAATGCATAATCCTAATGGATGGATGCCCAGAGTATGCGATTAAATCAAACACAAATGATTAAAGTAAACAAAAATAGAGTGGTCAAATTTTGTTGGGTTAAGTATAGCGGGTTATTACAACAGTAACAAGATGAATGATTCACCGTGTTAAAGCAGGCTTCTAGGTTAAGCACCATACACAATCAAAACAACGAGCAAGAGAAATGCTCTCAAGGAAAAGAACAGTGATATTATAACTGTCACAAGCAAAAAATAGTGCATTCAAAAGGTCACCATTGAGAAAGATCAGTTATAAAGACACAGTGCAGGGAATACACACTTATTCTTGAAGAGCATTAAGACAAAGAACAAAAGACAGTGATAAAGGTTGGAAGCATTAATATATATCAGACCATTTGAAGGGCAATATGCAGTCACATCTCATCATGCAAGACATTTGCATAACTGTCAAAGGACAGTCAAGAAGGAAGCACAAGGAGCCATCAATAAGAGCCAAGCACATACGACTTTTGAGTTAGCAGTCACTATAAGGCTTGTCACAATCATACAGTGAATTTTGAACTTAGTTTCAGCTTTCTAAAATGGATGATAGTGGTAGAAATCTCATCAACCACAATGAGCAACCTATATAGATGATAAAGAAGCACATCCAAGGTACAGTCATCACAGTTAAGGGAATATTAACAACCCCCAACAATACAAAAGGATTATGATAGTCAAGGACTACCACAAAAACTGAGGAGATATCCATTAAAGGATACAAGCCTAGGTGTTTTGACAGTGAAGGAAATAGTGCTAGTACCCTCATCATTGATACAAACCACAATTGAGTCATTTCATGAGCACAAATGCAAATTAAAGGACCTCCAAGGCTTATTTATAGTCCCTTATACCCATGAATACAGATCTAGAAGATAATACTGTCAAGATAGTTATGAAGTTATTACACAGTGTGCTGCAACAAGAGATCAAGCACATTTATGAATGGATTGAAGGGGCTTTATTTTCTCTGTCCAAACAGTGACTAGCATAATTAACAAGGGCATCGAGATCCTATAGGTTGACAACCCTAACAATGACTAAGGTCAAGGATATTGTTAAAACGGTATTTGGCAGTGATACAAGGATAGTTTATTTAAAAGTATGACCTCAAATATAGATAGAAAAATAGCTCACAAGGAAAATATGTAGAGAATGAAGCTTCATTGGATAGTGAATGCCTTACCAAAATGTAAGAGGACAGTCATCTTTGACTATCATAATCCAATTCATTGACATATTTTACTGTCAAAAGGATTATATGCAAAGCTTTGCACAAAAGCACAGTAAGAAAAGATATAAAAGGTCAATACATAGGATCTTAATGTTAGAACAACCATTAAATAAAAGTAATCGTGAATGATGAAATACAATTTGCAGTCTTCTTCTCTAAGAGCAAAAACTAAAGTCACAGGTCCAAAGCAGACCTTTACCAGTCAAAGGGACAGTGTTGAAGAACACAGAGCACAGTGTCTCAGAGCAAATAGTTTCTTAACACTCACCGAGGGTTTCAAAGCTCAAAGTCAATAAACTATAAAGAGCAGTGGTCTTTCATGGTAGCCTACAAATTTTGTACAGGACACAATAACAGTGAATGTGTAAAGAGCCCTCCATAGAATCAAAGTGCATAAGTACTAGTCTTTTGCAATCACAAGGGTTTTTGAAATAAGGTTAAGAATGTATATGCTAATCTAATTTTTAGGTTCAAAACTTGTTTCCATTTTATGTACTCATTCCATGATTATTCAATGAGTTAAGTTAGCATGCAACGAAGCCAAGTTCAGAGAAAAAGGTGGAGTTTTAAAATCCTCCTCAGGTTAAGGCCTGACAATATGGGAAGGTTTTAATGCAAATAGGGCAGTTCATGAGCAGTTTGACCCATGTCATAGATGCTTTATTAGTTAAGGGCAAATTTTAAGCATTTCACAGTCACTTTGCATGAGTTTTAAAAGTTCTTTTGCGTGATATCTTCTCAAATTCGATCAAAAGGAAAATCCCATGTAATAAATAAATATTAAAAGAGTGTTTTAAGGGCAAATACAACATTTCCACATCGACTTAGCACTCTACATGCATGCACCATGAATTAGGGAGCAGTTTGTACCCACAAATAGTCAGTTTGAAGCAATTTTGCATGAGTTTTTGTATGGTTTCAAAGAAAATTTGACCAAGAAGACTCTTCACGCAGATTTTAGAGATTAAAGATTAAATAAAGAAAAGGCACAATTAGTTAGCCTTCAGCTCCTTCTATATATTCTTCTATTCTTCTATTCTTCCATTTTTTTCTAGTTCTTTTCTTTTTCCAACTTGTATTGTAGCTTTGGCAAAGCTCTTTCAAGCTGAAGAATGCATTGTACCTCAATTTTTTGAGTTTGTAACAACAAAGACACCTTTATTTATCAATAAAGCAACATGTTTTACCTTCTCAAATCTATGTTTTGTGTGCTTGATGAATGATCTTGATGCAATTTTTGTGATTTGATATATGAGATCCTTAAATTCTGTCTCATTTATTCGCCTTTATGTGGAATGTTCAAATTCAAGTGGGTTATAAGTTGTATTGAAATGTTCAGTTGTTTTAGTTGTGAAAACAATTTGTTTTCCTTCAAGACCCTGAAAACAATCTTCTTATGAAACATTTTTGTTTGATTTGAATTAAGTAGAGTTGTGTATAAAGAAAGTTGATTTGTTAAGAAGTATTGTGAGTTGATAGGTTGCAGATTTCATTTGATTATTTTGGTGCATCACCTCTGGTAGCTTTAGGATTTTCAAGTTCCAGTTATCCTTCTATCGTTTTCCCATCAAGATAGCTAGTTTGCAAGAGATTTTCATCAGGGAACTAACCCCCTCTGGAGATTTACCTTCAATTTTGAGCAACCCACAGGCTCGATGGTGTTTCCATGTTTCACAGTATTGCTGAGCTCCCAGTTTAGCATTAGAGTGCAATCTTTCATGACAACAAGTAATCGAATACAAGTTGACTAAGGATGATGATTCCCCTAAGGCAAATCAAACTAGATACAGATCTATGGTTGGTGGATTACTCTATTCGACTCAGACCAAACCTGATATCATGAATTCAATTTCTCTTGTTGCTAGATTTCAAGTTGATCCTAAGGAATCTCATGTTGTAGCTGTCAAAAGAATTTTCAGATATTTGAAAGGAATACTTGATTTTGGTCTATGGTATCCTAAAGATGATAATTTTACTTTGAGTTCTTTTACTAATGCTAATTGGACAGGAGATGTGGGTGACACAAAGAGTACTAGTGGTGGTGCATTTTTGTTGGGAAAAAGATTGGTTTCATGGTTAAGAAAAAAACCAAATTCTATTTCTTTATCTACTATAGAGGCAGAGTACGTTGCTACTGCAAACAATTGTACTTAGGTGGTATGGATGAAGCGAACGTTAAAGGATATCAAAGTAGTGTATGATGAGTCTATAGCTATCAACTGTGATAATTCAAGTGCAATTAACATTTGTAAGAATCTAGTGTTGCATTCAAAGAATAAATATATATCCATCAAGTTTCACTTTTTGAGAGAAAAGGTAAATGAGAAGGAAATCTGATTGGAGTATGTGTCTACTAAAAACAAATTGTAGACATCTTCATGAAGCCTTTGCCTAAAGATACTTTTGAGTATCTGAAAGGGAAGTTAGGGGTGATTATCCCTCCCGATTAGAATTAAGATGGATTTGGTATGCACCAGTTTGGTACATTTCATAGTCATATCTTGTGATCCAGATTGATGGTTGGTGGTTGCTACTTAGGGAGAGTAGTCAATTTTTGTGTATTAGATATTCGGATTCAGTTTTGTAAGTTTTGTGGTTTAATTGAAAATATGTGCCTTTTCCATTGATGTCAAAGGGGGAGAGAGTCATGTGAAAAACCTGTGAAGAGTTTTGGGGGTGAGAGGAATTTCTTTTTCTTCGTCATTGATTGTTTTGTTGGAATCATGTTGCAAATATGTGCTTGAGAGATATTTGAGAGATGTTGTCATTGATGTCAACATATTTTCTCTGTCTATGTCAGTGATGCAGTGATGTCATTGATATTTAGTTGATTCAACTCAAGTTTAAGAGGTCCACGTGAAGATTTGATTGAGTTATGAGTGTTTGTGTTATGACCAGTTTTTTAGTTGTTTAGTGGTGATAGAGTGTCAGTATCTTGATCTACATTGCTCTGCATTGTAATATCTTGATCTACAAATTTGGTAGTATGTTTGGAATGTTGATGTCTATCCTTAATTCAAGTGGTTCATGATTTGGAGGTCCGCAAGTGATTTTTCAAGTTGACAATCATTGCAATTAGTGTTCTTGAGATCTGGTATAGGGATCTTGATGATTCTATTAATTTTTGTTGGTGGAGATGTTGCTATGGTAATTCATGATGCTTGTAGATGTTTCTAGACCGTGTGCTTTTTGTGTTGGTGGTCCATATTGATCGTTGAGCTCGTAATTGATGATTTTCTTCAGTTCGATGGTGATATTCATGTTCTTGGTCAAGTGGATGCTTGTAGCGTGTTGCAGATATTTGAGATGTAATTCTAGGAGGTGTTTCATGTTTGAGGCTATTAATTTGGGTCCATGCTATGTCTTGACTGACATTTCTTAGTTCGAATATGATATTGTAGTATGTATTGTTATATTTTTGTAATTAGGTGATGAGTGTTGAGCCGACCTTGGTGATTTCTACAAGGTTGATGTCATGTATAAATAATTGTAATATCTTTGTATTTGGTATGTAAGTGGCAAGTGGATGAGAGTGATTGTGTATGTGCACTGAATGTATACATCTTTTGAAGGTAGAGAAGAGTGAGAAGATGAAATTTGTTTTGTTCTTCAATGGAATTGAACCAGGCATTAAGGAGATGCTAATTCATACTTCATAATTTTTGGATGTGATTGAAGATTGCTTGTAAGGCAATGAGCCTTCCCTGGGTAATAAGTCTTCTTTGTTTTGAGCAGTTACCTCTAGACAGTTTTCTTGAATGCATGTGCATTCCCATTTTAATACTTCTAATAGAGTATACCTATTTTTTGGGTTCATCCCCATTGTTGTTTTTCCCTTAAATGGGTTTCCACATAAAAAAATCTCTGTGTTATATGTGTTCATGTTGTGTTGCTGATTTATGCTTTCTTGTTTGATAATCAGATCTAAGAATAAGTTTAAGTTGTGTAAGTTTTTGTGACAACTAATTCACCCCCCGTCTTAGTTGTCTGCCCTATTTTTTAAGAGTAAGTTTAAGTTATGTAAGTTTTTGTGACAGCTGATTCACCCCCCTCTCAGTTGTCTACCATATTTTCATCATACCCTAGCGCAAGGGGGGCAAGATCAAAATAATTGTGTTTTCATCTCTCTTGTTCCTTCTTATTCTCCTAGAGCCTATTTTAATCATCAAAACATTTGTAGAGAAGATGATGTTATGCATTTCATTCATGATCTCTCTCCCCACATAGCATTATTAAAGATGAGTCCTTAGATGATCTTCCTTCTCAACCTACAAAAGAGGATATGCATGATGAAAGAAAGGAAAATCCTCCTCCACAAGATATTACTTCTTCATCTACTAATCCTTTCATTCCCTTTAAACATCCTTACACTACAAACTTCAAAGAAATTTATTACAATGTTCCCCGCCTTTTCAATTAACAAATTCTTATAGGAGTGGGTTTAACATGATATAAAAATAAGGTTTTAGAGGACAAGGACTTGGGAAATTTGAACAAAGAATTAGAGTCTCTATAAACCCTCTGTTGGCATTTGGCATAATTGATGCAGATGCAGGTGATGCAGTTGAAGTTGGATGACTGCACCAGTAAAGGATAGAGTTCTATTTGTAATGAAGAGATTGTGATTCTATGAATAGATGACATGATTAGTTATTTGTGTTGTCATTGATGGCAACTGATGTCAAATGATGTTCCTGATGTTTTGTTTTGTCATCTAAGTAATTTGGTTTATCGAAAGACAGGGTTTACCGATAGAGAGATAAAGTCTATGAAATAGGACTTTAACTGGTAAAGCATAGTTGTTTTGATTGAATCGGTTGATCGACGATGATTGGTGATTTGTGGTTTGGATGGTGAAATTGTATCATGGAAAGATGTATATGACCGGAACCAGAACTTGTGGAGATTACTAGAAGGCATATCTCAAATTTCTGATGAAGTTTTGTTAAGGTTTTAGTAGGGTTTAAGACTGGTGAAGAAATCATCAAACCGGTAATGATTTCTGTTATGATGGTGATCGATGTCGAGTCTACATGAAGTTGGTAACATGACAAAACCCACGTGAAAGATTTAGTTGTTGTTTTGGCATGATTCAAGGAAGAATTTATTGGGAATCAACAAAATGCTTAGTAGAGTGTTTTGAGGGTTTGACTTTGGTACAGATCGGATTTTTGTGATGGGTCATGATCAACCAACAGTTGATATTGCATTGTAATTTGTTGTAATGATCTGTATAACGATTTGTGATGATATCTTATGATTGGAATTATAAATTCATGATGTAATTATGGTTTTGTGGCCGACCTAGTTGAGATGGCTATTTAGGATGACATAGTTGATGTTTATTATGTCGGTGGTCTTAGAGATTGTGTTAAGCCATCCAAGTGAAGTGTGAGATCTTCCTGAGAGTTGCAGAGTGTTGTGTATAACTAGATCTAATCAAGCAAGCAGATAAGTGCAAATAACAGATCATTTTCTTTCACTGTTGTTCCCTAACGGTTGCAGTAGGTTAAATCCCTTAACCGGGTAGGTCCTAACAAGCCTTAAACATTTAAGTCCCCTAATAGGGAAGCTCTCAAAAGAGTGTTAAATCCTCTCACGAGGTTGATCCTAACAGATCATCAAGCTCCTAACTGAGCTACTAGGAAAATCCTCTAACCGAGTGACTCCTAATAGGTTTTGCTCCTAGCCAGGCGTATTGTAAGCTCCTAACATGGCTAAGCTCCTGAAAGGGCATACTTCAAAAGAGTAAAAATATTTGTGGGTGCCAACTCCCACCGTGGTTTTTCCCTATTTGGGTTTCCACGTCAAAAACTTATGGTGTTCATGTGTGGAATTTTTTTCATGTGATGTTCTTGTTTAAGTTTCATTTCATGCATTATTTCTAAGACATCGATTATGATGTTTTATCATAAGTTTATCAAAGGTTACCAGTACTGATAAGGAATTGTCTGAGAATTTTTTTGATATGATTGATAAAGTTAATGAGTTAGTAAATGATCAAGTTTATATGATTGCTTTGGTGGTGAAAGTATTGATTGATGAGGTAAATGATTTGATTAATGCTTTTAGTAAATCTGATTAAAGAAGTTTAGATATTTGTTAAAAGGTTTCAAATCTGAGATAAGTTTGATTTTGAGTTTAAAGTTGCAATTGGTCTTAATACTTGATTCACCCCCCCTCTCAGTATTAATCGGATCCTCATAGGATTAACACCCTCCTACACAAATTAATATAGAAGGATTAGGACATTATCATAAATCTCCTATGGATGATCTCCTTAGAATTGAAGACTTCAAAGATCATTTTGCAAGACAAAGGATTCATAGAGAGTCTAAAAGTGCTTCTTCTTCAAAAACTCCTTTTTGCTCCTTTCATCAAACACATGATCACCATGCTAATGATTGTCCAGATTTTCAAAAAAGTATGCAAGAATTATTTGGTAATGGAGTTATTAAATTTCCCGATGAAAATCCTTCTTCTTCTACCAATCCTAATCATAAATCACAAAAGAATAAGCCTACACCTATTGATGATCAAGAAAACTTGGCAACTAGAATCTTTTGGAAATTGAAGTATGACAAAAATGTTGTTTTCCCTCTTGTAAAGTTTAGCACTAAACATAAAGAAGGAAGTGGATATTGTATTTTTCATCATGGTGGTTCTCATTCTCTTGGAAAATGTAAAACATTTAAGGAATTTGTTCAAGAATAATACGATCATGCTCGTATATGTCTTTCAACATATCTTGCTCTCTTTCTTGGTGTAAAGGTGGTGCCTTGGCACTCCTTTCACCCTCATGTTTCTCCTCATCCTATGACACAAGTAGTTAACTTAATTGGGGGCTCATTATCATTAGAGGTGGTGATTTTTCAATTTCAAATAGCTTGGGGTAGGAATATGATTCTCCTCGCTCTCATCTTTTGAGTTTCACCATTTCCTTTATGGATTGCATTCTTCATAACTTGATGTCCTTTCTTGCATAGAGTTGTCCTTCATTTGAATGCGTGTGTGTTCCTTGAATAGGACTTATTATTTGTTTGAAATGGTACGTTTCTTATGAATAGTCTCTTCTAAGGAAATGTATGATACTCCCTTCTAATCTATCCTTCACTTCTTGCTTGGGGGGAAAGGATGACAATTTCCCTTTCTCTCTTGCTATCTAAAGTATCACCATTCTCTTTAGGGATTGCATTTTTCATATGTTGATATCCTTTCTTGCATGGAACAATATGTCTCTTATGACCAATCCCTCCTTAGGGAGAATTTGTGATCTTTCTTTCTTTCTCTCTTTCTCTTTGAAGATTACCTCTTCTTTAGAGTTGCATTTTACATATATTAATGCCCTTTCTTGCATTGAATATTTTTCCATGTGAGTATACTGTGAATTTGCTTATGTCTAATCTCTCCTTATAGGAGTTTATGATTATTCTTCTCACTCTTTCTCTTTGAGGATTACCTCTTCTTTTGTATTGCATTGTTCATAACTTGATGCCCTTTCTTGCATAATAATTTTCCTTCATGTGAGTACACGTGTGTCCCTTGTGAGGACCTATTCTTTTTTTGAAATGGTATGTCTTTTATGAATAATATCTCTTTAGAAATTGTGTAATTCTTCTCATTGTCCTTACACTTGGGGGCAATGAGTTCTTTTTCTCTTCCCTTTTTAAGGATCTACTTTTCCTTTATTGAGTGGTGTTTGTTTCATGATTTGATGTCATTTCCTTGTGAGAAGTTGTTTACTCAAGGATTCTCTCTTATGAAAGAGGTGTATGTCCTTGGCTACAACCTCTTTTTCACTTGGTGATATACACCTATCATAAGCTTATCCCCCCACATTGGTTCAAAAGTGTCCACCCTTCATCAAGAATCTCTTTCACCTAGCAATAGGAGGAAGGTATGCATTCTTGTTCTCCTTCCCTTCTTTTGGTAGAAGATGTTATTTTTGTTCAAGAAATCCCTCTAATTATGGAAACCCTAATTTTCCACCCATTACACCAATACATGTAGAAAGAATGATACAGATCTATATTTAATAAGCCTCAAGATCAAGAATAATAGATGATATACTAGTAATCACCTTGAGATCATTTTTTTTGCTAACTTTACACAATCATGAATTTGACTATCAAGGACAAACCTGTAGCACCCCTACCCTAATCAATCTCTAATCTTGGTTTAATTTTGATTAGTTTATTGTAATTTAATTTTATAGTCAGATGTTTAATTTAACGCATAGCTATTGATGTGGTTCTCACACTAGTTGTATGCAAGTTGTTAAGTGTACCTATTTTGTGGTATTAACATCGGACTAATGCTTTCATTAAATTTTATATATGTATGCATGTATGACTCTTGGTTGCAGGATATTTCAGGTGCAACGCCGCATGAGTGCGAGGTTCGGCTTCACCTGGATGTGCAGGTTTGAGTGTACCTCTTTAATCCTTAGAGTTGGATTAGGTGGTCGTAAGACCCTAGTCGGCCTTAGTCGTGCTCCAGTGAGCATCGCCAGTCGTCGTCGGTAATCCCTTTTTGTTTGGGTTTGCGAGTCATCTGTTTGGTTGACCTTCTCGGTTTGCATGCTTGGTGTGCCTGGTTAAATTGATTTAATTAGTCCTTAGTAATTATTTTGTTTAAATATGTATTTGTGCATTAGAGATTAATGGGCTAAATTAATCGGGAATTCGTTATGCGATTTTCGTTGTTAATGAATTGCCTATTTTAAATTGGGAGTGAGTTCGACTAAATGACTGGTTTTGAATATTAAATGCATTTATATATGCTGTTGAAAAAGAAAGTTTTATATTTTACCGCAATAGATTTAATAGTATCCTGTTGGCTTTTGAAATTAGAAAGATTAAATTTCAGTTAAATGAGGAAATCGATTTGGATTTGAAAAGCAAGTTAATTTGTTGCAATAGTTAGAAAAGGATTAAATGTTGAGAATTATTTGTAAATAAGAATTTTAATTCCAAAAATAGAATTTTTGGTCAACTCTTCCATATAACCCAAAATTTGGGGAAAATTGGAGGATGGACATTTTTGGAGAATTTCTGGTTGGAAAGAAATTTTGGAGGTTTTGGGAAGGAATTTTGCTGGATCTGACAGGTGGGCTCTCCTTCAGCTATTCGAGGATTGCGTAGGAAGGTAGGATTCTGAATTGTTTTCTTGTTGCCAAAAGAATTTACTGTTCTGGTTGAAAGGAATGAATTTGTTATTGAAAAAATCAATTTGATTGTCCATTATGAGTTTGGCTGGGATTTTATTGAGGTGTGTATTTCCTCATTGCCATTTGGGTGTTTGAAACCCTTTGTTATTGGGAAGGATGTTTAATATTATTCCAGAACATAGTCCCTTTTTAATCTGAACTTTTCTTAAATCGAAAACTTCAACAAACTCTTTCTGGGCGTTTTGTTTGTGTTAAGTTCGGACTGTGTGTTTTAAATAGCATATATATTAAAAAGATCGAACTGTGCGTTTTTTTGTTCGAGCGAACTGTGTGTTCAAATGAAATTTTAAACGTATTTTTTTTGAACTGTGCGTTTTGGTTTTTAAAACCATTGGGTGGGGTTTGGAGGGCGGGGAGCGGAGCTCCACCCGCTCCTCCTCCCCTCCCCCCGCATGTTCCCCTTTTTCCCCGCTCGCCCCCTTATCTCCTGCTCAGCAAACACTGCGGCTGCGGCCCACGGCGGTGGCCGCAGGGCACCGCGGCACCTGCGGGCACCACCGTGAGCGCCGCCCGCGAGCCTTCACCGCCTGCGGCTAGGGCTTGGGCGCACAGCCTTCCCAGTTGGGAGGTGGGCCCCGCCCTCGTCTCTTCCTTTTAATGCGTTTTTTTTTAAACATAGTTTTTTTTTAAATGGTTTTTTTTAATATATATTTTTTTTATCATTCAAAAAAAAATGCATATGATATTAATATCATTTTAATGAAAGTTATTTTAATGTTAAGTGTTATTTAGTTTCTTAATTATGATTGAGGTGGCTTTAATCTTGATAAAAGTTGATTGGATATTGATTAATTTTATAATGGAGTTTATAGGTGAATTAATTATTCAATCTCATTTCATGACTTATGCTCCCTTCCTGATTAAGTTCTAAATCTGTTAACTTCGCAACTGAATATCATTGATTATATTCTGATTGATCTTGGATTAATAAATCTAGATCTCACCTTCTAGCTGATTAGAGCACTTGGCTAATTGAGGTAGTATTGTTTAAAAATAATAGAGAATAGTATGTATTGGAAAATCGTTGAAATACGATGTAATTACTAATTGATGATAATATTATCGTAGAACATATCATTTGGGTAATTGAGAAGTAAGTGGAATATTTATCGTTGGGTATTTGAATTTAAACGATATGCTTTGGAAATGATTATCTCCATTTAGATTCTCCTTCTACATTTATATTTCCGTAATCCATATAATGCATCTGGGCTTGAGAAATAATACGAAACTATAGAGGTCGGTTTTAGACCAGTATGTTAATGATGTTTTGTTGGAGATTAAATATCTTATTTATTTGATTAATGGTTGTCTGAATTTTATTAATATAAATTGGTTTAAAAACTCATTATGGCTTTATATGTCTGTTCGATGCTTGAACCTTAGAGAGTTAGAAAACCAAGAACAACTTATCCCTTGATGAGGTAGATAACTGTAATCTGACTTAGATCTTGTAGAAAACTTGATTGACGTTTAATGTTTAGATCAATTTAGAAAGATTGCATCTGTTGAATATTGTCTTATCTGTTTATTGCCTTTGCGAGTTTTATTGTTGTATTCGCTTTTAATTATGAATTGGCAAGAGTGCTTTGTTTGATAGGACCCTGTCATATGGCTTGACTTGGGGTACCTGTTTCAGTCCTCGATTCCGAGTTGACTGTTGTATTGTGGTAGTGTCGTTGTTGATCATATCCTCTTTGTGTGAGTCGAATGATGATTTGTGGTTGACCATTGTTGGTCAGGTCTCTAGTTAGAGTACCGTTAGTAAGTGTGCATCTATGAGTCGTGTTTGACTAGATGATTGTTTCTCCTTCTTGAACTCCATTTGTCTGACCATGTGTATTCCTTGGTTTTGAGTTCGTCTGAGTTTAGTCTAGTGTCGTATGGGAAAGTGGCTTTCGATTGGGGGCCGCGCCCAAAGTGGCTGCTGGAAAACCCGTCGAAAGTGAGTCTAATAAGTGATAACCTAACAGCAGAATAGAATGTAATCTCTAAGTAAGATAATTGTGCCTCACACATGGGATGAGTGCTATCATAGATTCGACATGTTGTGAGAAGGCCTGAAATGGCAAACTACTATCCTTGTCTTCACAAGAGGATGTGTGGGTCCACATGAGGCTGGGATGGGCCGGAAGCTCGGATTAGGTTGCCAGGGTGACCCAGTGTATGGGGCCGGAACCTATGAAGACTTGCCATGGTAACCATACCAGGTTGTGTGATGACACTTGTCCCTACGTTCGCTAGTGTGTTGTCGTTTTGTCCTGTTTTGAGTACCTTTGTGGGTCGTCCTTTTGTCTCTACCCTTGTGAGTGTCGGTTCCATGTTAGACCTTGGGTGGTGATGGCTCAGTTTTATGGATGCTCTTCTGGACTTATGTTTTTAGCTTTGATTATGTTCAGCTGGATCCTGTTCTTTTCAAGGATCGTTTATGTATTGATTGACCGATGCGGTCGTTTGAATATTGTTTATGTATTGCCTTGATGGCTGGATTGTAAATGGTGTAACCTCTTGTATTCTTAACTTTATTAATTATTAGAGGGGTCTTGCAGTTGAGCAGACCCAGAGATGTAGCCCTTTAGGGGTGAACTCCGAGATCATTATGGTGTTATGTGATGTATTCTCTTATGTTTCCTTTATTCAGCTTTATCATGTATGATTAGCTTATGTTAGAATGGTTAAGTGGATAAACGGAATTAACTTTAAATGCTTTTATGCAGTTCTTTCTTGAATGCCATGTTGATCGAATGCTTAAGTGGTTTAGATGAGATTTAGCGTAGATGCTAGTATGCAATCGTCTTTTGAAATGCAATAAGTTGGAGTATGAATGAATGTATCTTAGAGTAATGGAATATACTCAGTAGTTGTTAAGGAAATTAAGTATGCTTGAAAAGATCTCATACATTTATGATGAAATTCTAGTGTCTTAGAATATTAGATGTATGGCTTGTAATTTTTAAATGAAAAGTTTGAATGAGGATTATGAATAGATCTTAATGGATGAATCTTTGCTTGTGATTTGTATTTCCATCCTTTGAAAGAAATTATCCTGGTTAAGAATTATCTCGTGATTAAGATAATCAGTTTATTGGATTAATTGTGTGAGTTAAGTGAATTGTGTTATTTAAGTAATCTCGTTGGGAAACTCTTTAGGTGTTAGTTGATGTCTTCCGCTATGTAATCTGAATCTTTGATATCTTGTTATATCTTAATGTGGTGTAACTTTAAAAAAAATAAAAATTATTGCACTCTATTCTTGTGTTTTGGCTTAATCCCTTCGGGGTTTCCTAGCGGGGCATTACAAAACCAATAGCTACAAACTTGTCCTATATGATCTATTTATTACTTTTCTTAATTTTGAGATGTATTTTTACTTCATCTATGTTTAAGAATATTTATGGACTAAAATTATTTAAAAAAACCTTAGTGGAGTTGTCAATATATCACAAGGGGACTTGTGCTCTAGGTGAACCCTTACGTATGTATACAAATAATCAAATATATAATCTTCAATCACATGTGCTCTTAGAAAACATTGTATAGAATTGGGTTCCTTTTAGTGCACCATTTAATTGTAAAAAGGAGATGATAATACAATTTTCCCTTCAAGTCATCAATTGATTAGAATTAATCCATTGAATACCTTAAAATACAAGGACATGAAGACATCATAAAAACATTTGTTAATCAACCTTAGGCATGAAGGGTGAAGGTTTGAAGTTGATCCTATTTGAATTTGGATGATATGAGACTCCAATTACTATCATGATTGCACAACAACAAACTAGTCCGTAGACATAAAAGAGGCTAGGTTTTAGTGGATAACCTATGCATGGAAAACATGTGAGTATATGTGTAATTATCAAGTGGACTTTGCACAATCTTATGACATTTTTTAATATGTTTATGTATCAAATCACTTCCCTCAAAAGATACAAAACTAAATAAGCATGTGCATGCAAATTTGGCCATTACACTAATTTTATATATAATGTCATTGTACACTATTTCTATTACTCTTGTAAAAAACAAGATCAATCAAGAGTATTCCCTAGCCATAAGGGTCTTCAAAATGATTAAGAATAAAGGTAAAGTTATGAATCTTTTTACATGTTTTTATAAGGGAAAATTTACCACTTAAATAGTTAGACTAAAAAAATAATTTAAAAAAATGAATAAACAATTGACATAGATATAAGAGCTAGCGTATATTTAATTTAAATTTAATAATTAAATTTTAGATAATGAAATATGCTACTTGATATTCCGAGAATTGATTCACCACATTGCTAGAATTTTCAGATATTATCAAGCATCTCAAAATGTATACATTAACTATGCACTACTATATTCCAAATATACAACTTCAAACTTGATCTTTGTCCCTAAGTGAACTAGCATGAAAACCTAAACTTGTACCCATGGGAATGAACTAACCCAAATTTGATTGTTTGGATCTATATAACTTGACCCTTTAGGATGTTTGTTGAAGTGTGAGGGTCATATTCTACTTAGTTAAATACCTAGGATGAATAGTTCAATAAATTTGGAATAATGGTTGAGTAAAACAAGCAAGTGAAATTACCTGAGATGATGTATTTTGATGTAATGCTTTGATGATGCTACTATGAATATTTTGTGAATGTTCTAAAATAATATTCTTTAATGATTCCCAAGTAACCTTTATTATTTCTAACTTAATTTCAAATGAATGAATGAATTTTAATAAATACAACAACATAACACATAAATGCGCGTCAGTTCAACCCACAACAACTACTGAAAAGAACAACAAGATGTAAATTTGAATTTTGAATTTAAAAATTTTGAGGCTCAAATCTGCTTTAACATAAATGACCTAAATACAACCCACTAATTCGATCCAATAAAGATCTAGGATATGAGATCAATCTCTAGAGACATGGAATGGTGGAATCTAGATAGAGTGATGTCATTAGTTGAATTCACATGAGAATATATCATTTGTAGATTTCTTAGTGCATTAAGGACACCCTAATCCAAGAGGACACAAAACAAAAGGGAAAAGAGAACTAATATACAATTTTCACCTTTACAACTTTAAATGAATTATTTAATGAAAATTTTTAAATATACACTAATAAGGATTTTTTACATTTATGTTTTAATGTTGGTTTGAACTAAAACAATAGAGCTGCCCCAAAATTGGTAATTTGTATTCCACAATAATATGACCTATATCACCTACTACATGGGACCATCTCTTTTTTTACATAAAGTCTCAAAAGTAAAATTAAAACAAATGTTAAATCTTTTTGTCATATATTTATTTTTATCTTTATACACTATATATATGCTAAATAAGAAAAAATCTATTTATATAATTTTATAAATGTCAAAATATTATACGTTTCCATGATTTTTACAAATGTTTTTTAATTGGATTTTTCATATTTTCCAATTTTACACAATACCACTATATTGAAAATAAATAATATTAAACAAAATGTCGGTTTTCTATAATAAAACTCTTAAAGCTCAATAAATTACAATTCTTTATCAATTGAATAAGTTGTTCATTGAGATCTTAGACTTAAAAAGATTATATCCTATCTCATTCATAAGAGTTGTTTTAATTGCTAATATAATTTTTTGCTAATTTTTTATTGGATTTTTCTTGTTTTCCCAATTTTACACAATAGCATTATATTGGAAAAAAGGAATATTAAATAAAATGTAGGCTTTCATAATACAAGTCTTAAAAGATCAATATATTACAATTTTATATCAATTCAATAAATTGCGCACTAAGATCTTAGACTTGAAAGAATATATCTCTTGTCCATATTTTTTGCTAATTTTTTTATTACGTTTTTCTTGTTTTCTCAAAAATTCAAAAGGAATATTAAACAAAATGTAGTTCTTTCTATAATACAACTCTTAAAATCTCAATAGATTACAATTTAATATCAACTTAATAAGTTGTTCAATGAGATCTTTGACTTAAAAGATTATATCCTCTCTCTTGTCAGTGAGAGCTATTTTAATTACTATTTATGAGGATGACAAAATTCTATGAGAACACAAGGACTAGTCAAGATCTAAAGTTTAGAAACCTCGGGATCAATAATGGTAGATGATAGACTAGTAATCGCATTGGGATCATTTTTTTGCTATCTTTGACTATCAAGGACAAAACCACAACTATAAACTTGACCTATATGATATATATTACTTTTCTTCATTTTGAGTGATGTATTTTTACTTTGTCTATGTTTAATAATATCCATGGACTAATATTATTTATAAATACCTTAGGGGAGTTGTCAATATATCACAAGGGATTTGTTCTCTAGGCCAACCCTTATATATGTGTACAAATAATCAAATATATAATCTTCAATCACACATGCTCTTAAAATCCTTGTATATAACTAGGTTCCTTTTAGTGCACCATTGAAGTGTGTAAAGGATATGATAACCAAAGAATTTCCTTCAATTCATCAAATGATTAGAATGAATGCATTGGATACCTTAAAATACAAGGACATAGTAACATATTATGCAAACTTTTGTTAATCAACCCTAAGCATGAAGGGCGAAGATGTGAAGTTGATCCTATTTTAATTTGGGTGAGATGAGACTCCAACTACTACAATGATTGCACAACCACAAACTAGTCCCTACACATGAAACATGGTAGGTTTTAATGGATAGTCTATTCATGGTAATACGTGAGTATATATGTGTAATTATCAAGTAGACTTTGCACAAACTTATGACATTGGTCAATTTGTTTATGTGGCATAGAACTTCCCTAAAAATATGTACAAAACTAAATGGAAAAAAGCATGTGCATGCAAATTTGGTCATTAAACTAATTTATGTATAATGTCATTGTGCACTATTTTTGTTACTCTTGAAAAAAAAATAATAAATCAAGAGTATTCCCTAGCCATAAGTTTCTTTAAATAATTGAAGAATAAGGGTAAAGATGTTTGTTTTTTAACATGTTTTTATATGGAAAATTTTGCCACTTAAATAGTTAGGCTAATTAAATAACTAAAGCAATTGAATAAACAACTATCATAGATATAAGAGCTAGGGTATATTGAATTTAAATTTAATATTTCAATTTTAGATGATGGAATATGCTACTTGATATGTCGAGAATTCATTCACCACATCGCTAGAATTTTTAAGTGTTATCAAACAAGTGTTTCAAAATCTATACATAATTATGCACTACTACATTTCAAATCTACAACTATAAACTTGGTCTTTGTGCCTAAGTGAACTAGCATGCAAACCTACACTTGTATCCATAGAAATGAACTAACCATAATACGATTGTTAGGATCTATATAACTTGATTATTTAGGATGGTTTTGAATTGTGAGGGTTGTATTCTCTTTCATTAAATACCAAGGATGATTGATTCAACAACTTTGGAATAATGATCGAGTAAAACAAGCAAGTGTGCAAAGGCCTAAGATGGTGTATATTGATGTAATGCTTTGATAATTCCACTATTAATATTTTGTGAATGTTCTAAGAGGATATTCTTTAATGTTTCCAAGTATCCTTGATTATTTCTAACTTAATTTCAAATGAGTGAATGAATTCCCTTAAATACAATATAACACATAAATATGCATAAGGTCAACCACAACAACTAGTAAAAAGATCAACAAGATGTAAATTTGAATTTTGAGGTTCAAATTTGCAATGACATAAATGACCTAGGTAAAGTCCAAACCCACTGATTTGATCCAATATGGTAAATCAAAGATTTAGGATATGAGATAAGGATATATCACTTGTAAATTTGTTAGTGCATTAAGGACACTCTAATCCAAGAGGACACAAAACAAAAGGGACAAGAGAATGAGTATGCATTGTTCACCATTGCAACTTTAAATGGATTATTTTATAAATTATATTAAAAACCTCTAATAGATTTTTTTTAAATATACGCTAACAAAAAGTTTTTACATTTATATTTTAGTATTGGTGTGGATTAAAACAATAAAGCTGCCCCAAAACTGGGAAGTTATATTCCACAATAATATGACCTACATCACCTACTACTTGGGACCATCTCCTCTTTACATAGACTCTCAAAAGTAAAAGTAAAACAATTTTTAAATTCATTTTCTTATGTTTGACAATTACATATTTTTTTTTATCTTTATGCACTATATGATACTAAATAACAAAATCTTTTATTTATATAATTTTACAAATCTTAGAATATTGAACTAGTTTCCATTCTTTTTACAAAAAATTTATTGGATTTTTTATATTTTTTCAATTTTGTTGTTGCCTAATTTTCACTTCTAGCTCAATCAGGTAGAGTTGAGACAACATTTGCACTAAAAGATTAAAAGTACATATCTGATTATGCTAAGTGCTCATACAAGTAACAAATGCTACCAAATGAACAATAGATTCAATACAAGTGTTTTCAAGAAAGAACAATTTACAACTTTGCATAGAAGGTTGCTTCCTTTATTCATGAATATCAAAAGTATAGTGTCCCACACAAGCTGTGGGAGTAACTCATTCAATGCATTATGAAAATAAACTATACATTTATGGAAGAAATCATATTAAAGAGTAGGGATCCGTCATTGCCTGAATGACAAACCCTCGAGATTGAGTTGTCGCTTGTCTTCGTGCTCCTTCCACCCTATTGCTTTAGAAGTGTGTGCAAAAGATGAAAGAGTGGTGTTAGAGCTTAGGATGCTTAATCAATATATATGTAACATCTGCAAATGCATAGTTGCTTTCATAAAACATTAAATAAGTAATAAAGAACAATGCACATGATCAAAGAAAAATAGAGAACCATCAACAGTATTCATGAAAATCTGAACTTCATTATTTTATCTAGCATGTTTGTTCATTGTGTAGGTATAGGTTTGATGATCATCACTACAATAATTTACAAGTTCACACTGATATCATAGTAAGTATAATATGTCGAGTAAAATGGGCTCCCACAAGGGTTGAGCCCAACATGCTAGCGTTCTTTGGTGTTTTGCCAGAGGTAAGTGTGCAATCACCATACCATTGTAATCTCATCAATCAACTATATATCAACTAGGACAGTGAATTGATGAACTCACTGTCATAAGAAACACATAATTGCTCAATGAGATTACAATGGTATGATGATGCAGTGAAAAGAAAAGAAAATGAACATCATCATAGTAACCATGAGGGAAACATATAACTGTTTAGGGTAATGACAATTGTTCTTGCAATGATTAACAATGTTCTATTAAAGGACAAACATCTTATCTTTTCAGATATTGCCTTTTGCCAATGACATTCATAATAAACAAGCAAAGCTTGAAGCTCTTTCATAACAGAATCACAGTGACTATTATAGAAAGCATAATTTGCAGTCTCAGAGCTTTCATGATTACAGAGAAAGAGAGGTATAGTGCACAAAGTATTGAAAAACCTTGAGCACAAATACAGTCATGAGACTGTTTGGAACAATGAGTAGTCAAATATTATGAAGATGTGTCAAGGGTAGTATATAAGATCAAGGATATAGATCATCTATATGAACAAAGATCAAGCATGATGAGCAACCATTGAGGGTCTTTCCCACAACCCTCAACAAAAACAAGACTACTACAACATATTGATAGCCAAATGAGAACAGTCATATGACAAGCCATTAATAGAACATGTCAATTGTTCTCTAGAGATGATATAGTACCTTTGGTTAGTGAAGATCATCATTTTCATTACAGAGACATTATGGTGTTTGTTGTTGACAGTGTGAAAGAATACATTATGTTGTTAGGACAGAGCATGGTTAGATCAACAAAGCATGAGAAGCTTTAGTCACAATCATATTTGACTGTCACAATCAACCAATGTATATTTCAAGAGCAACATAGTGGCATGACTCATTAAGATCAAAACATAGTGATGGATGATGATATAGATAACATATAAAGCAATCAATCAAGGATATTGATAAAGACAATAATACCACAGTGATGAAAATTGCCATCAATCACAGTGAAATGAACAAATGACAAGCTTAAGAAAAAGTCCATGATATTCTTTTCAATAAAATAGAGAGAATACATGATGCATATTCACTGTCATTCTAAGGATAGGGAATTCACAATCCATGCAATAGTATGACAATGTGCATAGTCATAACAACCTATAATACACAAAGAAAAGGCCCTGAAAATCACAGTCGCCAGGCTTATTAGGTAATGTAGTGAAGGAGATCACCATGAAAGGCAAGTAACAATTAGCCCTAAGCATTCTCAAAGCAAACTCCTATAGCAATCTCAACATAGTGAGGGAATCACACATAGATCCGTTGAATACAATCAAAGGTATAATATGCAAATCCGTAAGGGAATAAAGCTCTTAGGTACCATGAACAAAAACCTAGAATAATCTTGAGGCAATCACAAGTATATATGTGCAGACAAAGCTTCAAGGATAATAGCCATATGATGATATACAAAGCAGTAATGTCACAAGATCTTCAAAATACACTCTCAACAATAAATACAGTGTCATCATTTGTAGCTTGAAGACCACAAACCATGGTGGAAAAAGACCAAAATGAGCTCGAAGCAGAAAAAGCTCATTCAAAAATGGAAATACTTACCAAACTCGACCTGCCATGCTCGAAACCCTGCAAACTTCCAATCATGGTGGCCTAAATGTTACCTTCAATTTTGCCAAAAACCTTGCAAACTTCCAAGCATGGCAACGCCTCAAGCAACAAGGAGATTAAGCATCAAATGTCAAAAGAGGAAATGGATGATTTAGGGTTTCTTTTACCCTATTTCATCGATTAGCTTAGCCATTTTTTTGCCTTTCTTTTATTTTTCTCTCTCCTCAACTAATTCCCCCATGAGCCTTAGGGGTGATCGAATCTAATGTTTTGCATCTCTTTTGAATGCATAATATTTGTTAAGTGATTTATATTTATCACTTGAATAAATATTATCAATGTAATTAATCTTTATTAAGTGATAAATTATAAATCACTTAACAAATATTATTTATGGATCAAATAATACATGGATTTAAATAAATGTGAAATAAGAAATATTTATTAAAGTGAAGATTATAAATGACTTTATTAGATATTTTTCTTATTCACATTTATTGAGAAGTCAGAGATATTATTGCATTTATGAGGGAATACATGCCTTGTTTGAATCCATTTAGAGACCATTTAATGCATTTTTAAGAGCCTTTATGACAAAGGATGAAGAGTCTTAACTTTTTTCTCAAGCACATGCCTTTTTAGGGTTGTTTAGGGACCTAAAAAATAGGTTTTTTGAGTATGCACAACCAAAGGAGCTGGAGTCCTAGTCTCATACGACTACTTTGGAAAAGCATAAATATCTCCAAGCTTTCATTATTTGAGTTAGTTTTTGCTAGTTTACTTCTTGCAGCCTATAATTCACAAAGTTCTTTTTGCAGAAATTGATAAGCTTGTTACTCAGTTTTCAGAGTTTGATAGCATTATAACACTTTCTTGATAGTAACAGAGAATTTTCCTACTCAGATTTCCAGATATTGTGTGTTTGGTGAATGACATAATTTCATGTGATAGATTTTTTTGTCCTTTTAATTGTGTCTCTATTAGCACCTTTATGCAAGAATGTATACTGATTTGCAGGTTATAAGTTGTGTCTATGATATAATTAGTCTTAAGTTGGGAGAAAGAGTTTTTTCCCTCTCATGGTTGTGATTGTTTAGCCTCCTTATAAATTGTTGATGCAAATGTTATTAGTCTTTGAATTGTGCAAGAATATCCTTTGGTTACTGGTCATTCTGTGTGTTAGTAAGTTGTCCAAATTTCAAATTATCAGTTTGGTGTATCACCTTAGGAAGTATAGTTTCATTTCAGGTTTTCTTCCTTCCCTTTTACTTTGCAAAGGTTAGTTTAGGTGAAAAATCCATAAGAAGTAGCTTACTCTAGAGGCTCACTTCAAGTTTCAAACAACCCACAGGTTTAGGAGTGTTCCCTTGTTTCTCCTTAAAGCTAATTTTTGCAAATTAGCAAGGGTGCATTTTTAAGAGATAACATTTACACAATACCACTATATTGAAAAAAGAATATTAAACAAAACGTAATCTTTTTATAATAGAACTAGTAAAGCTCAATAAATTACAATTCTTGTTCAATTGAATAAGCTGTTCACTGAGATCTTAGACTTAAAAAGATTATATCCTATCTTCTCCATGGGTGTTGTTTTAATTATTAATAAATTTTTGCTATTTTTTTATTAGATTTTTCTTGTTTTCTCAATTTTTCACAATATCACTATACTGAAAAAAGGAATATTAAATAAAATGTAAGTTTTCATAATACAACTCTTAAAAACTTCATAGATTACAATTTTATATCGATTCAATAAGCTCTTCATTGAGATCTTAGACTTAAAGGTTATATCTCTTGTCCATATTATTTTCTAACTTTTTATTATATTTTTCTTATTTTCTCAATTTTACAAAAAGAATATTAAACAAAATGTAGTGCTTTCTATAATACAACTCTTAAAATCTCAACAGATTACAATTTTATATTAATTGAATAAGCTGTTCGGTGAGATCTTAGACTTAAAAGATTATATCCTTTATCCCATGAGAGCTGTTTTAATTACTAATTATAAGGACAACAAAATTCTTTGAGAACACAAAATATACTGTTGATTAGAATACAAAGAACAAGTATAGGCATGCAGTTTAGTAATAGTTTACTATAATCTGAGCAATTTTGGTGCGGTGTTCGAGTCTCTTTATAGATGGGACGAGGTCACCTCTTTGTGGCCCCATCCCATCCCCCTCACCGAGTTGACCTGGACCTTTGTTCACTACCAAAAAAATAAACACAGCTTTTAATTTTCTCTTAACAAAATTTGCAGTTCTGCATATTTGACAATTCATTTAATTAGAAAACAGAAGACTAGCTCATGCAAGAAAAATAGTTTTAAAAACATGACATAATATCTGGTGGTTAACTTTCCACAATTCACATTCCCGAAAGAAAAAAATCATCTTCAAAATGCCTAATTACCAGCAGAGACATTATAGGGTTAATAATGAATAGATAAATATCCATTTATTTAAGAGAGACATCTACCAAAGGTGTCAAAAAATAGTGTGTACAATCCAAACTATAGAGGAAACAAGAGAAATCGTTTGAATGATCCCATACATTCGTTCTTGTTGAAAAGCAGATTATTCCCATTTCCTGGATAGTGTGACATTGTTGCATATTGATAGCTTTCCATTGAATACACTGGAAAGAGTGAGTAATGGATGGGCAAATGTAATTTTGTAGAGCCCTAAGTCATAATGTCCGAAAGAAAAGCAACAGTTACTATGTGCAGAGTAATTCCACTTTGGTTTGTGCAAAATGAAGCCTCAGACTCTGTACAAGTATATATGCATTATTAGAGCAACTATGCACCTTGGATTAAATATGAAATTTCAAAAAAGTTTGGCAGTTAAGCTACTGAAACAAGAAAACATTATAGCTGTCAGGAAAGCTTTTAAAATTTTAAGTTTCCATCTATATTACAGGAAATAATTACATGGTATCCAGACCTTCACTAGATACAATCTATAAACATGCAACCACTTTAATTCTGAACATTAACAAACCTTGGTGTTGGTTGACTTCACTGATCAACGGTATCATATTTGTGACCTGATATATTCTTAGGATCAAAACGGCTGCAAACACAAAAAACAGAAATGCAGACACTCAAAACACACAATGTAGGATTACCATATTGAAGAAACATAACCGAATATATAAAAAAGATTATCATCCAGAAATATGGAGCAAATTACTTAGCAACATATTACACAAGAGGCTTACCTTGGCATTATTATATGCGAAAGGAAGAAAACAACTGCCAACAAAATGCACAGTATCCCAGTGACAACATATGCTTTCCCCAGGGTATCATTTTTACCACCGAGCCAACTTGTTGTGGAAAGCACCAGACTTTTCTTGCCACCAAAGCTATATGTATTATAGTTATTTTGAATCTCTACTGTAATGTAGTCATCAGCTTCAAGATCCACCTCAATTCTTCCATACAATTTTCTGAAGGTTGGGAGTGCTGATATGCGCATCCACACAATAAGATCTTCTTGATCACTCAACTTTCACATAATAGACAGAAAAATCAGTAAGCAGCATTGAGGTAATTGTGGAATGTCTTTTTCTTACAAGAAACAGAATACAATTTTATTAGATAGTATACAAAATTCTCTACTTACAGGTACTGATGGATCTAGCTTGGCCCCACCAATTAAAGATCCATTCTGAAAATTGAAGGGATAAACTTTTTTCCCAAATTTATGTTCCCGGTCACTTTTCCAAGCAATATTAGTCTTGTTGACATGTAGTTCAATGTCCTCAAAGAGAGAAAATTTGTAGGTATCATTAAATAAGCTCCAAGCTATGAGGCCACAGGGTACTATTGGCACACCATTTGAATTTGTTTCAGGACCACAACTACTTTTTGTACTATTGTCCCTCAGACCATACAATAACTGCTCGTTGCTTCTGCTTTTAACATATCTGCATTTATTTGAAAAGTAATAAACAGTGTTATGAGATAATTCTGAACAAATAGGGTAAGGATAGGCTTCATGTTATATATACTTTTATGGGGTTACTCTGAACTAATAGACAAGGAAAGGCTCCATGAGCATTACACATTGTAAATAAGTTCTTCTGATTATAATAAGCATAAAACTTTGGTCCAAAAAATAATGAATACGAAAGCTGAAAAAAAATTTAAAACTTATATTATCGGACTCAAGAAGTCAATTATTGTGAAAAGTTAACGCCCATTTTTTGTTAGACTTTTTCAAATGGTAAAATCATAGAATATGAGACGCACTCCCGATCCCTGGTATATGCTCCGAGATAGGGATGAGCCTCCATTATGGGAAACAAGGTTGAGATGGGAATGGAAGCCATGGAATATCTCTTTTTATTGGTTGAGAGTTCCATCAATTCTGCAGGAGATGCTCTGTGCATCATGTATACAATATTTTTAGAAACTGAAAATTAAAAATTAAAACCATAAAGTGATGAGACTGGCAAACCAAAGTTCTAATTCATTTATTTTTTATTTAACGTTTTTCAAGATGTATCTTCTATTAATTCATGGGGCAAAGAATTACCTCAATCTGGCTAAGGGAAGTCCCTTCCTACGAAAGTTAGAAAAGCTAACAAGGTACACATATTCAGTTTGTTTTTTCCTCAAAATTTATAAAATTTTGCAGATCTCCCTAAGCTTTCATTGAGGCAGCTTGAGTGTTGTGAAAAGTGCAAAATTTATTTTGTCAATTCAAAAATTTCTTCACACTTGCAGGAGACCCTCATCATTCAGGGCAGTATTTCTACACTATATTGCTCCTCTGGTCACTGTGCTTTTCCTCAAATGTTCTGATCACATGGAGAGACATTCTCAGTATTCTCTAAGCATTGGAAATGCAGATTGGCTGATATATTGGCATTTCCTCCTGTCTGAAGTCATGAACAATACAGTTCTGATCCCTGCACAATCTGATTCAGATTTTTGCTCAGATCCAGAGCTTTGACAGATTTAAGTGTCTTTCTAGGGTGCAGAAGTAATCATAAAAATTTGCACCAACAAGCTGCAGTTGCTACTACAAGGGGAGATTTATACACTTCCGATGCATGGAACAGACCAGGCAGGTTCTGTCAGCTGAAAAAATATTTTCAGCATCAAAGTTGCAGAAACTATAGAATTAAAGCTGTAAAGTCCTTTTTTTGAAAAAATGTATCTTATACATTCCAGAGAAGAAATTATTATCAGCTAAGCATTGTGATTTCAAAGAAACAATCTCCCCTTCAAAGCAAAAGAAAGTTCAAACATTGGCCTTGAGCTCCAATTGAAAAAACATATACATCCTTCCAAAACCACTCAAGCTTAGTTGCACAATCAATGCCCCAATTATTGTCTCAAAAATTGTAATTTCATCATACTAAGTGGGGATATATCTTTCTGAAAAGTAGCTTTGCTCTTATCCTCTATAGGAAATTAATTGCCACCACAAATTGTATGCCATAGACTCTTGCAGCTGCCCACGACCATCACCAAAACCCCCAGATATTGGACATTTCTAATTTTTTTGATAAACTATCTCCCCTTTTCCAAACATTATAAATATTAAAAATCACATTACTCAATTATTTTTTGACAAGAAAACATTAATACATTAGTAGCCATCCTCGCACCTTGTATTCAAAATAGGTTCTTTCTTTCAAATTAGCTTGACAAAGCCTTTGCCATCTCACTTTAGGGTCCTTGAACCTCCACTGCTTATTCAATTAGGAGGCAATAGGAATAGACTGTCTCAATAATTATACAAGTTCTTTGTCTTATACGTGAAGAAGGATATACAAATGCTCCACTCTCAATCTATTCAAGATTGGCATGTACTCTGTTGCAATTTGAAAAGACAATTTTTATGAATCATCTTATATACCTTTTGTAAACCTAGCTTTTTCACTAGCATCAACATTTGAACCCTTTTGTGATATACAGATCATGCTCCTTTGAAATTTCTTAGTTGTTGGGAGCACATCCAAACCCTTATTTTTCATACCTTGGGTCGTTATTCTTCTTTGCTGTATCCTTTGAAACTTGATACTGAATACTTGAAATTGCCTCTTAACTCTCTCCCATGATCTCCTATGATTTTTTAGTGGAGGTTTTGTAATATTTAATCTGCCTTCCATTGTGTGGATCTTGATAAAAACTTGCCGCTGCAACAAAAATATTCCATGGCGGTTTGTAAGCTTGCTAGGCCTATGAAGGAATAGGGATTGTTCTTTTATAAACCACCTCACATGCCAATGCTAGAGTTCACCTAAGAACTCTTCTCGAGTGCAAGTTAGGGAAGAGCAATGGCATGTTTTGATGCTCCAGCATAAGGTACAATCTTGTGTAATGTCCCCTTCTGCATAGTCATTCTAGGAGGAATTATTAGCCCATTTAATTCCCATAGGTTATAGTCAGGATAAAGGGAATCAATTATTTTAATTATTTAATATTATCCATCAAAATTAAATAATAAGAATAATATTATTTAACTATTTAATAAATTTTATAAAGTAACTTTAATGGTTATTTAATTGAGATTTTAATAAAGTCACTTTATTATGTCCCTCAGCTCAAATTTAAATTAAAAAGAGAGGAAAAACCTAAAAAGTGTCTAGAAGTTTCTTTGGTGTTTATTAAAGAGCAGCTTGGGCTTCATTTGAGAATATGCTTGGTTATTTTCTCATTGTGATTTGGAGAGATTCTCAGAGCTTGAACCTTAGGAAGAAAACCATAAGGGATTACTGCTTTGGGTAGTGAAACTAAGTTGGCGATATCACTCAAGTATTTCATAGTGCTTTCATCAAATTTGTGAAGTCTCTTCCAAGGACAAATTTGTAGGGAGTTCCAGGGTTTGTTGCAAAATATCTTTATCATGGATGCCTTACCTAGAGTTTTCATTTTGGAAATTGTAAGACTATATTTCTGAAGACAATATTGGCGCTGGAAGTGTTTTTGTTTAATTACTCTATATTGTGAGTTGGTGTGGCTTTTTCAGCTATTGCACCCTTGTTTGGAGATAATATTTCAAAAGTTGAAGATTAAATATTGTGAGTATTCTTGGCGTTGAGGTCAGTATTACCTAGCAATTCTTTTTTACTTGCTGGTCATGGACACTCCTAGACAAGTGCAACTTATCTATGGCATGAGACATTTTTTGGCACATGGGAGATTGTATTATTGGCATTGTTGATTGTTTCTCTTGGCATGAGTTCTTCCTTTTAAATCATGAGCTTCAGTAGCTTTGGTGTGGACTTGGATCATACTGCAAGCTTCTATCTATGTTGTGGGGGTCTCTCCTATCATGGATTGAGTCTCTTTCTTGGCATGACATCTCATCTTCCCGATGCAAGTTAGACAAGTGGCAGTTGTTCCTTGTCTTGGGTGTATGATTGCTTGGTGTGAGTAGTTGTTTGGGCATGGAGCTCTTAATGTAACAACTAATGCTTAGTGCTTTCCAACACAAGCATTAGTTTGATGAAACATTCAATATCTATTCTCTGTAAACTCATCCATGCTGCGATAAGAGGTCAAAAATGAATTTGTATCTTCTTATTGTGCTATATTCAGTAGTAAGTTAAGTTCCCCTTCTCCATTATTTATATGCATGGTATGTCATTATATAATTCATGGTAAAACACACAAACCGGTGGTTAAGCAAATCTGAAATCAAATAAACAGCATAAAAAGCTTATGCACCAACAACAAATGTTTGCAGTTAGGGTTAAATTTAAGGTCATTCATAAGGGGGTCTTTACATATTGGGAATCCTTTTTCCATAATGTTTTGCAAAGAGGATAGAAGGCTGCTAAAGGGCAATGTTCACTAACAATTTCTGCTTCTCAATAAAGATTCGTTGATGTGTTCAAATTTCTACCTCTTCAACCTCAGCTTCTACATACTCATTACTTCCTCTAAGTTGAAAAATTGCATACTATCTGATATAGATCTTGAAGAGCCAAAATCAGAATCACCTTATATGCCCTTGGTATATGAATAGTTCAATTTCCATCATTGCTTTCCTCCCTCAAGTCCCAAACTCTACATGGTAGGGCAATGAGCTATAGATTTTCCACTGATTGTGATCCTCTCTTTATAAAAAACTATAGATTCTCCATTGATTTGTTGGAATCTGTTATTTTTCCTGAGCTTGTCAATCAACCACCCATCAAGAATCTTCTTGGGATCTTTATCCCCTCTTTCCCCCCCTGACGCTTGCAACAACAATTATTTTGGTTGGTGAGTTTGAATTTGGAAGTGAGCAAGAGATTTTGAGTGGTAGAGACGCGGAGAGAAAAAACAACAGAATGTTGTGTGGGCAGTAATTAGTTTTTTGTGTGCAGCAACTGAGTGTGTAGTGCAGTGCAGTAGATAGTGAATAGAAGAGTGGGAGTGCAGTGCAGAAGTAGATATCTCTAGGAAGAAGAGAACGTGCAGCTTCAGATAGAGCAGTAACAACAGCTTCAGATAGTTGCATAAATCAGTTGTGGCAGCAACTCTAGATAGCTTTGAATATTTATTTGTAATCATATTGTAACTTGAGTTTGAAAGATTTGCAAATGTCATTTTTGTGATTAATAGAAAATTGTTATTCATCTCCAATTATTTTTGTAGTTGTTTAGTTTTGTGTGTGTGTATTGCCAACTATTTGGCAACAGAGTTGCAGTCTTTGTGGGGTTGTTTTCGATTTCTTATTCCATCAAAACTGGTATCAGAGTTGTGTTCTCCATCTGTAGTTTGGATTCTATTCCAAGAGACTGGTATCAGAGCCATAATTTCTTAGAGCCTTAAGTCTTAGAGTGTGTTGGCCAATAGTTTTCTAGGTATTGAATGTTCATTGCAAACATGGCTGGAGAAGATAGTAAGAGTTGGCAACAGCCACCATAATTTAATGGACATGACTATGAAGTTTGGGAAAAGAAAATGAAGATCATCATGGTAGCTAATGATCCATAGGAGTTGGTGGTCAATGGATTCACAAATATGATTGATCTAGCAGCTTATGCAACCCTCACAAACAACCATAAGACCCAACTGAAGGAGACAAGAAAGGATGCAAAAGCATTGAGTTTGACAAAGGCAAGCTTGACATAGGCAATATTCCCCAGGATTGCAGTAACTACCTATGAAAAGGAGGTTTGGGAAATCCTCCAAATGAGTTATAAGGGGAGTGATAAGGTGAGATTGGTGAAGATCTAGATGCTTTGAAGAAATTTTGAAACTCTTCAAATGAAGGACAGTGAGCCCATTTTAGATTTTCATACAAGAGTCTCTGGTTTGAAAATAGTTGAGGACAAATAGTGAGATAATGGAAGAGAAAAGGATTGTGGAGAAAATCCTCAGAAGCCTACCCTCAAAGTTTGATGCAATAGTCATTGCAATTGAAGAAGTCAAAGGCCTTTCAACAATGACAGTGGATGGGTTCATTACAAACCTATGAGCAACATCTAAACAGGTTTGCACCTTCTTCCCAAGAGCAAGCTTTTAAAAGTCAAGCCAATGCAAGAGGTAAGGGGAGAGGTATGAACAACTCTGGATGGAGCTCCAAAGGTAGAGGCAGAAACAACTCTAAAGTAGACAGCTCTGAATGGATGAATAGCCAAGAGGGAGCAAGTAGCTCTCAGTCCACCTTTGGAGCCAACAAAAACAATAGTAGCTCAAACCAAAGGTATGATAAAAGTAATGTAGAATCTTATTGTTGTCCCAAATACGGTCATTATGCATGTGAGTGCTGGAAAATGCATCATGACCAGCCAAAACAAAGAGCAAATATGGCTAATGAAAGGGCAGCTGAATGTGATCAGTCAAAGCCCTTCATAATGTGCAACATTGGTGATAATGGAAGCACTATAAGGTATGGTATTTGGACAGTTGGTGTAGCAACCGCATGACTGGTAATGAGAGTTTATTTTATATTTATTGATAAAATTGTTGAATCTGAAATCAAAATGGGGAAGAATGAAATTGTTTGAGTTGTGGGCAAAGGCTCTATTATGATCCGCACCAAGCATGGTGATAAAGAAGAGATTAAGAATGTGTATTTTGCCTCAAAGATTAAACACAACCTCTTGAGTGTTGGACAACTGGTCCAAAGAAGTTACAAAGTGTTGATGGGGAAAGGTGAATGCATCATCTTTGATAAGAATGGTAGCAAGAACGTGGTAGCAACAAATTCCAATGACAAAGAATAGGATGTTTCCTCTTCGAATACAAACTGTTTTATCAACCCAGTTTGTCGTTGTACCTCCTAAGCATGAGATAAGTACAATAGTACAACAGCCATGAGAAACGAGTTTTCAAGACAGTCATTCAAGATCCCCTCCAAACTTTGGCATCTAATGTATGGACATTTAGGCTATTCTAGTTTGAATCTTTTGTCCAAGAAGGGTATGGTTAGGGGTTTACCAACCATAGTAGAGCTTAGTGGTAGGTGTGAAGCTTGCATTTTAGGCAAGCAACATAGGCAGCCCTTTCAATCATGGAATTCTAGAAGGGCAAGAGCACCATTGGAGCTGCTGCATACAAATTTGTATGGCCCTATGTAAACCATTTTTATAGGAAAAAGCCAATATTTTATGACCTTCATAGATGACTACAACTAGAAGACATGCGCCTACTTCTTGAAGCACAAGTAAGGAACCTTTAGAAGTTCAAAGTGTTTAAGGCCCAAGCTGAGAAGGGGAATGGACACTTCATCAAAGTCCTCAGGTCAAATGGAGGGGGAGAGCATACCTCCAATGAATTTGTGAATTCTTGCAAGCATCATGGCATAAAAAAGGAGTTGATGTAAAACTTGTTGATGCATGAAATATCGTACTACTGGTCTTTCGATCAACACAAAATAGTTTATCGAGATAATCCCATTCTCTCTTGCATAAGGAGGCTTCTAGTGCTTCTAATAGGATCACAAGAAGACGACCTCAAGGTTTAAAATGCCAATTCTTTACTGTAGGATAACTCAATGGTTCATGTATTTTGCTGGTAAACACAAGGGGACTTACGAATGCAACAAGCTGGCTTGCATCTGACGATGCCTTGAATCTCAAGCTAAGAAAATAAATAACAAAAGGATAAGGTTTAGAGGGCCTAAGGGTAATGACAATAACAGTTAATGCTGCGGGTAGACAAATTCGAATAACTAATCCTTGTTTTGCTAGAGACACCCTTACAACTCAACAAGAACAGTGCAAGCTCCTAGGAAATTAAAGGTTTTCAAACTATGGACATTTTTTTAGGCACCCAATTCTAGCATAGCCTGAAGCAAACCCCCACAATTGAACTAAGCACAATGATGAGGTTCAGACTAACCATACATGGAGACCTACAATCAGTAGGCACCCAATGGTATGAACTTGAAATCAAATTGGATACCTTCACATTTCACCATTAAAATCATTGAACTCTAACAAAAGAGAGGCAAGGGCCTTTTATAGCTTTTACATTTTGAATCAATGGCTGCAAACTGCCTTCCAAAAGCCTAATAGCTTTAGCCCATGCCTAGTAAATTGCATAACTTCCCAACTACCACTTTCAACCACCTTCTCAGCTACCTACAACTGCTTAACATCAATTTTGTAAATCAAGTGGCTAGGAAATAACCCCATAGGTAGTCACTGTACAATAAGGCAATTCTTTCAATCTGTTGTGCATTTCTGAGTCTGCATACTAAGTGTTGATTAAATTTCACTCTTTCTGTTGGTGGTGGTATCTTTCATCTAGTCGAATTGCTCCTTATCCTTGTGGTGCTCCGAATTCCCTCTAGCTTTATCACGATTACATTTTTTTTGTTCGTGCGATGGATCTCCTCTTGTCACCCCCATTGGCTCCATTCATCCTACACAGGCAAGTGAATATAGGATCAATCAACCATGCCTTTAGAAACCGTAAAAAACCAAACTTTATCGTTTGTTCTTTGTCGTTTGAAACATCATACCCCCTTCATCGGTATTTTAATAGGCATTTGATGGTGTGCCGAGAAAAGGCGTGTTAACAATTGAACCACATTCGAACTTTATTTGAATCGATCCCCTCTTTGGCATGTCATTCTTTATTAGCGAGCCCAAGATTACCTTCGGATTGGCATCATTCCCCAAATTCACTTTCTTCATGTTGGGCTCCTCGTAATTGATGACTTTGTCCCATTCAGACTGATGTGCGGGTGTATCATCCACCCGTGCTACCCCCTCATGGTACTCCCTGTAATCTGGGGGAAAATGTTAGAGTATTCGGGTATTTACTTGATTAACTAAACAATATTTGTTTAATTATTTAAGTTCCCTTTATCTCTTTTACACTTAAGCAAACTTTAGGTGCATAATAATTAATTCTTTTATTAATTATTATGTGCAAACCTAGGTTTTCCCTTTTAGGGTTTCTTGACCTATTAAAGGTTAAGTTCATTCTTTTCTTTGCAAGAAGGTTTTTTACATTACACATTTTGGTGAATATAGAGCTCTCTCTTTTTAAGCATATTTTCTGTGTATTTCTTTCTTCTGTGATTTGCTTCCTTGCTTCTCCTTGTAACAGGTTTTTCAGCTTGTAGAGATCATTTGAGCTCCTGTGGTGTTGTATTTTCTCAACTCCAACATGGTATCAGAGCTTCAGATCTGCAGCTATCTATTCTTGTTTTGAGAATTTTTGCATTGGAAGCAGATTTGGGGTTTCAGAAAGTTTTTTTATGCACCTAGGGATAGACCTTTTTTCTGAGCACTTTGGGCCTAAACGGACCTCACCATCGTGCTCAGAAGTCCCGAAAACCCCTATGGTCATATAAAATTTGACCTATTTTGGTTCCTGAGCCTCTAGGAGTATTTTTTCTCCAGATCCAGGCCATACGGCCCTGGCACGTAGTTTGAGAAAAAAATTCAAAAATAATTTTTTTTTGCCTTTTTACGGCATGCAGGCCAGATTTTGATTTTTTGAAAAAAAAACCAAAAAAAAATCAAAAATCAAAAAAATTGGTGAAAAAGGAGAGTTATTTTTTTTACAAAAAAATCAAAAAATTTTATTTTTTGGGGGGTTCCCCATGGTACGCAGGGTACTGTGGGGCCCCCTGCCGCTGCTGCAAATCTGTCAGGCCTCAGGCCCTGTCGTCCTCAACTTCTGGCCTCCGCCGTCCTCAGCTTCCGGCACCCATGCCGCCCTCCAGCTCCGTTCCTCGCGCCGCCCTCCAGCTTCGGCCCCAGCCGGCCTCCTAGCAGCTTCCCGGCGGACTGCCCTCCCGGCCCCCCCGTCGGCCGTCTGCCGCCCCAGCCAGCAGCCCGCAACGGCCTCGCCAAACCCTGCTGGCCCCCCTGTTCCCGCTAGGCCCTGCTCCTCACTGCCGGCCTCGCCACTCCGGCCACCTCCTGGCCCCGTCGGCCCTCAAGCTGCCGTCGGCCCGGCCCCCGCCGGCATCGGCATCCACTGCTTCCCCAGCCGCTGCGCTTCCCCGGCCGCCTCTGCACCGCTGGCCCCTGCTCTACCTCAGCGCCGCCATCGCAGCTCCCTGCTGCCTCCCTATCGGAGCTCCTCGCCGGTGCCGCTGGCCCCCCCTACCGCACCGCTGGTGACCGCCTTGCCGCCCAGCTCGGCCACTGCCTGGACACAGTCACTCAGACACCGTGGAGCCACTAGCCTGCCACCCGTGCGCCATCCACTGGCCTCCTCCGCTCGCCCCAGCCACCAGACTACCCCTTCCTCTTGTTTTGAAGGAGGGGTTTGGTTTTTTGGTCATATCTTCGGCATACGGAGTTGTTTTTTCGAAAACGAATAGGCATCGGAAAGCTGGTTCCAAGCTGGACCTCGTCATGTTGGTAATTTTTTCCAATTTTTCTATTTGACTATGTTTTTTTTCAGTCAAAGTGAGGTCTCTTTTTTGCACTCCGGGAGACGTAGAATGAGCATCTGAACTCCGTTTTTCGAAAAATTTATATTTTTGGAAAGCGTGTGCTATGTACTTTCCAGCCATATGAGTTTTATTTCCAGATTCTGCTCCATGGATATTTTATTCAGTTTTTTTCTTTTTAGCACTCTGGTGGATATCTTGGTTGTTTGATGTCCTGGGATCTCTACTCTGAGTAGGATGTCTCAGTTTTTGCTTTTCTTATCATTGTAGAATTGTATTTATGCAAATGCACTGAGATAAAGTTCCATCATGCATTGTTTACTTGGGATCTTGCACATCTTGTGCCTTATTGTACATGCACTATTGATAAAGTGCCATGAGGGGGACGATGTTTGCCTTGTTTTCCATCTACCGTTGTCCAGTGAGTGTTCCTTCCACGACATTCACCTCATGATGTGTGTCAAGTGAGTGTTCCTTCCATGACACCCTGTACTTTCTCAGCACCTTTGATGTTCCTGGTACTTCGTCATGCAGTTCTTGTTGGCTGTTCTTTTCAGTGTACCTGTCCCTCTCCCTCTTCAACATTATGGGGAGGTTTGTCCTGTTGGTTCTAATGCTTCTGTGATTTGATTGATCAGCTCTTCAGGCTTTGTTTTTTCATGCCATCTGTATCTTCGATTTCAGTTGTTTGCCTTGTTTGCCTTCTGATTCGAGTAGTGTCATTTGAGGGCACTCATACAGATTACAGTCTTCTCTACCTGGTCATGTTCAATTTCAGTGGAGGTTCTTCAGATCAACAGTTATTCTTCGACAGAGTTTGCAAGTTCTTCATGCTTCAGTGGTGTTCTTTTCCATCTTTTTTTGGAGTAGAGTTTTTTCCCACGTGGTTTTCTCTATTTCTCCAATTCATAGAGATTTGGTTGTATTTGGGTACCTAATCAGGCCTTGTTGCCGGGACCCATCTTTCTTGCTTTTAGTAGTTGTTCTAGGTTTTAGCTTCTCCCTAAGTCTAGCTTAACGGGGGGTGTTAGAGTATTCGGGTATTTACTTGATTAATTAAACAATATTTGTTTAATTATTTAAGTTCCCTTCATCTCTTTTATACTTAAGCTAACTTTAGGTGCATAATAGTTAATTCTTTTATTAATTATTATGTGCAAACCTAGGTTTTCCCTTTTAGGGTTTCTTGACCTATTAAAGGTTAAGTTCATTCTTTTCTTTGCAAGAAGAAGGTTTTTTACATTACACATTTTGGTGAATATAGAGCTCTCTCTTTTTGAGCATATTTTCTGTGTATTTCTTTCTTCTGTGATTTGCTTAAAGCTTCTCCTTGTAACAGGTTTTTCAGCTTGCAAAAATCATTTGGGCTCCTGTGGTGTTGTATTTTCTCAACTCCAACAAAAAAGTTGCATCTTTCGTACTTGCACTTGATTCCCCGATCTTGTAGATCTGGGACATGTGGCAATCGGGGTGAAATACTTCATAGTCTTCCATCTGCCAATGGAAGAGCCCAACGAGGAAACTTGTTTCATCCTCTGAGCATCCCTGCAGTTCCAAAACCCCTTCGTTATCAGGTTCTATCCTTTTCTTGCCATTCTGTGAGCCCCATTCCCAGTTGTGCGAGTCATCAAAGTTCGAATCGGACAACACCAATTCCTCACTTACAACTTGATTCCTCAAGTCAATCACGTACTTCTGGCCTTCACTCTCGATGGAGAGTATGTTTTTCTTCCAGTTGTGGTTCGCCTTTGCCATAATCAGCCAACCCCTCCCTAGAAGGGCGTCATAGGCCTTTTTCTCCAATGGTATGACCACGAAGTCAAGGAAGAAGTGTTGGGTACCGACAACAACTTTTTGAGCCATGAGTGTCCCCAGGGGCTTGATTCCATGCTGGTCAGCATTGACCAAGTGGAATTTTGGTGGCTAGAGAGTTGGCTTGCCCAGACCCCTCCATGTCTCCTCCAGTAACACGTTCACTCCGGAGTCGTCGTCAACAATGGTGTTCATACCAAGTAATTCTATTGCTGCCATGGGGTCTGTGCCAAATGGTTTTGTTGCCATCTAACAGTGTTCCTGGTTGGCAATGTTGTCACCAACAATGTTTGTAAGAGCCATCTTCAATTGTGGCATTATTTGTAGAAAGTCAGACACGTGTATGGGTACAGTGGTTTGCAACATCTGTTTGATGATAGTTTTCTCAGACTCTGACCGGAGTGGGGTACTAGCAGTATTGTGTGAGGCCCAAAGTTCGTTCCACATCAGCCTTAGCTTCTCGGAGTCTCTCCTCCGTCCGGGGATCGGGGTACACCGCCTTCTTACTCTGCAATGCTGTTATTGCCAGTACCTCCTCGTCTGGCTCCTTCACGTCCAACATATTTACTCCCTTCTGTTTCAGGCAATCAGTGTCCTCATGGTTTCCAAGACCACACTATTTGCACAACAAACCTCCACCATTATTCCCACTCTGACATTCCCGAGCAAAGTGGCCCCACTCATTGCATTTCTGGCATTGGATCATGGTCCGCTCCTTTGCATCGTACTGGATTTTTCTCCTTGGTGTGTTATTATTGGAATGGTTGTTTTCGCACCGATTATTGCAGTATCCTGTTGGTGAAGCCTCCGAGTTTGTTGATTGTTTAGGTGGTGTAGCTAGTGGTGTAACTTACTCACCTTGAGTGTAAAGCACTTGTGTGCTCCGTGTTTTTAAATTGTACGGGCATTCCTTAGTGGAATGACTCAGTACCTGACAGATGTCACAAAAGGCTTTCCTCGGACAGGTTCCCTTCGTATGCCCTTCTGCCTTGCAATCGGTGCACCAAAGTTCTTTGTCGTCTCTACCACTCTCCTTATCAGCCTTCAACTCTTTCATCATTTGCAACATGTCCTTTCGAAGAATTTGTACGGTTTTGGATTCGTCGTCGCTACTCGAGTGAGCGTTCTGGTCGACGTGGTCCTCCTCTGCTACGTTCGACAGTGGCAGGTTCCTCTCACACTTCGACTCTTGCTTTGCCTTTCCGGACTCTCTGGGCCTTTAGCAATCTCTCGTAGTCAACGTCTCCATTCGTTTTTCTCTCTAATACATTGGGATCTCTGTACCGACCCCTCACCTACCTCTTTGTTGGTACCAGTACGTCATTGGTCCTTGTTGGGACGTAGGGGCATTAATTGCGGGGGGTACGACGTCTGCTCGTATCCCTCTCTTCCTCTTCCCTACGGCTTTGTTCTTCGTACTGCTGCCGACGACATTCCTGATTGGTTTCTTCCCGTTAGTCTTGAAGTTCAATTAAGTTTAGTGCCAACTACCTCGAAAGGCTCCCAAGCAGATCAAAGACAGGTGTCTTGACCATGAGTTCACCACGTATCGTGCCTTCAGGAATGGCTCTCTCCCGAGCCTCCCTCTGCACGTACTGCATGACAAAAACCTCCCACAGGTCCACCAAGTCCTCTGTCAATTGATTCTCCCAAGTTTCTGCCTTGGACACTTCTTTGTGTGTATCACTGTCAGTAACAATCAACTGCTGATCGAATGGTCGGACCATTAGTGCCTACCGCCTGCCGCCATATTGATCTCCGGAATTTGAATTGGCAACAATGCCAAAATGCTTACTCCCTACGGTGAGTTGTTCAAGTTCACGGAATAAACCGTAAATGTACACAAAACATATAACCAACAACTACGATTGTACTCAGAACATTAATTAAAAGTAATGGTCACAACAATATAGCAGAAAGATGTTCTCTTTTATTGCATTCCAAAAGTTGGTACATCAACAACAACATTGGCATGGTTCCCTTACATTGTACTTATATAAGACACCCAGTGGTTGGCGGAGGTGCCAACCGTCACAACTATCGACTCACCCCTACGGGAATTGTTATCACAAAAGCTTGCACCCTTGTTGAGCTATCAACTAAGCAACCTTGTGAAACATTGAAACAACCCCGAAGTGTGGGACCTTGCGCAAGGGGGTTGAATCTCCGGAGAAGGTCGGCTTCCTTCTTGATCCAGGTGTAGGTGTTGAAACAACTCAACACTTCAAAACTTACTCCTAAGCCTATCCTAACAAATTGAAAAGGTAAAGGGAAGAGAGAAATGCTTGAAATAGAAGGAGGTGATGCACCAAGGAGAAATTGTTCCTCTCCCCACCGAAATGGCACAAGGAATCAACTGAAATACCCAAGAGATGCACAACTTCAGTTGCATAAGTGACCCAAACGCATGTATGGAGGTTAGAAATTGCTAAGTGTCAAGAGGGGAGAAGGATTCCCACAAGTCACACTCAGAAAACAAGTTAACACAACATATATGGAGAGAAAAGCCACAAGACATACACCTATGATGAAGGTAAGAAAACATACACAACATACATAAGTTGAAAAAAGGCAAGAATGGTGATTTTCAATTAATCATAAGGCCAAAAGCTAGTCTTACAGTTATAGAAATGCAAAAAACTATTACAAATCTTCAAGAGAAGAGAAAGAGCATAGTAAAGCTCAAGGCAGCAGGGAGAGAACCCCTCACAATGAGGCTTAACAACCTTTATATAGAAAATTGGTTACAAGAGTGATCATGATCCTTGCATGTCAGTCTGGAAGTGCAGGGAAGTGCATGCACTTGGCTTGTACATGCAAGCAACCTAGCCATACCTCCAAAGGCAATTCTGAGGAAGGTGGATGATTGACCTTCCAAAGTCAGACATGACATCAGCCACCCAACATGGCCCTTGTACCTCCCTCGATGGAAGACCTGCCAAAACATTTAATGCACCCTTGTGGCTCCACAAAAAGTCACCAAAACTGTCGGAGCAAAAAAAGCCTTGAGTGTCAATCATGCCATCAGGAAGTGTCGCAAGTCAGAAGGAAGCCCGGGAACTTCGGAAGTTCGGACTCCCGAAGTGGAAGAACCTCAGAACCTCGGGGGTCCGGAGTTTCGGGATAGGAGAAAGGAGAGCAGCAAGGGACCTCGGAACCTCGGGGCTCCGGGGTTACGGAGAATTCCAAAAGGCTAAGGAAAGAACTTCGGAACCTTGGGGCTCCGGAGTTCCGGGCTAGAGAGAGAGAAGAAAGGAACTTCGGAACCTTGGGGTTCCGGAGTTCTGGGATGGAGAGGGGAAGGGAACTTCGGAACCTCAGGGTTCCGGAGTTGGGGAACTTCGGAGACCTGGGTCATCGTAGTTGGGGAAACTTAGGAACTTGGGAACCTAGGGGTTCTAGAGTTCCGAGGTTGAAGAAATAGGAACTTGGGAATCTGGGGGTTTCGGAGTTCCGAGGCTGAAGAACAAGGAACTTGGGAACTTGGGGGTTTCGGAGTTCCGGGTTTGAAGAACAAGGAACTTGGGAACCCGGGGGTTCCGGAGTTGAGGAAGAGAAGACCTAGGAACTTCGAAGACCTGGGTCACTGAAGTTGGGGGAACTTCGGAGACCTGGGTCACCAAAGTTGGGAAGACTTAGGAACTTGGGAACCTGGGGGTTCCGGAGTTCCGGGGTTGAAGAACTAGGAACTTGGGAACCTAGGGGTTTCGGAGTTCTGGGGTTGGAGAACTAGGAACTTGGGAACTTGGGGGTTCCGGAGTTTCGGGGTTGGAGAACTAGGAACTTGGGAACCTGGGGGTTCCGGAGTTCCGAAGTTGAAGAACTAGGAACTTGGGAAGCTGGGGGTTCCGAAGTTCTAGGGGCAAGAGAACAAGAGACCAAGGAAGGGAACTTCGGAGCCTCGGGGTTTTGGAGTTCCGAGAAAGAGAGAGGAAGAGAAGGCTTGGGAAAAGAACTTCCGACAAGACAACACTTCATACTTTATGATCCCATCGTCTTCTCTTGGATCAAACGAGGGCAGTGCTGGTCCATGAAACATATCTCTGATCGGTTCTACTTCTCATTGATGGACCAAGGGTGTCATAAAATGGCAACAGGGACCAACGACTATCTTATTACACAAAACATAACTTAGCAAAATATAAGTATTAGCCTAATTACTGCCTAACAAAATGTATTAAATTAGAAATTGACATCTTGAGAAAGAAAAAGTATGGTTTTATAACAAAAACAAGTGAAAAATGCATTTTAACCAGCATTTTACCCGCATTGGCATTTTCACCCACGTTTTTCCTATGTCTGTAAAATCTCAAGTTAAACTTGGAAAAACTGGCCCATCAAAAAAATAAAGTACTTGGCAAACTCAGAGACTACTCACAGAGTTTGCAAACTATGATATTCAATTTACTCCCACAAAGTGCTGAAAATCCTATCTGTACTAGTGAATTCAACCTCTATCCCAACTTCTCCACTTATAGAAGTAGCCAAGAGCTCTCAAACATCCCATTTGGTGTATGAATGGAAGTATGTAGTGTCTAGTATGATGAGTTAACTGCCTTCTGTTTGAGTTCCCTAAAATCCATTACATTTTGAGACTGCATTTTAAGTAATCCTCCATTTCCAAAAATTTGCACTATGTAGTTATTGTGAAATTGCTAACAGTTTTAGGATACAACATTTCCAATTCCCAAGCATCATCACTTAGCGGGGTTGTAAAAGTTGTAGTTTTGTCAAATTTGTTACATGGGATTGAAAACACTGCAACATGTAATTTACTGCTAGTGTAGGCTTTTTATTTGCCTTCACTAAATATTATATATTTTTCTTATACATTTAGTTTAGCTTGCTTAGTTGTAGTGAGTGGGTCAAATGTGGATAGATGACATCTTTTCATGAGTGCAACTCCTGCCTATTTTTGGGTAGTAAGAGTTACTTTTCTCATTGGTTGGACTTGCCTTCCCTCTTTCCTATATATGTATCCACTCTAGTTTGTTATTCATTTATGCTATTGTAAACTTTCGTAATGCTATTTTGTTTCTTGAGTATTTGCATTCTCTTGAGGGAACTTAATCTGCTATTTTGATTTTGTAGCATTGATAGACTAGTTTTATTTGATCTAATTTCTTACATTGGGATTTGGGTAGCTTCAGTTCATTTCCAAATCTACGATTTCTTTAGGTACTAAAAAAATTTCAGTGCACCTTTATAATTGTGCCTGATTTGTCATACTATGTTCTGATCCTTTTCGAATCTTTAGTCAACAATACAAGATCAAGGCTGCCATTTACTTGGATTAAAATAAAGTTTATCACATTTCCACAAGTTAGGTACTAATGTAACAGATATAAGATCCATAATGTATTCCAGATTAGTACATCATTCTCAGGAATAATTGACAACTGTTTATGATGCTAAACTATGCATGCAACAATAACAATGAGCATAATTATGTTCGCATATCCAATAAGACCTGAAATAGGCAAGGACATATACAAAGGTCTTTGCACAAGGAAATCATGCTAGTACGTGCAATTGGACAAGATTGAAGATGGAATACAACCAAACATTTGTGATAAGTTTTTTTGTTTAAAATTGATACCCAAATCTGTTCAAACAAATTGTTGCTTTATTTTGTGCAAAATGCTTGCAAATAGTTCAATGAAGTAAGTTGCAGGCTATATATGCAGTAAAAGCAAGCCATTGCACTCTGACATTAAATGCAAGTTGCAGTCTTAGTTCTTCTGCCTCCAAACCACCCTAATTAAATGCCTGAAAACATACATAGTGGGTTGTCACACATCATCAATATAATTATAACATCATCCAAAATCTCCAATGAATTTCAGAATGCTATTTTGCAATTGATGCATTGCAACAACCATGGACTTTGAACTCCTAGCCAAAAGACCCAATAACAATACAAGACATCTAATGTGAAGCCATAATGAGAATGCCAACAAATAGATGTTTAGATATTTTCTTTGAATTAATTATACAACAGGAGTAGAATCTGATGGAGCCTACACAACCAAATTGGTGCCTCCTGCAGGGATAAGCTTGTGTGGAGACTTAGTGTGGGGTGCTTTTTTATATCAAAATGGCCTTTTCTTCTCATGTAAGCTTCATGTGGTTAATTGAAATAGCATAATAATTATTTGTGCTTTCATTATTGAATTTATTTTGAAGATATTGACTTGGACTCAATTCAAACATAACGACTGAAAATGTACCTATAAATTCAAAAGAAGTTGATCAAGTGAAACACCACATTGTAGAAAATGAGATTTGGCATAGAAAGAAATGCATTTAAAGCAGCAGTTAATTCAATTCTGCCTACCGCCGATGGTTTTGATAAAAATGATCCAGCTGGTAATAGATATAAATTGGAGCCTTCATATGCTTTTGAACCTGTACAACATAATTTAGCATTAATACTTAATCATAGCTTTGTGCATTTATTTGAAAACCTTAAATAGCATGTTCCTTCTAATAAATTTTCTAAATACTGTTAGATCATGCAATAGGCATGTGAATGGAAACATTGGAGGATTTTTTCCTTCAAAAGATATGGTATACTTATGCATTGTATACATTAAACATGTCCACAAAATGAGTATAGAAAACTGTATAATTTGCTAAAAGCTATGCAGAATGGTTTTACTGCCACACTAACTATAATGTACCGAGTGGTCTAGAAGCTCAATTGATTATATTTAATAGGCCATCCATAACTACACAGTGACAATCTATACAAGAAAGAATAACTGCATATTAATGACCTCTCACTTTATACAATGCATTCATTTTAACAGTACAATATGCAATACAACCTAGGGTAGGGATAGGACAATTTGGTACAACATGGATTAAGAGCAAGATATTTTGTAAGCCAAGTAATTGTCCATTAACTTGTCTACCCAAGTTTGGTTGGGTTTTTAGCAAGTCTTCGTGAAATTTGCCCAGAACTCTTGAATTTTGCCAAGTTTATGAATTTAAGTATTTTTTCTAATCTGCAAAGTCATTGAGTAAAAGTCAATGATCTACCAAGTTTTTCTGAGTATCAAGTTTTGAAACTATGGTTAAGTGTATGTGCTAATGTTTGGAATGGAATATCATATAATACAATTTTGTCCGATATACTACTAGATCTATATCTGTTCATTTATATTATAATTTCCCACATTCAATGTACGCACAGACCTCTTCTTGACTTGTACGATTGGGATCTAACAAATCATTTTTAAAGATAATTCATGAGCCTCTAGCTACAAAAGGAGTATTGATTACAATAGGGAAATTGTATTATTGCAGTCATCCTCAATTGTGTCCCAAAAGTGCTTGAATTCATATTAACTTTATAATGGTTGGTGGAAAATAATGGTTTTATACCAATTTTAGCAATTTTTTGACAGGTTTTCATGTAATAACACCAACAAAAATTGCAAATTTTTGAAAGCTTTAGACAATTTTTCATTCAAAATTTGCTGTGATTGTTTTTTTTCGAATTCAACTTGGGTCTCCACAAAGAGAACCCGGCGTTTTAACCAATTAAGCTCAACCCCTTGGACTGCTGTGAGCTTTTTGAAAACCTTGAAACAAGTTTTTCGACGAACTACTCCCCACCGGTTCTAGCTCAAGAGTACTCACAGAGTTTTGCAACTATGCTTAGGGTTAATTTCACAACCAAGTGGTAATTTGTAATGAACCTTTGCTGTACCTGCCTTGCCTTTCTGATAATTAGGGCCTGATCTATCCACCGAAGGTTGGATTTAGGGCCACAAAAGGAAATTACGGTTTCCTACAACATTTAGATATTTTATTTTATGTCAGCAGTAATATTAGATCGGTGGCATAATTATTGCAGCACAAAATACATACACGACCCATTCTAGATTTTGAGGACTTTCCAGGTTGGCTGGGCTACCCATCTGTTGACGTGTATTTTGTACACTGCCTAACACAGAATAAAATACCCAAGGGTACCTTATCCTCTCTTGAATAAAGCCTCTGATTGCTGAAGATACCACGGAAAAGGATCAATCAGGATGACTCCAAGGTTCTTTGATGTAGGGTCTCTACGTGTGGATAAGCACTAGTGGTCGTTGTAAATGCTGTTTCATCAAGGGGCCTTACGTATCCGAATTTGCAAGAACAAAATTTCCTAATACTAATGAATTCCAAAAAGATCAAAAGGTAGGGTTTGCAAGAGATAGATTCTAATCTAATCCTAAGAATGACTTCAATGTAGGCTAGAATTGGTAGGATTCGACCAATTTCAGTATTGCCAAGGAATTACAACTCTACTGAGATTGATGCGATCTTCTAAGGTGATTATTGATTTTCAAATCATCAAGAATCATAGATACTACCATGAAGGTACATATCAATGGTTCAACAATGATCGAAGGTTTAAGTAATCCAAATATCTCCAGTTGACCACACAAGGCTTCCTTACAATCAGTAAGAAGCTAGTGGTTTGGAACGTGAATCTCACCAAAGATCAAGCTCAACACTTAGTCCTTCAAATTTAAATACTATTTCGACTGAGAATGATTCAAGAAAGTAAACAACCATGAAGATAGCCACAAGAATAGCAATAAAACACCGTAACTTCAATATTTTATTGATCTCAAAGCCAAAATAAACAACAATTGCTTGGAATTCTTTCTTCAATGCTCAATCTTGCTACAAAATAACTTTCTTCTCTCTAATATTTAATCTCTCATCTAATCTCCTATTCTCTAATGACAAAATGAAAATGAATGAGGGTATATATAGCATCCTCAATTACAATGAACGGCCCAGATCAAAAGAAGATCAATGGCTAAGATTGTGACACCTAAACCCTAATTAGGGTTTATTACAAATAGTCCCCTTTTTATTGAACAATATTAAATGCATAGCCAAATATTTAATTGGCACAAAAATCTAGGAAACATAGACCAATGACAATTAAGGTACCACATCATCTATAACAACCTTTCTTCTAGAACCTTATTTCCTTTCCAATGCTCTTTCTTAGCATATGCAATGAATCTAGACACAATTCCTTCAATCTCAGCAATAGGAATCTCGGGAAGATTCCTCATTCGTTCCTCCAAGTGGATGACCTGATCGAAAGCCTTGAGAAGAGCCGCATCCCATCCAGGTTCAAGTTTTTTGATTTTCTCGATCAGGAGCATGGTAGCAAACATTTGATCCCGTTGCTCGTCTGTGATAACATTCTCATGTTTGCAAAAGATGATCTTGACTCTTTCTTCTAACTCTTGAAGATCCACATCTGTCTCAACTTCGATCCTCCTGCCAAGAATAGTACATAATACTTCGAACACCCTGTCTTGAATCGGATGGATGACCTCTTCAACTTGATTGCATTTGGTACTGATGTCTTTGAAAAGAACTTCCTTCATCTGGAGTAGAGTTGACCAGTGGAGTAAATTATGAGATCCGCCATCCATTATCTTTTCTTGTGCTAGGATCTTCCTTGATGTTTGCCTGATCACTTGTAGAACAGGAATGATAACATCTCTAGTATGGGCAAAGGCGGCTACAGTTATCATTAGGTTGTGGATAATCTCAAGAACCTGGATAGCTCGGTGGATGGTCTGCATCATTCTTGTTGCGAATTCAATGGCAACTGTATGGGATTTGTCAATCCAAGAGCTCATAAGCTGGACCAAGCTCTTGACTCTCTCTGCCTCACCAACTGATTCAAGGGGAAGTGCTTGCACAGGAGATACTGCTGGATCCTGACGTCCCAAAGGCTGATTGAGATGGCTAAAGTAGCCTCTCCAAGCACCGACCTCTCGCTCAAGCTTTCTATTTTTCTCCATTTCTTCCTTAAGCTTGTCTTTAAGTGCCTCAAATGAATCAGTTGCCTCATCCAGTGCCTGCTCAGCGGTGAGTGGACCAAGCTCAAATGTTTCTACATCATACTCCTCTGCGAGGATCTCACCTTCATACTTGTCCACTGCTGGTGTAGCTATCTGCAATTTCCTGGATCCTATCTCATCTCTGATCATCTTGGACATCTTGGTGGCCTTCTTCTTTTCTGTCACTTCCTGAGAATTTCCAACAAGGCTCTCTAAATCAATCACATTATCTTCATCCTCGATCACAATCACCCTTGTGAGTCTCTCCTTCAACAAATCTGGAATAGCAGATCTCGTCTCTCTAACTTGTATCTCTTTAAGCAATGTTTCTTCTTCTCGGAGAGGAGATGTCACTTCATCATTATTTTTGTCTTTATGTAGCTCATTGACTTGGAGAGATTGACTTGATGAACGTTGAGGTGCCTGTCCTTCTTCGTGTTTATCATTCTGGACCATTGATTCCATGGATTCCTCAACTTCAAGTGCCCTCTTCTCTTGTCTTACAACTTGACTTGTCCCTTTTTCATGTCGAGAAGATGTGCCGGATGAGCGATCTCGATTGGCCTCTTGCTTCTTCTTGGAGGATTCCCTTTTCTCAGGTCTTTCTTTCCTCTTCGCACCTCTAGGATGACGATTACCCTCACTTACGCTTCGAAGGTTGCCTTCGCTTGTGCCTCTAGGATGAGGATTGCTTTCACTTACACTTGCTCCTCCTTCCCCTAGTCTTTCCTCCAAAGTAAAAGTCATAGATATGTTCTGTCCTCTCAACTTTTGATGTTGCACATCAACCCATCTGCGAGTACAAGACAAAACTGGAGCCATCAAAGCATCTAGATCCAAAACCTCAGGCTCGTTCCAATCTACCCTCACTGTCTTGTTTTCTCGGTCATAAGATGACTGGAGATGTCTGCCACTGTCCTGAGCTTGATCGGCCACTCTGTAGATTTTGCATCTCCTGATGAAATCTAAAGGCAATCTGGAATGCATCTTTCTTTTAACTTCAAAATCATCCGAGAGATTCATCCAAAAGTCCTCTACCTGAAATTCATGCTTGTATTTTCTACCAACTGTCTCTTCTATATACCCATAAGGATCAAAATTCTCTCTCAAGGCAAAGAATGAAAATGAATATAAGGCCAACTCCTTCTCTGCGTCATCCATGGCTAGAGCATTAGGACATACCTCAACTGAATTACCTAGTATGATAGGCACAGGAATTCCATTTCCATGCCTGTGTCTGAATGCCTTCGCATAAGCTGCCAACTGCCTAGTCACCTCAAGTAGCACTATCCTGTCTGTCGAATATCTCGGTAACATATATGGAGGTGAAGGACACCCATGAACTCTAATATATGTAAACTTCTAGAATTGGATGAACCAAGCACCATACCTCTTTACAAGCTCTTGTGCATCTTGAGATAGCCGATTGTGAATCCCGCCTTGTAATGTCCTGGTGATGTTCATCGTGAAGGTATCATTGACTAGCTTGTAGTCACTTCCAGGTGGATGATGCAAATGGACGTAAGAATCACAAACTCTGACTTCCCCGGGCCCTCTTCCGATCACTCCTCTGTGAGGTAGTCCTGCATATTCAAAACTTGTGATCAAGGCATATATGATGTACGAGCTCATGTGGAATGACTTGGTAGCCTTCAGTCTTCTTAACTGTACGTCCAAGCAATGGCTAATCATTCTAGCCCGATGAATTGTTCCTTTTCCTTGAACTATCACTTGGATGAAGTAGAACATCCACTTCTCGAAATAAAAGGCTTGAGGAGCCCCTGTAACTCGGTTGAGCAAAGTTATCAAATCTCTGTACTCCTCCTGGAAGTCGATCCTATGTGGTGTGTTTGGAATCTTGCTCAGGCGAGGACGACTTTTGAGTAACCAATTCTTATTGATGATGCTCAAGCAAGTGTCTGGATCATCTTCGTACATGGACCTGGCTCCTTCTAAGCTTTTGTAAATCATATCTCTATGTTCTGGAAGATGGAGAGCCTCACTTATAGCCTCTTCTGAAAGGTAAGCCAAAGTGTTTCCCTCCTTAGACACGATCGATCTTGATTGTGGGTCATAATGGCGAGCACACTCGATCATCAATTCATGGCACTGGACTGCTGGAGGAAAACCGGCCGCCTTGATGATGCCACTTTCAATTATTCTCTTTGCAACAGGTGATGGCTTTCCAATGTAAGGGACCTCTCGAAACTTCTTTACACTGAAGTTTCCCAAGTTGGTATCTCCAATGTTGCTCCACTTCGACACGATCTTAGTCTCCAATTCATCATTCTTTTGATCTTCCTTCATGAGAGCTGGACGACTAGTGGAAGCTCCTGCCTTTGGGGTCGCCATCTTGACACCTACACAACATTTCATAATGAGTAACATGTTTTGCAATGCAGAAATATAGACTAGTAAGAGGATTTAAGTTTTAAATTAGGAAACTTCATGATAAATATTTGAATTATCATTTCCTAAATTTAACTAAGCCACTTGAAATTCAAAATTCAAAATTCAAAATTAAGACTAGGATAATTTCGTCATACCTCCACTTGGGAATTAAATCTAAAAAACGATGCAAAATAAGGCAAATTCGCTAGGCAAAAATGTGGGTCGAAGTCTTCAAAATGTGCTTCCTTTATCAACTCACGAGCCTCAACTTCACCACCTTAGTCTTCAACAAAATTCGCTCCAATTTAGACCAGATTTCGCACTTTCCTTGCTTCTCCAAATCGCACTTGAAATGAATGGGTGAATGATGGATTAAAATCGCTCAACACACCTCCACTATATAGGCGCTTACCACTTTATTTTCCCATAGGCCGACTTGACAAGATAGGCCAAAAATAAACAAAAATTAATAAAAGATGAAGGCCGACTTGATTAAAAAAAATTAAAACAATACCCCAAAGCGCTCCATTTTTAAATTTAATAATAATTAATTTCGAAATGCCTCAATTAATAATAATTAAAAAAAACGATTTTCCAAGGCTCAAAATTAATTATTAAATGCCATGCGCCTTTATTAAATGCCAATTTAAATAAAATATTTCAAGGTTTTAGCGAATTTAGCATTTAATGCGACTTGGAGGATATTGGCGTCTAGGCATGGTAAAAATATCAATTTGCTAGTATCGTCGCTCTGGTCCTTGGGAGAGGGACAGGAGCGCCTTTTCATTTTTGGCCTTGTATTCCTCGCTTTCACGCTCAAAATCTCTTCCTGGACATCCAAAATGGGATTTTCATTGGGAATTTAGAGTTTGATTTATTCGATCTTTGGAAGGAGCTTGCCTTAAAACATTTTCGCCCTGGTCCCTTGGTGAGGGACAGGAGCGATTTCATCCTTTTGTCCTTGGTCTTCATTTTCCAAATTGCCAATTCAAGTTTGGAGGTAAGCAATGATCTTTGTTGTTCGTTCGATGCATGTTTAACTCGCCTTCTCAAGACAAAATGAGCTCCTCCAAGGATTATCGCCCTGGTCCTCCAGTGAAGGACAGGAGCGATTTTTATATTTGAGCCTAAAATTGTTGATTCTTGGGGTCAATTCTTTGTCCATCGCTTTTCAAAAGGCGTTTCCCATCCTGTACCACTTTGTCTTGGCGTGGCTTTGAAGGAAAATTGTTGATTTTATAGAAATCGCCCTGGTCCTCCAGTGAAGGACAGGAGTGATTTTTGGTTTATTGCACAAATTCATGATTACATCAACTTCCAATTACCTTCAAGGCGTAAAACATTATTCCTTATTCCTTCTTAAGTCTTGGAAACGAAAGTAGCATTCCAAAATGTTAGGCTATTAGGCAAATTTGAAGATTTCGCTCTGGTCCCTAGGAGAGGGACAGGAGCGCCCTTGCCAATTTCATCAAATTTTGTGGTCTTTGCAACTTCATTCTTCCTTGAAACACTTTTAAATATCATTCCAATCTTGTGCCTTGGTTTGGATTCGTCCAAATTTGGAAGGGGAGGCTAGATACTGTGTTTTTCGCCCTGGTCCCTTGGTGAGGGACAGGAGCGCCTTGGCCATTATGAGCTTCCTTATGCTTTGCTATCTTTCAAAATTATCTTCAATGGATCGATGACGCCCTCCTTTATTCATCTCAAACATGAAACTTGCATATCCCTCGCCAGATATTTGCCTTGTTGGAAAATCGCTTTGGTTCCTTGTTGAGGGACATGAGCCTCCTTTGGAAATCGCCCTGGTCCTCCAGTGAAGGACAAGAGCGATTTTGTCACGTAGGTTGGTTTTCTTCACTGTAGGCCACTCAAGCAATATTCGACGGATAGAGCACACTTACCTTGGCGTCTTCGAATCGTAAAATTACTTAAATCTTGCAAGGAAAATGCAAAATTGGAATTCAAGCTCCGGTCCTTCAGTGAGGGACATGAGCGATTTTTGTCCTCAAGGCCAAATCCTTTTACTTTTCACTTCAAATTTCCTTCACTGAGGAAAATATCATCTTTTTACACGCCATGAATAAAATCCCAACTCCAAAAAAGGTCCAAAAAGGTGTGTACAAAGAAAATCGCTCTGGTCCCTTGGTGAGGGACAGGAGCGAATTTATCCTGCTAGGCAAATTGTTCAACCTTTCATTGCTTTTGACTAAGTCTGGATGTTCCATTACGCTCATTCCATCTTTCATTGTGTCATTAATGCTTCAATTTGGTCAACCAAGGCCAAAATGACCAAAACAAATCACTTCGCCCTGGTCCTTCAGTGGAGGACAAGAGCGAATTTGCCTCAAACCTTCAAATTTCATCACTTTCGATTCTTCAAAATCTTCAAAATCTTCAATTTACGTCCAATTATATCCCCTGGCGACCCTGCACAAAACAATTAAAGGAAATTAGAGACAAATATACATTAAATAGCATTTTCGCCTTGGTCCCTGGGAGAGGGACAGGAGCGATTTCACCTTTACTAGCTAAAATATACACAATTTCAATCTTCAGATTACTTCATCATGCATGGTTAGGTCATCTTCAAGGCCCAGATTAGTTATCTTGCTTCCAAAAACTTGGTCAAAATTCACCCAGACAAAATGCACAATTCCATCATTAAAATGCTAACACTTAGGCATAGCTTAAATTTGCCCTCAAAAAACCCCGGCTAGACCTACCCTGAGATCCAACTGACCTTCTTGACAGGCTCATCCTATTTCAAAATTTGCAATCTTCGGGAGGATGCTTAATAATCTTTCAAAATTCGACTGGACTCGGCTTGAAAATATCCAAAAGAAACCCCTAAGGCCTAACCCTAGTCCAGACAACTCACTTACTCAAAACCCTAAAAAAACAGAGAGAGGAACAGGCAAAACTAAGCGAAAAAGAGGGCGTCCCCATTCTAATGGGGCAATGTGTGAAATGGTCACAACATCTGGCGACACCACTGAGAAATGTTGGTAAACATTTGGGAATCAATCTTTCTTGAAGAAAACTCAGAAAACCTCCCTCAACAAAACCAGGAGTTGAGAAACACTTACAAGAAGAGATCCTCATATTGAGACAAAGTATCAAGTCCACAGTTACCCATGTGTGTGCAAATGAGTTAATTCCCCTCAACAAGACAATCATGATCTCCAGGTTCCCCTGTGATAAGCTACGTAGTTTATCTGCACTCCAAAAGCATCCTAGATAGAGCCTCGTTGCCAGTCAGACGTCCATAGTCCCGACGAGGTTATCACCGCAAGCTCACGAACATTGCTCCATTGCCAGCCAGGCGTCTATAGCCCTGATGGAGTTACTCGAATATTCCCTCTAGCCAATTTGATATCTTCTTTTCAGCTCATTTTCTCTTCTTTTTGATTTTTTTTTTTTTTTTTTTTTCCTTTCGATATTGCCTTTCAGTTCCATCAATTCTTTTGGCTCGTAAGCAGTGAAGCTCACTAGGGTTTGAAGATTGCAGTGGCGCTGAAGTCAGATTTTAGATTTTTCACCGATCACAGCTTTGCCTGGAAACCACAATGACTCGGAGATTATAAGTGTGAAAAGATATAATAACTGGAGGACAAAAATATCTGAGTTCAATAAGCTAATCTTGCTTCATTGCAAATATGGCTTGACTCAAAGTTTTATTAAAAGAAACCCCTTTGTACTTCCAAAAGACCTCATGATTGTCCAAATGCAACCAACAACCTAGTGAGAAGTCAGAGTGCTACATGACAAAATCGCCCAATTTAAATGAATACCCCTCAGGACGAAACAAATTAACCTAAAACAAGACGCCTAAACTAAGAATGAAAACAAAGCGAAAGGCAAACCAAAACGAAAGAAAAGCAAACAAATGAAAAACGAAAGCAAACTAAACTAGCTATGTACAAGGGAAGGCCTTGGGCACCCTAAGACTGGAAATAATGTTTGAGATACCTCCCATTGACAGGCAATGGGACGTCTTCTCCAGTTAAAGTCTTCAATCTAAATGCATTTTCTCCCAAAATCTCCGAAATTTGATAAGGGCCTTTCCAAAGCTTATCAAACTTGTCATGCTCTCCCCTTTTCTCGTGTGCTTTATCCTAGTACAAGACAAGATCTGAGATCCGGAACGCCTTGACTCTAGCTTGCCGATCGAACCATCTTTTCACAACTCCTTGATGTTTTGCAAAATTTTCCAATGCTTGATCTCTCTTTTCTTCCAGATTCATTAACTGTGTTAATTGGGCTTGAATAGCATCAATGTCTTCCATGTATTCCTGAATAAATCTCAGGGTCAGGATCCTGAGTTGCATGGGGAAAACTGGATCTTGGCCATAAACCAGAAAATAAGGTGAAATTCCTAATGCGTTCTTGGTCCTGATTTTGTCTGCCCAGAGGGCAAATCTCAATTGGGTATGCCATTCTCTCGAACTTCTTTCCAGTAACTTCTTGATAACACTGAGTAGGTTCTTGTTAGTTGACTCAGCTAACCCATTACCCTGAGGATAATAATTTGATGAAAACTTGAGGGTTATTCCATATTCAAAAGCCCAATTCGAAAATCTCAATGATGTGAAGGCTGAGCCATTGTCGCAAACCAATGCATAAGGACATCCAAACCTTGTGATAATGTTTTCCTCCAGGAATTTAATTACAGCTTCAGTAGTGCATACTTTGAGAGCCTGAGCCTCCGACCATCTGGTACAATAATCAGTAGCAGTGATGATATACTTGTGTTGTGCCGCGGATGCGGGGTTGATGACACCAATAAAATCCATTCCCCATTTGGCAAATGGTCTTGCTTTGATCACTGGATTCAGCGGCATAGCAGGATTTCTTTCTCTGAAAGCTGCAACTTGGCATGTGTGGCAAGTCCTGATATGATTAAACGTGTCTTTGAAAAGTGTAGGCCAATAATATCCTGCTCTCAGGATCTGATGGGCTGTAGCTAGGTTGGCCCCATGTCCGGTCCCAAACTTGGAATGAAAATGTTCAATTATTTGTTTAGCCTTTTCTTTGCCAATGCATCTCAGATATATTCCCTCGTGATTTCTGCGATATAGAACGGATCCTTGAAGCATATAATGTTGACACTTTATTCTTAATGTTCTTTTCTGTGTGGGTGTCATGCAAGCAGGGCATTTGTTGTTGAGTAGGTATGTCACAATATCTTTGTACCATTCATCAGGGGTGACATCCTCTAATTCATAAACTTGCTAGATTAATCCTGGTCCGTCAATTGCCAGCGTCTGTGCCAAAGCCTGTCCTCGAACAAGTTTCATAGGCTGGATTTCGATATCAAATTCCTGGATAATGACGACCCACTTGCCTCTTCTTTCTCCTAGTTCATTCTGCATGAGGAGGGTTTTGACTGCTGCATCTGGTACTATTGCATAAATCTTGGCCCTTAAGAGGTAATGTCTGAATTTTTTAACGGCCTTGACCAGTGCATATGCTTGTTTCTCAATATTGGGATATCTGAGTTTTGCATCCTTCAGCGGGGTGCTCATGAATGCAATTGGATTCTCGTCCTTTTCTTCACTTCTCTGGGTGAGAATAGCAGCACAAGTGTAGTCGAAAGCGAAAGAATACAAGTAGAAGGGTTTGAGGTAATCAGGACTGATTAATACTGGCACTTCTGCGATTGCCATCTTTATCTCCTCGAATGCCCTTTTGGCCTGTGGCGACCATTCGATCTTTGTGTCCTTCTTTAGCATCTCGTTCAAAGGTCTGACTATCTCAGCAAATCCGGTGATGAATTTTCTGACAAAGTTGATCTTGCCGAAGAATGATTTGAGTTCTTTCTTACTAGCGGGCAAATTAATAGTAGATATAGCTTTTACTCTTTCAGGATCGACGGAGATTCCTTTTTCTGAAATGACATGTCCTAAAAGCTTTCCTTCGGTTACCCCAAATATGCATTTCTTCGGATTGAGAGATACACCATATCTTCTGCACCTTTGGAAGACTCTCCTTAAGTCATCCACATGATCTTCTCTTTTCCTGGAGAAAACAGTGATGTCATCCATATATATAATAATGCATTTGCCAACTAAGTCTCTAAAAGCGATATCCATGGCTCTTTGGAATGTGGCCCAGGCATTGATAAGTCCAAAAGGCATTCTCTTGTATGCAAATGTTCCCCACTTGGTAGTAAAAGCGGTCTTTAGTCAATCTTCTAGCTCGACCAAAACTTGATTATATCCTGAATATCCATCCAGAAAAGACATCATCTGCGATCCATTGACAATCTGCAACACTTCATCCAGCGATGGTAGCGGATAATTGTCCTTTTCTGAAGCTCGGTTGAGATTTCTGAAATCAACACACAATCTGATCTCTCCATTCTTTTTCCTGACAGGAACCAGGTTGGCGACCCACGTCGAATGTCTTACTGGGAAGATGATTTTGGCTGAGAGCAGCTTCTTAACTTCTTGATATATTAGAGGTTCCAATAGAGGATTAACTGGCCACTGTCTCTGCCTAAATGGTTTGCTTTCTGGCTTCAAAGGGATTGTGTGAGTGATAATTGCAGTGTCATAGGTCTTGAGATCTTCATAACTCCATGCGATGACATCTGGGAAATCTCTCATATTTTTCAGGATTCCATTTCTTTCAGTTGCGGTGCAGGACCTTCTGATAAACACATTCTTAACTTGTATGTCATCACCTACGTTGATTGTGTCACACATGTTTCCTTCCATGCTGTGATTTTTCATCTCTTTCAATTTGTCAAGATCAAAAATTCTTTCTAACTCCACCATTCCTTTTGGAATAGTGTCCGTCTTTAAATTCAAAACTCCTTCAGCATCAAATTCTGCTTCTTCCACTTCCTCTTCATCAATGATTTGAGCTAGGAAGACATCTGTGTTGGTTAAGAAATCTAGTATGTGCTTGTCATCTTCAAAAAATTGAAAATTAGTGATGTTATCCGGGACTGAAGGGACCGATGTTAATTCAACTGTGAACTTCTTCAATCCTTCCATTGCTAATGGTATCAAAGAGCTAGCGGCCTGTGCAAGGGAGTTAGCCACTTGATTCTGATGTCTGTATATAGACTTGATGTTGAAGGCCTCAAAACTCTCAATAAGGTCCCAAACTCGATTTCGGTATCTGGTCAACCTTTTGTCATGGCAAACATACTGCCTCCTGATTTGCCTTATAGCTATTTCTGAATCTCCATACACTTGCAGTATTTTTGCTCTCTTTTTGATAGCTAGCAATAACCCATGAATCAAGGATTCATATTCAGCTACATTGTTGGTGCAAGGAAATTGCAATCTGTGAGCGGCAAGGTAAGTTTCTCCTGTCGGGCTAATCAATTCGTAGCCTGCTCCAGATCCTTGTTTGGACTTAGAACCATCGAACCTTAATGTCCATATTGCATTTCCTAGATCTTCCGTCTCTTGGTTCTCTTGGCTTTCAGTTGATGTGTCGGATAGAGTTTCATCTTCTGAGGAGCTTTCGACCTCTGAATCTTCTATAATCAATGTCTGCGGGACTCTTTTGTATACTTGTTCTAATGCAGTCTGACACAAAGCACAGGATAGTTCTGAATGGACGGCATTATGTATTCTACACCAGTTAGGAAGGAGCAGGTCTCGGACGGATGCCAAGTTACCCAGGTGTACACTTTGTTGTATATTTCTATGTACGAATTTCCTAAAATTTTCAAACATTCCATCATCTTCTTGGTCAGATCCTTGGTCACTTTCTATGACAATTTCTGTGGATTCCATCACCTCTTGTTGATCATATCGTTGATTTTGTATCATCAAGATTTCCTCCACTTTAGGCTTGTATGTCCCTAAATCTGATTCTAAGAATAGGACCTCATTGTCTTCTCCATACTCGGTTATCATAAGCCTCAATCTTGGAGTGCTGTCGATTTTGATTTGATTTGGGACTCCTCTCCAGGGTAACCACATACGTAGAATCTTACCAAGTCTAGCCTGCATTGAAGTCATTCTTAGGATTAGATTAGAATCTATCCCTTGCAAACCCAACCTTTTGATCTTTTTGGAATTCATTAGTATTAGGAAATTCTCTTCTTGCAAATTCGGATACATAAGGCCCCTTGATGAAACAGCATTCACAACGACCACTGGTGCTTATCCACACGTAGAGACCCTACATCAAAGAACCTTGGAGTCATCCTGATTGATCCTTTTCGCGACATCTTCAGCAATCAGAGGCTTTATTCAAGAGAGGATAAGGTACCCTTGGGTATTTTATTCTGTGTTAGGCAGTGTACAAAATACACGTCAACAGAATTGGCGCTAGAAGGAGGGCCAAAACCACCAAGATCCGAAAGATTAAAGAAGAATACGTTTCAAAGCATGATCATGAAACACGATGGTGTTGCCACATAAAGGATTGAATCAAGTAGTACAACCTAATTTGGAGATAGGCAACACTCAAGAAGATATTGTTTCGGGATTGAATCACTTAGCGTGGAATATAAGGAGAAGTGAAGCTGAGTATAACAGAGTGAGAATCATCTTGGAACAAGAAGAAGACAGAGCTGAAGAACACCAAAGAATCGTAGCTAGAGAGCTTCGCAATCAAAGGAACTTACAGTAATCTCCGCAAAACTTCACGCTGGATCGCATTGGTTCTTTCTCGCCCGAGAAACATCAAAAGATATTGAGGTCAACACCAGGCGTCAAAAATCTGGGTGAGCTTCAGTTTACTTCAAGATCAAAGCGAGTCAAAAGAGAAGATACTCCCAAGGAATTTGAACTAAGATTAGAGGAATCTCCTGAGTCATCATAGGCTCCGTCTCTTCAAGAACAGGTACAAGCAGCAATTCAAGCAAGTATCCAGGCAATTTCTCAAACAACAAGCCAGGCTAGTTCATCAAGCCTCTTGTCAAGCTTCCAAACCTCAAGAAGCACAATGGCTCACAATGCTCCTCCTCCTCCTCCTCCCGCTCATGTGCTTAACGGCACTACTTGGCTGATCAACAACCCATCACCATTGGAATTTGCAATCTATCACGACATGCCAAAAAATCCAGAGCACTTCTGTTCCAAGTTCAATGTCAGTGATTTCAATCGCACAGCAGAAGATCATATCAAGATGTTCGAAGACCTTCTTCGTAATAGACGAATCGAATATGGAGATGTAGCATGTAGACTTTTTCCCTACTCATTGGGAGAAGAAGCATACTTCTGGTTCATTCACTTGCCTACAGGGTCAATCAAAACTTGGGACGCGATGAAAGATGCATTTATTGCAAAGTTTGGTATACCAACCACGCCAGCCGAACTATATAGACAATTTGTTGAAATTCGAAGGAGAGAACATGAGCCAATCACTTCTTTTAACAACAGGTTTCATCGCGCATACACAATGTTGCGACATCCCTACCTCATTGCTGACCCGAGGGAAATCTACTACGGGGCTCTAGATCATCTCACTGCTATGTTCGTAAGGACACATCCTATCCCGAATGATCTAAACGCAGCATATGCAAAGGCTATTGAAGTTAGTAAGCACATGGGACAGAATATTACTGGGCCACTACTACATATGGGACCTGTTGCAGCACCAAATCAAATGCAAGCAGTTGGTATGGCATTGGCCAACCAGACTCCAGTTATGAATCCAATTCCACAAGCAACATATCCAAGCGTACAGCCAACAAACCAGTTGGTCCTTCATCCTGGAGTTCCGATTTCACAAGCTCCACCAGCACAACCTATGTACTTGCAAAACACGACAGACTCATCAAGAACACAGGAAGAGAAGGATGAAATGAAAGAGTTGATTGAACAAGTCAAGAAGCTGTCAACCGAAGTAACTCATCTAAGGAACCAGAATAATCAACTCCAAAGCATGCAGAGGGTTAACCATGGCCAACATACAAACAATCAAAATTTCCAAGGAAATAATAATCAAGGTTTCAGGAACAATTATCAGGGAAATAACAACCAAGGCTTTCAGAGGAGACCATGGAATACTGCTCCTAATAATGGAAATGTGGTGATGCCACTAGATAACCCACCAAATTCTCAAAATCAAGAAAATCATCCTACCAGTAAAGTGTTTTTAGCAGAGGCGGCCTTGTCCAGTTGGTGTAGACTCCACAATACAAACCAGCATTCTGAGTTGCAGTGTCCTGAATTTAAAATCGCAGCTAACATATTCCAGCAAGATATGCGTAGCAACGATCCACCTGAAACTCCGCCCACGATAGGATACGAAATGGTCCTGACCACACGGTATGATCAAGCCATGATTGTGGAAAGTTGCAAGTATTCACAAGGAGAAGATAACCAGGCTCGAAATGGGAGGTTTCCACCAGAATCTGCTAATGGACCGATGGTACCTCCAGGTTCTCAATTCCCACCTACATCAGCAAATGAACCTGTTGAAGATTCAGAGTATTATTTTCCACCATTGAATAACAGTGTCCTAGTTGAAGGGATAAAGGAGGTATTCCACCAATCCTCAAGAGGTGTGAATCAAAGAGTATATCATAGAAATCAGAGAAATCAGGAACCCCTGACTACATCGATTCCTCCAAACAATTTCTCTACTCCGCCAGATCCACAGGCTAGTAATAATCCAGAATATCCTCAGCATATGCTCGAATATAGGCAAAAGAATGTTACACCTCCCATAGGCTACGAAATGAAAAGATTGGCCACATTAGTGTTGGAAGAACTCAAAAAAGTTAAAGTTAGCCTGCCGCTCTATGAGCTACTCAAAGTCTCAGAAATCAAGGATGCAGTGATTAATAGCTTAAGCGAGTCAAACACGGCAGGGACGAATGCTCAGAACTCGGCCAACAAAGCTCAAGCTACCATCAATATGACCCAAGAGGAAGCTGATAACGAAAAACAATCTGAACAAGACGAATGCATGGTTCAGACCATAGCCTTCCCAGCCAAAAAGGAAGATATGTTGGAAGGCAAAGTATTACTCAAAAGAGGCGAGACTAAGAAAACTCAACCCACCATCAAAGAAAGCCTCACCACTAGTCAGATTCTTCCAGAAAAAGAAGTTGCTGTTAAGAAAGATGTGGTCAAGAAAGGGAAATCCCCAAACAAGACGAACCACTCAAAAGAAGAGGAAGGCCTAACAAAGAATAACAATCCGAAGGTGAATGAAGTGAAACATCAAAGAACCTTGGAGTCATCCTGATTGATCCTTTTCCGCGATATCTTCAGCAATCAGAGGCTTTATTCAAGAGAGGATAAGGTACCCTTGGGTATTTTATTCTGTGTTAGGCAGTGTACAAAATACACGTCAACACCATCCAAACCCATCCCGTCTCTTAGGGCTAATAGGGCCACCTAAGGATGGGCCCAGCATACCCCTGGCTTGCACTCATTATCTTGAATGTACTAACAAACAGAGAATATTAGGAAGATAACAAATGCATACATAAAACATAGATTCATGACTATATTACTTGGTTAACATTTATCCATTATATATAAATTTGTAGGGACTAATTCATTATATTTGTGCCTAGTTGCAAAAACATGACTATCTTTAATTAGTATTCCTTTTCTCTACATATTAGTTGTGTCTGAGAGTGAATGAATTATTTTTATTTTTTTGTCTATCACTAAAGTGTATTTTAATGCAGCATTCTAAACCTGATATTGCAGGTTACCTATCTAGCGTGAAGATTAAGTTCATTTTACCCTTTTGTACATTATAGATGTGCTTAGTTCATTTGGTAAGACATTTTTAGGCATGGAACCGATTTAGCAATTAATCTGGGTCACTAGTTAAATTATATTAATTACTATTATCTGAGGAATGAAAATAGATTTAATACAACTGGCACAAAACATACTTCAACATTTCGACATTTAAGCGGATTGGCCTGGGGACGTACCAACCTACTGGTGATGGGAAGGAATGCTTACTAGGCGCTGGTTCTTCATCATTGGGAAGAACCAGCAACTAGCCCTTTTACATCATTTGCTGACTGATGCATTCCCCGGGCAATCCTCATGGTCGTCTAGGCATCATAAATTATGAAAACTGAAATAAATATTATTACTGAGTAACGAAGTTACCTGTTGGATGCTTCTCCTTGTCCTTCTCTCCTTGTCACTTCCTCTCTTGTGTTTCCTTGGGGTGTGGTTTTATAACTCTTTGAAACCACGCGATTCCCTTTGAAACGTGGTGTCTATTCTAGAGGTGGCTTGGGAATGGACGCATCCTTTCATTACTATTTAAGATAAAATGTATTTTAAGTGGTAAAAATAATTTTTGTATTGAATATATATATATTTATGTACATGTATTGTTTAATGTTTCTAATCATTGCCTGCTGTCTACATGGGAATATGACACAATTGATCACTCTAGTCACTATATTGGATAACTAAAGGATTCCTATGGATGATAAAGGATTGCTAAAGTAGCAATAGAGTACATCTAGCAAGAACTTTGGAGTACCATAAGAAATATTCTTCACATCCAAGAACTAGTTAACTAATAAGCATCCTTCATTAAGGCTTCCACATCTATCTAGCACTTAAAAAGGGAGCATATATATTAACTTGCATTCTTAATGAATTATATCATCCAGAAAAGGATTGCTATTATTTCAAAGGAGCATTGAGGGGGCTGAACAACATCAAAATTAAGCAGACTAATCAAACATCTTGTCCATCTGCATCTATATAGTTTTATTGATGAAAGGACAGACTGTATTGATGCAGTCACTTCAATCCTCCTCATGAACTAGATACACATTGGATAATATATTCCATGCAATTTGTGGTTGGGTCAATTGCATAAAAAGTTTTGTTGATGACGTGGTAAGAGGAGCCCCATGCTTCCTGAATACTGTCCTGTCCTAGATGAGTGTACTCTACCATGAAAAAGTAATGTTAAGTTTGATGATATGAAGTTGAACTGATATTAAATACATTAGAAGATATCTGAAACTGTTGGTTCACAAATCTAGAATTTTGTACCACTATGAGCATGAATATTTATCTTGTTCTTGCTCAGAAAACATTGATCTGCTGAACTCCAAGGCTTGAAGAGGCCAAGAACTCCATGTGTGAGAAATTGCCAAAGCTATGATGAGAGAAGCATTTACATATGAGAAGTGCGGGAGGGAAAAAATGATCAATCCTAGAGTGCTCAACATAAACACACACAGAGCTTGCCAATATAAAAAGCTAAAGGTTGTACTAAAGCAGAACTCTGTGAATGACAAGACCACTACAGGGTTGATGTTCTCTATCAGGTTGGCACATAAATACTGAGAAGCACTTACTTTTATATATTACCGCACAGTGACAATTTCAATTCCCACAATGAAGAATTATAATTTATATTGAAACAAAACTATGCACACGAAAAATATATGTATGGAAGCTGATATACTCTGAGGTATTGTTAAGCCTCTAGATCCTAAGAAACCAATATAGAAAAGAAGCAAAAAATGGCAAAAAAGACAATTTTAATTATGCAAATAAGTGAAACGAATTGATTCCAAAACATGTAAAGGTAAAGAGTAACAAATATCCCTTAGGTCCAGCCTGGCCAACAGATCAGGTATGGCCTATAGAACACAAGGGCATGGAGGAGACATTTTCAATTTACCCTTATTTATTTTAAATTTGTATCATTTCAAGTTTTGACTTTGTCACAAGTCTCATCAGTGAATAGGACCTTTTCAATCCACCTACACTTTCACCCTAAATTATAATGCCATAATTCTGAACTAGCAAGGTCAGTAGGTAGCACCACTCTTGTTAAAGTGAAGTTCATTACAAAATCAACTCAAGCATGTTATCATATTGAGGTCATAGACAGATTATACATGAGCGCAAAACTCATAGCTGGATTAAAAAATGAATCTTCTTGTAACAATAGGCCACTTTCACCATCAAGCAAAAGGGATTGCACGCATGTAAGACTCTTCTTAGGTTGCTGGCCCATAAAAATACATGGATGAAATGACTCACAATGGAGCCATTAAAGTTGTCTTGCTGACTATGATAATTAAAAGTTATATTTTTGTTAATTCATTTATATATGCCTATGCCAGTTTGTTAGTCCTAAAAATTTATTCTGGTTATGGTGGATGTATGCTTTCATGAGCTCAATTGTAACCAATTCCTGACATTAGGCTTAAGGTTGCTTGCTTTCTTATTTTAAGCAGTAGTAATCTTTTCTCTCTAGACTATGGGAGCTTTCACGAAATATGCTGTTATTACCCCCTAAACGATCAATTCCTTCTTTTTCCTCATTAATTTTCTCCTCTATAACAACCCAAAAAAACCTTTCCTGCTCAAATGAACTATTTTGAATGTTGACTTCTATTTGAGACTAAGTCCATCTCTACAAATGTTGTTCAGGGTTAAATCCTCAAAGTTTAAGACAAATAGAAAAAAAGTTGGTACAAGGATCTTAAAGCCAATCTTACCATGGTTCATTTTAGTTTTCTGAAGACCATAGAAATATTAAAGCAACCTTCAGCAGTGAAAAATTCTGCAGCTTACATCTTTACTGCACCTATGTAAAACTAACAACTCACCTTTAAGACTTTAGAGCAATCTTTGGAAATTGAATCATTTTGAATATAGGCCAGCTTGTTGATTCGATGTATCTCTGGAATGCATTCAGTCTCATATCTATGCACAATTTCAACCACCTGAAAGATAGAGATAATAATCTCACACTTTTTCTCTCAATGAAAAAATCTGCTTAACAACAATTTAATGATGCAAGTCTCCATCATCTAGAACACGAAAACATGCTTAAAGAAGGTAATGTCAGAGTCAGAAGGATGTGATTATAGTTTATACACTCCGAGAAGCAAGGAGAGCACCAACTCCAATGGGAATGAAGATAACACCAACCAGCATGAATATTGTTATGATCTGTGGAATTAAAGTACTTCAGAATTTAAGCATAGATTAAAACAGTGAAATTGCCCTGTACCTTCCAATATTAACTTTCAAGATACCTAGAGTCCTTCATACCAGGTTTCTAACTTACCCATTGGGGAGTCAGAAAAGGTCTACAGCCAGGAAGTTCTTGTTGTGTGAACCTATTATCTGCACACCAGAGAGTAAGCCTTTAAGCATGTAAACTATCAAAATGAGATTTTAAAAACAAAAAGGAAATAAGTTGCAAAAGACAAAACACAAACTGCAAAAACATCAGATGCACCTAATTTACAAGTCATCAAATACTTATAGCTAGAAGACAATGTTAACTTTCAAGTTTAATATCAGAAAAAAATATGATGTTATTAGAAATATGTAAGTTTGCAGATTGGATACATCACAGTGAGCACATCCAAGAGACTAAATTGTAGTTAAACCTGCTAAAGAGGATTCAAGTGAGTACATGGAATAAGTTCAAAATTAGGATGGACACAAGGAAAAAAAAAAATGCAAAAATGGGAGCACCTCCTCAACCTCCTCACCTGAAATGGATTGTGCGTGAAAATCTGGCTGTACTTAAGAGTACTCCCACCATGGTTGAAAACTGTATTGCATTAACGAAATTGGAAAATAAAGATGCAGAAACTATGGTGATAGAATTGATAGGAGCGAATTGGTCCAAAAAATCTTGGATCATTTTGAAAGATGAAGCCAATCCTAGTGAAGGTGGATAGGGAGAGGTAAGGAAGGGCTGAAGGTGTCCACTTTTAGATCTAAGGCAGAAATCTACAGCCTGTTTGAGGCAAGAGAACCTGGATCGGCAATAGGAACAAATTGTATCTCGCTAGGTAAGATATTATCATAAGAAGGTTCAAATATTCCCTCAAAATTTCAAAACCAACTTTGCTCCATAAAAGATACCTATTTGATCTCAGGAGAATTTGGCATCCCAAGATTTTTCAATTGACATTATATGGATGATTTGGATCTTCAACACAAGATTATTCATCTCACAGAAACTGCCATCATTGAAAAGATTGCAATGATCTAGCTAGTGAAGGAAACAATAGAAAAATGGGTTGTAAATAAAAGGGATGTATAATATCTCCATTTTATTCAATACCATTTCACAAGCTTTTGGCCAATTCCAAGTTTTCCCATAAGCTTTTGGGGGTGCTAGGGAGAACTCCAAACTTCTTGGAGGATGTGGGTTCAGTATTTCTTGGTTTTTGTGTCACATCCCCACGCCAGGCCATTCTGATGGGCGTTGATCAAACAAAATATATATATATTAAAAATTGATTGAGTTTGTAGTATTTTCCACCAACTACTCATCAAGGATAAGTGTAATGTCCCCTTCTCAGCTCTAGACTGATGGATGGAGTCTTAGCCTATTTTGGAAACCCATAGGCTAACCAGAGACTAAATTAGGGTTTATGTCTTCAAGAAGGTTTTCGGAGAGATGTTTGCAGGAGTTTTACAGTTTGCTCTCTAGATTCTTTCTGGGTTTTCTGTGAGCTTCAGGATTGTATAACATGCATTCCAATCAGAGAAGATTTCTGAATTTACTATTTTTAATAAATTGCAACAAGTTGACAACTTTTGCTTTATAGGGTTTTTCTAGGTTTTATGAGAGCCCCAGTATGGTTTGACATGCAAATTCTTCGAAGATGATTTCTGGACTTACTATTTTTAGTAAGTCATGACTCCTACTCAAAATGTGATGAAAATAACTTTTGACACACTTACTATTTTTAGCAGTATGCTATTTATAGTAAGTACTATTTTTAACAAAGCTATTTTTGGCAGGGGTTCTGTAGCTCAGCTCAGTGGCTATGTCTGGTAGTGTTATTTTTGGCAAGATCTTGTGTTCGAACTCAGATGACTAATTTTTGCAATGCAGTTTAGTACCTTGGCCTCAGCTCATTTTGGCAATAGTCAGTATTTGAGAAAAAAGTAATTTTAATAAATATTAATACCTTAGCATGAGGTTGTAATATTTGGTTGGACAACTTAGGAAGGGAGAAATATATATTTTTATTTCCTAAGTCAAGTGGCGCCAAGGATTAGTGTATTTTATGTTTTATAATGTTATTATTTTATAACTCAGTGACCTTCAAAAAGTGCGACTAGGAGACATGGAGATGGGGCATCAAAGTTCAAATGTATTATTATTATTTTATACACCTTAAATTATCTCCAAAAGTTCAACTTAAGGGGGAGGGTGTCATGAAATGAAATGAAAGTGAAAAAAGGGGAATTTGGCGCCATTTGAATTTGAATTTGAGCCTTCAAAATCTATAAATGAGAGTGTTGGGCTTCTCATTTGGCATCCATGAAGAAATTATAACGAAGTGCTGCTGAAATTTGGAATGAAGCTTCAGGGAATGCATACCTCCTAGCTACTGCTTGATTTCTTGCTTGCAATACAACAACTAGTCGAGCTTGTGACCTCTCTTCATTCAAAGGAGTGGATTGGAGAACAACGTTGCAGATTTATGTATCAGTTTCAGATGTTTTGGAGTGTTTTTTTGAGTGTATGTTTTTGTTCATAACTCCCTGTGTGAGTGCCAACTTGTTCTGGGTATTAGCTTGTTCATTTCCTCTACCTTGTGCGATTGTTCCCGTAAGTTTGCTTTGATTTCCATGAATATATGAATTTATTAATGCAAATCGTACTTTCTGTTGTGTACTGCTTATGCTGGGAGGTTTTTGGATTGTGTGCCATGTGGTTTTTGTAGTGTTAGTGCTAATTTCTCAGGCTTGCTTTAATCGTTGGATGTTTGGTGTCCTTCGGGTGTTTTTGTAGTTTGTTTGGGTGTGATTTGAGTGAGTTGGAAGAGTTTTGTGGGGGTTTGGTGTTGCTGGTCAGTGTTTCCAGTCTGCTGCTCATTCATTTCAGATTCAGTTTTTTGGTGATTGAAGTTGGTTTGGGGGTGTGTGAGTTCATTGGTGTGGAAAGATAGGTTTTGGCAATTGTTTACAGCTGTTGGTCATGTTATCAACACTTGGTTCATCATTCTTATCTTCTATGATTCGTATTGTAATGCTGGTTAGTAGTACTAACAATAGTTTCTATTGATCTCTCTTAGTCCCACTGCATAAGTGGAAGAGGCTGGCTTTGCCGCCTATCTTGGACAGTGATATCTCTTTATTTGTTAATCCAAGTTTGCATTGTAAAGCTGATTAGTAGTACTAACAACTATCTTTTGGATTGTTACTCTTAGTCCCACTGCATAAGTGGAAGAGGATGGCTTTGCCGCCTACTTGATTAATGTAATACTATCCTCCCGCTGCATAAGCGGTAGAGTGATTTGTAATTTCATTTCTAGTCCTCCTGCTGAATAAGCGGTTGAGTGATTGCAATTTCAGTTTTGAATTGTCCTTGGCTGGTTCACCGCCAAGTGATCTTAGTGTTTACAGCATCCCGTTGTACAAGCAGAAGGGGTTGGCTTGCCGCCCAAGCATTGTAATCATTTTCAGTTATTTGCATCTAACGATCCCCTCAACACTGTATGCTCTCACCTTCCAAGTTTGGGCTCTCGGTGATCAGAATGTGGAAGAGTTACTTTCAGCAGCATTTGTTTTCATTTCCTAACCCTAACGAGTGTTGTGTTGATTGTAATTACAATAAGGCACCCTTTATGAAGCCATCTATCCCTCTTATAGTGAGGAGACAACTTGAAATAAATATGAATGGCACAGGTATGTTGTGGGAGGGTTGTGCATTCAATAAGCATGGTGTCTCACCTCTTTGGTCATTTTTAAAATTATAGAGCAAGAAAAGGACCCACGAGCCCATACTCTACACTTGACTTGGTTTGTAAGAGAGCGTGGGGAGTGGAGAGTAAGGAGAATGAAGGGAAGTAGTAAAAATGTGAGGAGAAGTAAAATGCAAGTAATTAAGGATAATGTGAGAAGGTTGTAGAGAATGGTGTGAGGAATGTGAGAAGAAAAGGAGAGAGATATGGGGCCCATTAAAGGAAGAAATGAGATCTCATTGAATACCACGATTGAAACATATGCCCGAAAGTGATTTGTTGAAGAGGCTTGAGAAATTTTCAAGAAAATTGCAATTAGCAGGTGTAAAGCTACATTCCACAACTGTGGCCAGCACCCTCCCTACCTATGGCAAATGAGAGCCTTCGAATAGATTATCAAAACCCACCAATGCTAAGAAGAAAGGAGATTCATTATAAATAATAGACGAAGGTGATAAAAAGGCAAAGAAGAGATTGTGAATGGCTCTTACCCGTTGAGTCAAAGCTGTGCAAATTAATGCAAAGGAGGCAATAAAAGATGTCAATGTCTACAAGAGAAATGTATACCACATCATTTCTAAAGTTATGTACACCATCTTCTCCCCTCCTAAAGTAGTGTTTAATTCAGAATTGTGCATCCCATCAAGTGAAATAATTCATGCTCGAGTGCTTGCATTTACCTTTCTTTGAGGTTTTTGTCAATCAGTTTGGGTTCCCTACGCATACAAATTGCTGCCTATAATTCACATAGCCATTTCCTTTGAAAGCACTGCCTTTGAAAATGTAATCACAACAGTCACTATCTTTTGTAACGAATCATTGTAATCACTGCATAATAGTCTGATTGCTTGTTAATTCTATTAATGCTTATCTTCTTGGTAGTTGGCCTTCATTGACATATTTGTCTTTAAGTTTATTTCACTTATGAATATATCTTTTTTATGAATAGGGTTGGCTAGACCACACATATTAACACTATTGGCCACATCTTTAAATAAATAAACTTGTTCTTAATACTATCGACCATAGTTTATACCTTGTTAATATATCTTGTATAAAACAAGGTAAGGTTGGCCACATCTTTGAATAAAGAACCTTCGCTTAATATTTTCATTCAAGTCATATGCCAACTGACTTGTGTGCCATGCATTACTGTGTAACATATTTGTTGATCGATTCTTAATGATTGTCAAGTGGAGACTGGAAAATTCTAACAATATTCTGTTTGATTGATTTTGGTTTTACTATATACATTCTGTCTTTCAAGAATGATTTTAGGAGGTATTAGGTGGGGACATGACAAAGAATTTGTATGAAAATAATACTTTCAAAGTTGAATTATCCACTATGGTTTGAAATTTAGTTTCTAGAAAAATGAAATTATTCACATTAACATGTTGGGAAAGCCTTGCAAATTCAGCTTATACCATATTCAGTGATAGCCCAATTTATTTTGCATGCACTGAAAGTTATGGTATCTAAATTAGCACAATGTGAAGTATAGATTGCAACATAGACCTTTCGGATTATAGAAAACAATTGGTATGATAAGTTAATAGTAACCCATGTAGCTTTATCACCATGATTTAGGGACAAAAGAATAATGATTTATATGATAGTTGTAAAGACTAGAATCTCTTTAACCAAATTTGAGTATGTGTTTAACCTTCGTACAAAGTTGATGTAGATATGACTATGTGGGACCTATTTTAAAGTTGGTATCCATACATTAAATCTCTACATATTTCATTTACTCCTTGCTGGTTGGTAAGTTTAATCTATATTGAAACTAATGCTTAAGAGATTTTTGTGTTATGGAAATCCTTTAGAAACATGAGATGGTTAGTAAGTTGAAAATAGTGTAATGAAGGTTGTTATCTCAATATGTCTTACTCTTTATTAAATATTGTTAGTCCTATTGAATTTTGTCAAGTAAAGCCTTTATTAGATTGATCAACATAATTGTTAGGACTTTGCTCCATGAAAACATAGCAAATGTATATGAATTGGGTGTTAATAATCAAACAATATAATTGAATTTTCTTCATATTGGAACATGCAATGATTATTCTTGGACATTCTAATATTACTAAAACAATAGAAGGGATGGAACACTTAAATATAGATATAGTCATTGAGAAGTTAAAAAATCTATCTTTCTTTCATTAAAATAAATCACATAAAAACAACAGAATAAACTATCATATGACCATGCAACTCACTTCTAGTGAGATTCAAACGTTACCATATCATAAAATGAGACATCACGATATCATCATGGTTATAATCAACATTAGGTACCCCATACTTAATCATAAGGTGATACCTTCAAGATCTACCAAACAAGTGATAGATGTATATGTCATGATATAATTAAGGTAATAAGAGCTAGGAGGTTAATGCTAGGGTACAAAATGAATATAGAGAATTCATAGTTAATTCATCTACTGTATATTCAATGCCTTATCAAATATATTTGGTGCTAGGTTATATTGAATGAATTCCTTTGGTTGTATGATTTGAGGTATTGGTGAGTGATAATATAATGGCATGCTGGTTTGATATATTGGAGAATGGTGATTGAATGAATGTTGATCTGATAAAATGATTTGTTGATTGATTATTTTCTTGATGGGAATGATGATTGATAAGTGATCCTTGAATGATTTGGAATGATATCTTTTAGACTTCATTGGTGAAAGGGTGACCACCTTTCATAAGGCTTGAGTCACCACCCTTCATTGCTACCTTTGGCCGAGCAGAGCATCCTTTTGTCAAGGCTAGTGTCTTGCCCTTATAAGTCAAGTTCCACCAAATTGATCTTTGACCCCAAATCTTATTGTCCTCATTGATGAAGCCATTGTTATCAATCAGGTGTCTAACTCCATCCCAAGCCTTCCATATAGATTTGAAAACAACAGAGCCTGCTAGGACGATAGAAAACTGACCAGCAATCAAATCACAACAAGGTAGGCCCTTCCATGAGGGGCCACTTTTAGGACCTGCATTAGCTATATTATGTCTCACCAAGATCTTCCACGGTTCCTCACACTGCAAGGCCTTAAAAATACATTTGGCTGCAAGAGTAATTCCTTGTAGTCTTAAGTCCTTCAAGCCGACGCCCCCCTGGATTTGCTCATGATACGCCATCTCCATTTGATAGCCTATCTTTTCCTATCTCCTTTACCATCCGACTACAAAAATTCTTTGATAATCTTTTGAATAAAAGCAAACTGATAGTTACTGAACAACCAGGCCTTAGTATAATAAATGTTATAGGAAGATAATATCTTCTGGCACACTTGGAATCTCCCAACAAGAGACAAATATTGTATGTTCTAGTTTCTTAATTTTTTATCAATCCTAACTTTAGCCCACTCCCACATCTCCTTCATGTTTGGGTTAACAACAAAAGGTATGCCTAAATACCTAACTTGATGGTTGGGGCCTCCCCACAACAAGGGGAAACTATTGAACCAAACAGGTGGCTGGAGATCCCATCCAAACAAGATGGACTTAGATAAGGAAATCTTGCTACCAGAAGCCTCACAGAATAGATCTAGCTTGACCATAAGAGCAAACAAGTTGTCTTTCTCCAATTCAAGCATGATAGAAGTATCATTTGCAAATTGAATATTTAGAAGATCTTCTTTGTTAGGTAAGCTTATGCCCTGAACTTTGGTGGACAATGAATCATCTCTTAGAAGATAAAATAGTGCATCAATTGCAATAACAAACAAAGTCGGGGCTAGAGGGCAGCCCTGTCTAATTGATCTTGAGAGTTAAAAGCTCTCTGATCTACAATCATTAACATCTACACAAGCCATGGCATCATGCATGAAGGTTTTCACCATTTGGCAAAAGAATTTAGGAAAACCCAGAGCCTCTAGCATCATCAAAATAAAGCTCCACTCAATTCTATCATAAGATTTTTCACAATCAATCAACAACATAGCCCCTTTTTTATTACTCATTAGCCCATTTCATTGCCTCCCAACAGGTGATCAAATTCTCCAAAATATACCTACCTTTAACAAATCTTGTTTGGGTGTTACTCACAATCTTTGGCAGAATCCCCTCAACCCTCCTTGCCAAAATTTTTGCCAAGATTTTATAAGAGACATTCAACAAGGTAATTGGCCTCCAGTTCTTTAGAAGTGATTTATCACCATCTTTGGGAATGAGTTTAATTACACTGCTATTAATATTCCTACCCAAAGAACCTAAATTAATGGCCTCCTTATACACCTTAAGAAGATCTTCACTTACCCAATCAATATTTTTCTTATAGAATTCTACTGGCAGACCATAAGGACCTGGTGCCTTATCATTCTTGAGTGATTGGATAGCCCTTATCACCTCATCCACAGATGGATCTTTATCCAAGACTCTATTGTCTTCTTCATCAATCTTCCTAGGGACAATGCTACTAATCTTCCTTCTAGCTTGCTCTTGGCAAGTTTATGGTAGAATAGAGTGAAGGCTCGAAGGACATCCTCTTGATCTAAGATATTGACCCCTTCTACACAAATTTGGCCAATCCTCTCCCCGACTTCCTTATTTGTGAGGCATTGAAAGAAAAATTTAGAGCCTTTGTCACCATGCTCAATCCAATTAACCTTGGATCTAATTTTTATACCTTGGATTTTCAAATTATGTACTTTCCTCAAACTGTCTTTAGCAATTCTGAGTGCATTCATAGCTTCTAAGTTCTTAGGTTGTTGCTAAAGAACATTTTTCAGCTTTGACAAGAGTATTATGCATCTCAATTTCTAGCTTCCTAGCATCCTTGGCTTTCTTCCTACCCACAATCTGAAATAAGGACTTCCAACTCCCAATACATAAATTCCACTTAGCAATAGCACTCTGCTAACTAGAACCCCAGGAGTTAAATTGTCTAATGATGTAAGAGGCATATACAACATCATCAGATTGGTGTTAAGAGCGAATGAATCTCTACAAGCCATATGTTGCGAAGGGGAATGATTGAGGCAAAAAGAGGCAATAATAGGGTGTGTTGACGTGTTTTTTATGACAGTGTCTAACACAGATTAAAGTCACCAACGGTCACCTTATCCTCTCTTGATCAAGATTAGTCCGTATGCTAGGATTTCTTAAAGTTCAAACAGCTAATCCCAAGGTTCCTTAGTGCGTGCACGTGACTCAAATGTTTGATGGGTTTGTTGATAACCCAAGGGGCCTTACGCGTGTTCAATTGGAGAAGACTTATGCAAGCTCAAAGATTTCTACACGGATGATTTTCAATAAGGTTTTGGATCTTTTAGATTTTGAATTATGCGGAAAGTAAATAGGAATAGGGTAGAGAAAATCTATGCTAAAGCTAACTTAATCCTAAGAATAGGAGACGGGATCACTCATGCAAAATCAAACCACGCTTCGTTTTGCCAGCAAAGCACAACTACACGAAGGCGGTGCAATCTTCAAAGGGTGCGTGGAGGCTTTTCAGATCATCAATACAGACCATCAGATCGAACAATCTCTTCTGACAACCGAAGTTAAACGCGTACACATCAACAAGCTCAGGCTAACTTTGCACGGCGTACAACAATCAGCTGCACACCAAAAGTATGAGCTCGGATTCTGCAACAAGTTCTCCTATCAAATCTAGTTCATCTAACAACAAATAAGCAAATCTAATCTAATCTAATCGAAAAGAGCAAGACCTTGCGGATTGCCAAAGTATAACAAGAATACACCATCAAATTGAACAATGCATTAAGTTGACTACTTCACAATCTTGATGCAACAATCTCAAACAATAATCTCTCCTCCCTTTACAAATGAGGGGGTCACCCCTTTATATAGGCCTCAAGCCATGCAAACCCTAAATAGGGTTTCACCCTAGAATATTCTCCACTCAAGGTGCAACAAGGTGGGAATCGATAATTAATAACCCATTATGCCCATGTACAATTAATTCAAAGAGCCTAAAATAGTGCCCACTAGCACATTAAATGTGCCCCATGATGTTGATTATGCTCAGAATATAGCGAACACCATCATAAATGCCCATCATTCTCTCGATGACGGCGACATGCATGGAGAATCTGTCATAAAAACATAATGAGAAGGCAGCATGCAAGAAGATTCCTTGCCTGATGGTGGCATGCATTGACTGGACCCACGCCCAGTCAAAATACCTTCAGCAATAAGTACGCCACTACTATTCAGCCAAAAGACTTTTGTCCAAAAATGGACGACCATTATCTCGTTCATTTATGGCATATGCAATGAATTTGCCGACGACAGCTTCCAGCTCTCTGATGGAGACACTTGGCACATTTTCGATGTCAAATTCCATAAAGGCAATTTCTTCCTCGCTCTTGAAAAAGAAACTCTCCCACCCTATCATGACTTCTTGTGTCTTCTTCATTATACCGAAGAATGAAGAAACATTTGCAAAATGTTCCTTAGGGAATGAACCTACGAAGAAGAAATAGTGCAACTGAGATTTCAGGGAGTTCATCGTTATTCCTCCGTCATTGAGTTTCTTCGCAAACAATGCTTCTATTGCACTAATGATTTCCTCCTGTACCCCTTTGATGGACTCTTTCAAAGTGAAGGAGTCAATGCTGAATTTGTCGAAGGTGTTCATCCCTGAGCAAATGGCATAGAACCATTGGGGAAATTCATAGGCTTCATTTTCTTGAATCACTCTCCTGTCCACCAAAATTTGCCTTGGAGTCTTCGTCAGAGCCCCAAGCCACGGAATGGTTAAGTCTTGGTAAATGTGCACATCCCCTCATAATCCTTCTGTTGTCTCTAATCTTCTTAGGAGGGCCACGAACTTCAAATGAAGCTGAGCTAGATCCTTAATGAATTTCCTTGCTTCAGCATAAACATCCTCTACCCATTCCCGAGAATTTTGCGCCATTGCTCTAATAAGCTCTGCATCATCAACCACTTCCCTGGGAAGGGAGGAAGGAGGAGTGAATGAAGGACCTGCCTCCCTGAGGGGTCTTTTGAAACTCCTGACGTATTCGCATAGGACTCTATTTTCTTCCCTCAACCACTTACATTTCGCCTTTGATTTCAGCAATTTCTCCTTCATGGCTAAGGATGATTCTTCAAAGTCTCCCATTACTTGACCTATGGAAGCATGGCCAAGATCAATTTGTCTGATGACGTAATCCTCCTGCCTAATCTCACTTCTATCTTTATCCACTGCAAGCTCAGCAATATGCAAGGTCCGGGATCCAGATTCTTCCCTGACCACCTTGGAAAACTTCTGGGGAGCCTTTCTTTCCGCTGGCCGATCCATCCTCTTCAATAATTCTTCCAACTCCTGAGCAGGATTGGTTTCTCCTTCTGCTTCATTCCCCAGCCTGCCTATCAACTAGTCTAGAGTGGGGATGGAGTGGCTATGATCTTCCACATGCTCCAGTTCTTGAGGTTCTTCCTCCATTTCACCAAGGATAGCCTCCATGAAGCTATCTTGGAGAGCTTCCTCCTAGTGTGGGGGAATTTCTTGCCTCTAACTTCTCGGTTGGCGGTGTCCTTGCGAAGCATTGATGTTGAGTATATCGGGTGCTAGAATGTTCCCTGGAAGTGAGCCCGTGGTATGTGGAAACATTTCAACTTCCTGCACACTCGAGGAACTAACTGGTGAATGTTCCCTTTCGGTCCTTGCTCTCTTTTGTGGAGGTTCTTCTTGTTGGGCTTCCTGTTGAACCTCCTGTGGGATTTCCTGCTGGATATCTTTCTTCTTTGTTGTCCTTGGTCTCTTTGGGGCATTTTTCCCTTTGTCCATTCGGGCTTCCCTTCCTACCTGAACCTGTGAAGAGCTTTCAGTTGCCTCACTGTGGGAATCCAGACTTCCCATTAGCTGGTATGTTGGATGGACATTTTCTTCCACCAACTTTCTTATCTTCCTATCAATCCAGTATTTAGTGAATTTCAGCATTGGTCTAGCTAAGATATTCAAATCATCCATCTCGGGCTCTGACCAATCTGGCGACTGAATAGGTTGATCCTTTACTTTTTTGAATTCAAGTTGTATCAAATCTGCATCTTCCTTCACCTGATCTGGCACCTAATACATTTCACTTATCCTGATGGTGTTGAGGGGCAATCTGGAATGCATTCTTCTCCATACCTCAAGGTCATCCTCGGCACTTTCCCAGTAATCCTCCAAGTGAAACTTGTGTATGAATTTGACGCCAGCAACCTTCCTAATTTGGCTGTAAGGATCATATTGGGCCCTGGATGTATAAAATGGCAAGCGAGAGAACGCCAATTCCCCTGCTGCACTTTCAGCGGCTTCCAAGCCTGGGCATATTTCCATGAAGTCACCCAGGACAACTGGAAATTCAATTGATTGCTTCTTCTTCTTCTGCAGCTGATCATAGGCCGTTAACTGCCTCATGAGCTCAAGTAATACAAGCTTGTCTGATGGATATCTGAGCAACTTGTATGACTGGAAGGAGAATCCTTGCGTCCTGATGTAGGTGAATTTAGGAAATTGCAAGAATGCAGCTCCATACTTTTGGACCAAGGCACTTGCTTATGGTGACATCCTTATGTGCAACTTATTCTGCATAAGTCGTGTCAAGTACATGGTGAAGGTGTCATTCGCCAACCTGTAAGAATTAACATTGTGGAGATGCAGTTGGGGATAACACTCATGTACTTTCAACTGAGCTAGTCCGCAACCCATGATTCCTCTTGCTGGCAGCCCACCAAATCCTCCTCTTCGCGCAAGCATATAGAACAGGTAGGAGCTCATGAAAAAGGACTGGGATCTTTTCTCTTTTAGGTTCTTCAATTGTTCATGCAAGTAGTGACTAATCAATCTAGCCCAATCAATCAATGTATTTGAATTCATGATCTCGCCTATGTAGAAGAACATCCAAGCCTCAAAGTTCATAGAATGTGGGCATCCCATTACTTTGCTTAGCATTTTTATCAGGTCTACATACTCCTACTTGAACTCGAAGATAGTGAGGGTTTTGGGCATCTTGGAAATGTGCACTCTAGGCTTCAGCAACCACTGCTTATTGATCAAATCAACGCACCTGAAAGGACCTGCTTCATATACAGTCTGAACTCCGCTACTGGTCCTGTACGTCATGGAATAATGTGACGGAATCCCGAAAGCCTCACCAATTGACTCTGGAGTTAATGTTGCCAACAGCTTGCCATCTGGCGTTGAGATTGTTTTTCGCTCCAGATTATAATGTGTAGCACATTCCAAGACCAGGTCTGGGCATTGAATAGCAGGAGGAAAACCAGTTGCCGCAACTATTCCACTTTTCACAATTCTGACAGTTGTCGGGGATGGATTGTGCCCTGCTGTTCCGAACATTCGGATCTTGAATGCAGCCAAGTTGAATGTGCCCAGGTTAATGTCGTTGATTTCATCCCATCTTGAATTCAACCGAGAATGAGGAAGAAAACTTTTCATTTCTGCCTTGATCAATGCCTGCCTGGAGATAGTAGCTACCTTGCTTGATTCCGCCATCCTGGAAGTACCTTGGAAACGATGACAACAGAGACTAAGTATGACTATCTTTACTTCTCCACTTCTTCTTTCCTGAATCTTGCACGTGAGAAATGAAATGCCTTTCCAAACTTATATAGAATTCTTAAGAGGGATTAATTTAGCAATTGCATTCATGATGCGTTATACTTTCCCCAATCACTACACCATGCAAAGGCAACTTCCCATGCGAATGAGTTCGAATTTAGAACTTTCCTTAAATGCTCCAAGTCATGCGTCATACTTGGAAGATTCTCTTCGCCAACTCGTTGATTCTCATTCTTTCCAATTTTGGAGGGAATTCGAAGGAATCTCTCAGGATTTGCTTGATTCCATTCTAACTTGTCGTCTCCTACTTTTGAAGGAACTTCCGTGTCTCTTTTCAACATCCCTATTTTTTAGGGATTCTCCTAAAATTTAGGAGTCAAGTTCATTGGATGGAGAATTTCACCCCGATTCCGAATCTATAAAATTTTCCACCTCCGTCGAGATTCGGTGTCTAAAAATAGCAAATTCAAAAATTTGCTCGAGGGGATTTTTCTTTTTGATTCCTCCTTGACCCCTTGGCTTCCATGCCTTAGGCAAAATTTCAAATTTTTAGCCTGAGCGTTGAATTCACTGTCCCTTTGAATTTTCACTTTTTACGCCTTCCATGGAATGCCCATTTTGGTGCCCAATCACTCCCTTGGGCGGAATTTCCACTGGGGGAAGGATTCATGGAATTGTCCTTCTCTCCTTGGGCATGCCACTTTGGCGCCTTCCCTCATGTCTGGGCGCAAATCACACTTGGCCAAGGATTTTTTCATTTGTCCATCCATCCTTGCCTCCTCCATTTTGGCACCTAAGTCCACACATTTGGGCGGATTTTTTCATGGGCTAAGGATTCATGAAATTTTTCTGCTTATCCTTGCCTCCTCCACTTTGGCACCCAAGTCCACATTTGGGCGGATTTTCTCATGGGCCAAGGATTCATGAAATTTTTCCACTTATCCTTGCCTCCTCCATTTTGGCACCCAAGTCCACAGCTGGGCAGATTTTCACCTGGGCTGAGGATTCATGAAATTTGTCCATCCATCCCTGCTTCCTCCATTTTGGCGCCCAAGTCCATAGCTGGGCGGATTTTCACCTGGGTTGAGGATTCATGAAATTTGTAGTTCAATTTTCCAGACCTAGGACAATTTGACCCCTTTGCAATTTTGGAATGACTTCCTGAACCTTGGTGAATTTTTGAGCTTTCCATTTTAGGCATAGGATTCCAGCACTTGATCAATTTCTGGCTTTCTCTGTCTGTTGTCTGACTTTCCGGAATTAGAAATGTCTGCGAACGTTTGATCCTTGTCGCCTTGTCTAACTGACCTTGCCAGTACTGACTTTCCAAAAATACAAACCTTCAAAGTGTCAGTGTTAGACCCTTAGGTAGGGTGCAGGAATGACTTACTATAAATAGAAACTTACTAAAAAATAGAAATTACTAAAAATAGTAAGTTTGATTTTTGGCAAAATGATGACATTCCGGGACCCGAAAAAATCCCTAAAAAATAGGGACTTTCTAAAAATAGAAAGTAGCTCCGTTTGGGCTCAAATTTATTGGGAGGTTCCTTGAAGGGTCTTGATTCCAATTGTATGTTCAGTTTTCCGAAAACCCTAACAGAAACCCCTAAAATCTAGGACCAAGGCAGAAACCCTAAAAAAGGGACAAAACAGGCCCTAGACTTCATAGAACTCGCTCGACAAAGAAGCAAATCAACTCTAACTGACCCCCGAAAATCCGCAAAGCAGAGAGATTGATGAGACCGCTACCAAAACACACAAAAAACCAAGACCAAACGACTGAAAGGGCCTAAAAGCTAGGGGGTCCCTATCTGGGATGGGGTGATGTGTGATTAGGTCACAACAGGGTGATGATCTGAAAGTGTGAGGAACAACCCTAACACTGCATCCATTAGCATCCCTAGATACAAAAAATAGGTCTTTATTGCAGTAAAATCTGTCTAATTTGTTGTAGATCCTCTTGCTCCCCTGTTGATAATTACACCAAGTGTACCAAATATCTCTGTGTTCACACTTTTTACTCGCCAAGGGGTCATGAACCCTAAGTTTATGAATCATCCGAGACCAAAAGAACTTCTCATTAGTTTTCCACTCAAATTTATTTCCACCAACCTTGTCTTATGGCCATTCAACCATGTTGAAGTCACCTCTTAGGATCCAAGGGACATCCTCCATTCATGCAATCCACTTCCATAACTCAATCCTATCCCTGTGATCATTGGGCGCATAAATGGAGGCTATACCAAGTTCTTGACCTTTATATTTCAAAATAGTCCACACAAACTCTATTGCATGGGGAACATCCCCATTTGACCACAAATTTGGCCCATTTTTTACAAATCAAGATGGCTGTCCCGCCTTTTCCTTTCACATGTTTTGTGACAAAATGATCAGAATCTTTCCGAATGCATTTTAAGTTTATGTCAAGAGAGAATTGGACAGCTTTGATTTCCTGAAGGATGAGGATGTATAGGTTCTTTAACATTCTTAGGAACCTTTTTACAACATATTTTATGTTTGGTGACTCCAATCCCCTAACATTCCAAGAACTACATCTAAGTCCATCAAAATAAGAGTTATGGGGTAGTGTCCATTAGATCCCTAAATGTTTTATAACATTTGGGCAGGTTCCCCTTTTGAATCACCTTATCTTTTGTGTTCCCTAACCCATTAGGTCTTCCTGTTTTCTTTTTAAATTCAAAGACTTGATCAGCTCCCAAGGGTAAGGGAATCTATTTATTATCCTTCTTGACAAGTTTCTTCTTTTTGGCCTTGACCTTCCTGAGACCAATTTCCTTCATAGCTTCCTCAAGTATGTCACTCGAGACAGATTCCCTAAAAGGGGCAATGGCCCATTTCTTCCAATCCTCAACCTCATCTTCCTCTGAAACAACCATATTTTCCATAACCCCATCTTCAATCATCATTTCCTTATCATCCCTCTCCTGGGTGAGGGTGTGGTCATAGAAGCCAAGGTCAACATTACAATTGGACCTCAGGGGGTACCTGAGGGTTCAACAAACTATATAACATCAATAAGAGGGGTTTTGGGAATATAAGCCCTTTTTATCACAAAAATGTCCTCATCAGAGTCTATCACCACTCCCCCTTTCAGGCATCACCTCAACTCTAGGAGTATTGTAGTCCATGGCATCCATGGCACCACCCTCATCAAAGCTAGTTCTAACCTCAAAATTAATGTTATCCTTTATCTCAACTGCATTAAATTCTTTATCACAATTGTGGCAAGCAACAGATTCAGGATTGGTATCCACACTCATGTGCAATAACTTCTCAATCCTTTTCTTAACAACAATAATGCTATTAATTTTTTGTAGGGCCAACTGTTGAGCATTCAAGGTGCGATGGTTGGGGCGAGAGACAATAGGAGCAGGCTAGCTAGCGAGAAAAGCAGAGATAGGGAGAGAAACAGAGGGATAATAAATAGTCACAGAAGCAAGAGGGTTTTGGCCACCAGCAAGTAAGGAGGGGGCAATAGAGAAACTAGAAGGAGCAAATTGAGAAGCAGCAAGGGCGACAGAGGTATCAAGAGGAAGGGAAGCAACTGCTTTCTTATTCTTAAGCAACGAACAATTTTTCCTCAAATGACCCTCCATTCTACAGAGAAAACATGCATTAATGCCCCCTAAGTATTTCACCAGGCATGGAATAGATTCATCACCTAAATCAAAGACAAGTTCTTCAAGCAAATCCTGTCTAGGATTGATGGAAATCAGAAACCTAGCATCTAAGTGCGGCAGAACAATAGAGGAATCATCCATTCTCAACACATTTCCAAGATTTTCCATGGCTTTAGGGATAAACTGCCATAGATAGGGGGGAATGTTATGCACCGTGACCCATCTTGGGCATGAGAGTGCAACCACCTCATCACCATTGGCGTCAGGAGACCAACCCAATGCCCTGAAGCAACCTTTGCCAATTTTGCTAAAATTGTTTTCTAATAACTTCTTTCTAGTGGCTAGGGCTATTAAAAAAAATAATAAAAAAGTCCCTTTCGCACCATTCTATAGAACAAGAATGAAAACCCTAATTTTTTGACCCACACATTTTGAAGCCATGAATTCATATAGTTGTGGAGGGACAAATAATGAAAATTTAGGGCAGCAAGAAAGATTGTTGAGTCTTTCAGCCTACTTTTTTCCTCAAAAATTGCAATAGACATATGAGAATTAGGTTTGACAACAAGTTTAGACCGAGCAGGATGCTTACCTCACTCTCCTCCATGGTCGGTGTTTGGGCAATGCGGTTGCGGGACAAATGTTGCGTCATTGGGCGGCTTCCTTCTGTTAACCAAAGCGTCCTTGAATGATTTAGGCCTCCACACCTCCTTGCTACATGCAGCCTCTAAAGAATCAGTAATACCAGGCGAAACTTGAGCCATAAAACAACCACCCTCGTACAATAAGTGCAGGCAGGACGAAATAGAGTGGAGCAATCAAGACCCGGGCAAGGAAAGGACGAGGAAACCCGTCCTTGCCCAAGGTGAGCAAACTCTCACTCATGCGACCAAAGCTACTCACAGATCAAGGCTAGGTTGCAGAGCGAGTTTGCTCCGCCCCTCACCTCTACTAATTTTATATTATTTCACTAAAGTGTTATATTTTTAAAAAGTCACTTTATGTCCCCCTAAAGTGGAAGCCTAGGGAAAGGGGACTAGCATATAATTCATTTTAATATTTCAAAATGTTCTTTTGGTGGAAAATGAATTATTTATAATTTCAAATTGGCATATTTTTCGTCCAAAGCTATAAAAAGGAGATTTGGGCTCTTATTTTACATATGCTATAGAATACACATAATGAAATCTTGTCAAATTGAACCTACAAGTTACTCAAGAATGATTGAGGACAAAAACCCTCATTTGATTACTAGTTTTGGATCTAGAAGATATCCTTAGCTGGTCGGACTGGTTCTACTCAAGAATCACCATTGTTTTTCATAGTATTGTAGATTCGGGGTCTCAAAACATGAAGATTTTCAAAGTATTTTGAGATGCAGATTTTGGGATAATTGTTTGCTAAAATTCTTAGTATTTTTGGTATTTGTTTGAAGCTTTTTATAGTGGATTTTTGGCTGGCCGAACCATTCCCAAGAGCAGGTAATACCTGTTGATTGTTTTGCCATTGATGTCATCAGCCTTGTCTAGTAGTATCTTTCTTGTCACAAAGCTCAGAGTTCAGTCTGATTAGTGCCTATTGCTTGCACTGATTGTATTGATTTATTGCCAAAAACAAGGCATATTGAATTGAAGAAATTAATACAGATTTATGTTACCTTGATTGGTCGATTATCTTAGTTCGGATTTTGCCTTATTCTGTGTTGGTGATTATGAGTTTCAAGTCAGATTTTGATTCTTCAATTCACGTCTTTGGAAAACATTCATTTGGTTGGATGTTAGTATTTAAAATACAAAAGTCGGATTCTGATTCTTCAATGCACGTCTTTGAAAAACATTCATGTGGTTGGATGCTTGTATTTAAAATACAAAAGTTGGTTATAATATGGTTGGAGTCAGTTAAGAACAAACTCGTTTATTTCTAAGTATTCTACATTGAACTTCTTTAATTTTTTCTTTGACAAAAGGTAGTTTCAAACGGATTGTTTGATTAGTTATATTTTGTAAAACATTTTTGTTTAAGAAGTTGGTTGTTCGGTTGGGAGTACTTGGAGTTTGGTTACAACTACATGAACTACCACAAGTTCTATTTTGTTGGTTTTTGTAGCTAGGTCGGATCCCTTTTGGGGGCCGACCTACTACACAAATATCAAGTGGCCTGTCGGCCTTGATATTTGTATATCTCAGCGATTGTTTCCTATATTGAGCAGGCCCTATATGGGCGTAGCATTCATGTAATTGTAATAGGGCATGACCTATTTGATGCAACTTAAGGTATGACCTAAGTTATAACTTGTGAATATCTATTTTGTATTATTGTAACTTTGTGCCAAATTATATGTGGCCGACCTTTGTGTATGATCCCATATAAAAGACAGGTGACTTGTAGTCACAAGTGTATTCAAGTTGTAAGGAAAATTCATCTCTAATTTTGCGAGTTCCTTCAGCAGCAAATTAGATCTTCCAGTCAGCGAATTGTTTCCAGGTTCGGCGAATATTTTGCTAGGTCGGCTAAAGTCATTCTAGGCTGCCTAACCTGCTATAGGCTACCAAATCTATTACAAAACATTGAATCCTTGAAAGATCCCTGATGGATCTCTTTTACTAATCTACTGTAATTTTTATTATTTTAAATTGATTTTTCCTGCTTATTAATATTTTCTTTCAGAAATAGACAGAAGTTGCAGAAGGGTTGGATTCTTTTTGTATTTTGATAATTTTTCAACAAGTAAATAATGAAGTACAAGTACATGAACAAAGTACTGAAAATGAAGTTCATATACAGCCAAAACAAATTCGATTCAAGGCAAATTTCTGGATATAAAATCAAATATTTGACCAGATGAAGATTTCCAATAATTCAGGAAGATTACAATCAAGAATAATCCCAACCTGAATGCTGAAAGAGTAACATAACTAGGAATGAAGCTGCGGCAAGATTCCAGCCCTCCAAGTGCTACATGTGGGAAGGAAAGTGGCTGCCAGGTACAGCCGTACGGCTGTCAAGTACACCCAACTGGTTAGAAACCCCAAACCCCACGCTGAACTCTGTCAGAATTGTTGAACCTCCAGAAAGAATGTCGTACAATCTCCAAGATGCTAATAGCTGCAAGAAAATCCAAACCACTGTATTGGGGGCTACGTCCCAAACAGGCAAGGCATTGGGGTTGGCGTCCCAGATGCTGAAAAGCTCTTCCAGAGCCAAATCTCAAATCCAAGATGTAAAATGTGTAAAAGATAATAAGAATTAGGTCTCAACTTCCTTATAACACCTTCTCACTTAGCTCGAACCCTAAAAGTGACTCAATGGGGCATTTAGGGTTAAAATGTTATATTTCTCATTTTAAGTTGCCAAGTGCATAGAAAATGACCTTTTTTCAAATATAAAGAAATCCGTTCACTGAAAGGATTTGAGTCAAAAGAGAAATATTTAGAAAAGTCCAAGACCTTTCCAACGACCTATTACACTAAAGGGATACGCATCCAGATGAGGCCAAAAACCCCTTATTACTCCAAAATGGCTATAAACATAGCCTTATTTAAATAATTAAACGCTAACTTAGGAAATATTTAAATATATTAAAAATATATCCCAAATAGCTGTAGAAGGCTCAAATGACTCCAAAAGCTTGAAACGGAACTTGCCACCTGTCTGTGACTGAAGTCGGAAATCATGGATCAACTAGTAGTCTCATCCCTAAAATCTAGGGATGCTCCTAGAAACTAGGAAACACACCCAAATCTCCTAAAACTGAAACCATCAAAAAGGTCATGAATAACCTCACGACTGGAAACTGTCACAACCCCCTAAAATTTAGGGATACCCCCTAAAATCTAGGAACTGCTCCAAACTGCCTCCAAACTGCCTGTAAAGCCAAAATCCAATCACTATATGCACTGAATGAGTCCCAATCAACCTCTGCTAGCCTACGAGACTCCAATGATAGGCCAACTCCTTCGTCTCTGATGTCCACTCTAGAAAGGGGACATGATCATGAGTTGGCCTATCATTGGAGTCTCGTAGGCTAGCAGAGTTTGATTGGGACTCATTAAGTGTCATGTCCCCTTTCTAGAGTGGACATCAGAGACGAAGGAGTTGGCCTATCATTGGAGTCTCGTAGGCTAGCAGAGGTTGATTGGGACTCATTCAGTGCATATAGTGATATGTCCCCTTTCTAGAGTGGACATCAGAGACGGAGGAGTTGGCCTATCATTGGAGTCTCGTAGGCTAGCAGAGGTTGATTGGGACTCATTCAGTGCATATAGTGATTGGATTTTGGCTTTACAGGTAGTTTGGAGCCAGTTTGGAGCAGCTCCGATGCAACTTGCGTAAGGCAAGACCTAAGTTATAACTTGTGAATATCTATTTTGTATTATTGTAACTTTGTGCCAAATTATATGTGGCCGACCTTTGTGTATGATCCCATATAAAAGAAAGGTGACTTGTAGTCACAAGTGTATTCAAGTTGTAAGGAAAATTCATCTCTAATTTTGCGAGTTCCTTCAGCAGCGAATTAGATCTTCCAGTCAGCGAATTGTTTCCAGGTTGGGCAAATATCTTGCTAGGTCGGCTAAAGTCATTCTAGGCTGCCTAACCTGCTATAGGCTACCAAATCTACTACAAAACATTGAATCTTTGAGTGAGTTGTGCAACATCTTCCAAGTGCAAGCTCAATCCATCAGCAAATTTCTGATCGTCATTATCAGACTGAGATCAGAATCAAGGTTCAGATAAGTAGGGTTCCGATGCTTATGTTTTGTGCCCTAGCTGAGCAAGGTTGTAATCTGTCTCTAACTTATTCTAATCAGATCTGAGATTCTTTGTTGCTGGGTTTTTTCTCCAAGAGGGAGGTTTTCCCAGGGTATAGTTGTGTTGCGTGTCCTTCTTACTGTGCATTTTTGTTTTATGCTCATTAATTGTTAATCTGATCATTAAAAATCAACATATTTAATCTTTTGAAGATCGGTGAAGAGAGATGATGGAAGAGTGTCAATAAATGAGTTCGATATTAAAGAAAAAGGAGATATAAATTATATAAGGATAGTTGAAATGCTAATTATATCTTTTGAATAAGGTTGGATGTATTGAAGCCTTGATGCTTAATGAAGACTATAACCAGATCAATATCATAGAAGCACTATCATGTAGAAAAGGCAACTTGTGTTGGAATCAATGCATCATAAACTCCGATTTACATGGAAAACTAACTGCTTATGAGATGAGAACTATTGATGAAGAAACTACCAAAAGAGAAACTGCATTCAAAGCAACAAGGAAGGCAAAAGAAGAAAGCTCAGAGTCAGATGGTGATGACAGTGAAGCGATTGAAAAACCTATAAAGAAACTTAAAAGGGGTTTTAGAAAGCACAAAGGGAAACTACCCCTCAAGTGTTTCAACTATGGGAAAGCAGGACACTTGGTTGCTAAGTGTCCCTATACCAAAGATGACCAAGACAATGAGGAAGATTTCAAGAAGAAGAATAAAGGCAAATCTTTCTATAGACAGCAAAACTTTTCAAAGAAGAAGAATTTGTGTGTTAATGAAAGAAGTTCGAAATCAGAGGATAGTAATGAATCTAATGGTGAAGTATTGTTCATGACAATTAGTTCACCAAATCAAAGTGATGAAGATGATGTTGAAGAAAGTGAAATAGATCTCGAAGGAGTACTATGTGCCCTTGAAGAAATCAACAAATTGAAGGAGAACTCTCAACACAAGGTTTCAACATTGAAAGAAGTTGAACTTATAAAAAAAAGATCTTGAGAAAGGAAATCAAACAATCATCAAGTTAAAAAGTGAAGTTGAAGAAGGTGAGAGAAGGGAAGAAGTAATACATTCGAAATTTTTGTCTAAATCTAAAGAATGTATGTTTTTAGAAGATAAATTAGTGGCTTTACAACATGATTTAGAACAATATAAAAGTGAGTCAAATAGAAAAGCAATGTTTGTTAAAAGTTCTAACATGTTAGATGAGAACAAATCTGGTTTGGATCTTGGTAAAGGTCAGAATTCTAATAACCCTTTCAATAAAAAGGAAACTAATGATGGTTTTGTTAAGGTTCAGAGACATAAAGGGTATCCACAGTGGCATCTTTTGGCAAGAGAAAGGACAAAAAAAAATTTTATTCCTTCTATGGTTATTGCTATATGTGTAATTACTTTGGTCATAAGGCAATCAATTGTAGGGTTGTCTCAAGAAGGAAAATCAATTACGTCAGTCAAAATTCTTTTGGTTCCTTGAAAGATTTTGCAATAATCTGTTTTAATTGTCACAATGTTGGTCATATTGCAAGAAATTGTTACATGGGTTTTGTAGAAAAGAAAAGGGATGAGAACAAGTTCTTCAGGACAAAAACAAAGAAAGTATGGAAGAAGAAAGGAGACAAGAAGTCAGAACAATCCATGATTTCTCAGTTTTCTCCTCGTGCGAAGAGACAGAACCTTTGGATCATAGACAGTGGTTGCTCAAATCACATGTCAGGTTATAAAACTAAGTTTATTACCATTACTAATTGGAATGGTGTAGTAAAGTTTGGTGATAAATCATCTATACAGATTCAAGGTAAAGGTTCTGTAAATATTAATGATACTTTCAAAGTTTGTAATGTTTGGTATGTAGAGAACCTGAAGTATAATTTGCTAAGTGTCAACCAATTATGTGATAATGGATATTTTGTGAATTTTAATGCTTACAGGTGTGAAATCAAAGAAGTTGATTCAGGCAGGTTGGTTGTTGAAGGGACAAGAACAAAGAACAATATCTAAGATTTAAGAGAGGTAAACGGTAATGAGAAAATTAATAATAGTTGGCTTCAGCACAAATGGAAGCCTGATATTTTATCTTCTCTCTAAATCCTTTGAAAGGAAAGCATCTGCTTAGGGGGTGCATGTTTTGTTTCTATCTTTCATACCCTACCCCTTTGCCATTGATGTCAAAGGGGGAGAAAAGTGTGGTGGTTTTGTTTGATGGTGTTTTTATTTGATTTGTTGGTAGTTGGGTTTAATCTTCCACTTTGCAGATTTGTCGATTCAGATTTGTACTTAGATTTGTTTGATGAATCAGATTTGTATTTGCAGTGGGTTTGGTTTTGCAGATTTCACAGATTCCAATTTGCAGATTCATCAGCCCTATTTGGTATTGTCGATTTAGATTCTCCTTTTTGACATCAATGTCAAAGGGGGAGATTGTTGGATGTTTTTCCATTTATGTCATCTGCCTTGTATGGTAGTATCTTTCATGTCACAAAGCTCAGAGTTCAGTCTGATTAGTGCCTATTACTTGCACTGATTGTATTGATTTATTGCCAAAAACATAGTATATTGAATTGCAGAAATTAATACAGATTTATGTTACCTTGATTGGTCGATTATCTCAAGTCAGATTCTGCCTTATTCTGTGTTGGTGATTATGAGTTTCAGGTTAGATTTTGATTCTTCAAAGCATGCCTTTGGAAAACATTCATGTGGTTGGATGTTTGTATTTAAAATACAAAAGTTGGTTATAATATGGTTGGAGCCAGTTAAGAGAAAACTCGTATATTTCTAAGTATTCTACATCGAACTTCTTTAAGTCTTTCTTTGACAAAAGGTAGTTTCAAACAAATTGTTTGATTAGTTATATTTTTTAAAATATTTTTGTTTAAGAAGTTGGTTATTTGGTTGAGAGTACTTGGACTTTGGTTACAACTACATGAACTACCACAAGTTCTATTTAATCTTTTGAATATCGCTGAAGAGAGATGATGGATAAGTGTGTCAATAAATGAGTTCGATATTAAAGAAAAAGGAGATATCAATTATATAAGGATAGTTGAAATGCAAATTATATCTTTTGAATGAGGTTGGATGTATTGAATCCTTGATGCTTAATGAAGACTATAACGAAATTAATATGATAGAAGTGTTGTCATGTAGAAAAGGCAACTTGTGCTGGAATCAGTGCATCACAAACTCAGATTAAGACCTCAGATGATAAGAAACATATTTTTGTTTCAGATCTGTATGTTTATTACTTATTCCAGAATAAACATATTTTCAGACTGAATCAAACAGGTTGATCGAATTCTGGAAAAGATTTATTAGTTAGTGACAGTTTTGAAAAACATTTGCAGATTCCAAATTGGTGTTCTAAGAATCATTTGCAAATTTTACATTGTTTTCAGTTATATGCAAATTGCAGAGATACTAAGACATTTGATGTTGGACATTTTTATTTAACAGGGAAGTTTGTCTCTGTTTTAAATACATTAGATAGTTGCCTCACATTGTCAAAGTAAATATATCTGATTTGTATAAATTTTGTTATACAACTAGAAGATTAATTCTTGAGTTGGGGTAATACACAAATCTTTTTGTAAATTTGGAGCGTTGGTGTCTTTATCAGGTTCTTGTTTAGAATTGTTACTTGAGTTGGTGCTCAAGCATTAACAGTATAAGATTGTAGAGTTGGTTCTCTTATAAGATTTTGGATTGGGTTGGTGCCCAAAGAATTGTAATCATTTCAACTGTGAGGCCGCATTGGGACAGTAGATCCTAGTGGCATTTCTCACCGTGGTTTTCCCACGTTGGGTTTCCAATTTGTTGTCCTCATTTTGGAATTTCAAAATGTGACAACCCCTACAAATTTTTGCTTAAAATGCGTCATTTTTGTCTCCAAGGCACGTTTTACGACGTGCAAAACTCACATAGGGGGGTGTCTTTGCCATCATTGTCCAGGTTTTGGTGAGTTTTGGTCTTCCTTTTCTTAGCTTTTTGTGCAATATCGGGTTTTAGAGCAGTCACTGCAGGTTGAAGATTTTACTCTTAAGGCACACTTCCCAAGGCAAAATTTTCACTTCTGGTTAAACTGGGCTAATCTTTGCTCCATCCTCGATTCACGTTTCAAATTTCATTGCGTTTCGAGTTCGTTTGCTATGTCTTTCCTTCAATTTCGGGTTTTTTCTTCCTAGCTGTAGGTTGGAAATTTTCCTTTGATTGCAAGTTTTAATTTTCTCTTGTTGTAGTGTTGTAGGGATATTTTAAAACAATTACAAGTGCACTTTATTTAAAACTTGTCACTTGTAACTTACTTTTTTTTCCCCCTTTCTTTTTATGTCTTTTAAGTCATTTTTAACTTGTAAAGGGGATTTTATTTCCCTATTACAAGTCTTTTTGTTGTTTCTTTTTGCTCTTCTTGTTCTTTTCTCTCACAAACCCGATTTTGTCTTATGAGTTGAAAAGTGAAGCAAATTAAAACTTGTAAAGGGGATTTACAAACCCGATTTCATGTCTTTTGCTTACATTTTAAACTTGTTGCCCTTCTCCGAGAACCCGACCAGCTATTGAAGTCGAATTTGTTGAAGGATTTAATCAATTTTTGTGGAGAGATTTTAGGAGGAAGGAATTTTGAATCCTAAGCTATTTTCATGCATTTTGAAACTCTTTTTGTGCCATATGGTAGTCGTGTTTGCTGGTTCAAAGGCGTTCAAATAGCAAACACGTCTTCTTCAAATGCCATGATTTACCTCTTGGAAGTGCCACAAATCCTCCTTCTCTTAAGTCGTTTATGCTTCTCTTACCTAGGCGTGGGGATTGGAAGCTTCATTTGACCGATTATTCATGCATTTGTTAGGTGTTTTTGCTGCATATGGCATTTTTGAAAAACATGGCTAGGGTTTGAATCATCTTCTTTTGTCTATTTAAGAGATTCATTCTCTTCTTTCAAGGATTGCTTCTTGGTCTTGGGAGGTCATTTTTGTTGATCAAGGTATGTTTTCTTCTCTTGTTCTTGCTTTCATTTCTTGTTTTAGTTTGTTTTAGTTTCCTTGATCAAGTTGTATATATGTTAGTTTTGTTTTGCTCTTGCCTAAAATCGGTTTTGTGAGAGATTTTCTCCTTTGTTCCAAGTTTGCAAAGCAATTAGCAAACTGCACTTTCTTTCCCCATTTTCCCTCTTTACTTGCATTCAGGATTTAAAAATCCAATTGCAAGTGAGATGAAAATAGTTGATCCACCCCTTCGGTTGAAAAATCTTAACCATCTTTTGTTGAAATTCCAAGTTTCAAAGTTGAAAAATGTTCATCCTTTCAAAATCGGGTTTTTAAAACTTGATTACAAGTTGAAAGTTCTTCCCATTTTCATAAAGATGATCTTCCTAAAATCTTTTCATTTTCACTCGTATTCATTACCATCATCCGTACATACCATTCCCACCATTTTCTACATGTCAAAATCTCATTTTTCACTCACTACTTCATTTTCCTTTTTACAAGTATACTTACATTCGGGTTTCAAAACCCCAATTGCACATTTGTTCTTCCCCACTTTTGTACTTGTAAAACGTTCCCCAAGATCCGAAATTGGTCCAAAATGCACTCAAAAAAACACTTGAAAATGAGTTTGAAAGGTCCAATCACAAGTGCAAACTTTTGTTTACCCATTACACATATGAAATTGCATGTTTGTTCTCCACAATTGCAAGTTAATGCTCTTGTTTTTCCCACACATGTAATGCAGCTTCCAGAACCCTAAATTCACTTGTGAGCCCTTTTTTGCATCAATTTATCCTTTCCCTTGTCAGTTCGGTTTGCACACACGATCTATCAAATCAATGGATTAAGGCATGGGCCTTATTTTGCAAGCAGATTTCAAGATTGGAGGATGATACAAAAAAGAGATACAACAACAATTCATGGTTGAGAGCATAAAATGCTTTCAAGACAGAAATGGTCATGACATGAAAAGAGGAAGGCAGCCCTTTCCCTCCTGAAAAGCCAATACTACCCCAAGCAAGAAGATAAGGTTGAAGTTCGTTGGCCAAGGACACAAAGATCATTAAGGATGCAAATTCTCATTCTGGTTCAAGATGTCTTCACTGATCCAAAATATTTCAAGTTCTAGCATCCTGAAGCAGCATGAAGATCATCACAGACAAAGGATGAAGCAGTTAGAGTTGTGTCTTTGGACGCATACAATAGTTTTAATTATGCATTTGTAATTTTGTTTTGTGTCATAACCCCTCTTTGGACATTTAATTATTGTGATTAAATAAATACGATAATTAAAACATTTATTAATTAAACATTTAATAATATTGGAAAATCGTCTCATTTATGAGACTTCACGATTTTCCTCTAATATATAATTATTATTAATGTTTTGTTATGATTATTATTTATGTTATATATGATCATTATTTATTAATAACAAATAAGATTTAATATTTAATTTATATTGCTTAATATTAAATTAATATTTATCAAATAATAATAATATAAGTAATATAAATAAATAAATAAGCAATAATAAAATATAATATTTATCAACCAAATCAGTGACTTCACTAATTACCATCGCCGGCCTTAAGGGAAGAAAGCACAGCAGTTCAAAGTTTTAGTGTTTAAACAATAATAATATTTGATATGTTTTGATCAATAATAATATTTAATGATTGATTGAAGATACTTGATCGATTAAACAATGGTAATTAGCACTAACAATAGTTATGATGAGAGAGCGGCTTAGTTGTAAGAAGAGTTGCGATGAACCTAAGGGTGCCACCTTTACAAACAGTTAGCCAGCTAATAAGACATGTCGTCCCTAACATGCAACCCTTGGTAAGAGTTGTATCTCTACATCAGCAAACGAAGAATATAAAGGCACTCCCCAACAATCCGAAGGGATGCGTAGGGAAGGAAAAAGGGTATATATATTATCGGGCAGCCATCGATCAGATCAGATCAGAACTCTTATTCAGTTACAGGCAGTAACATCCTTGTCCATAGTGGTATGCATGAGATGTGCTTGATATGCATGCTTAATTTATGCAACTGATAATATTCTTATGCAGAATTCTAGTAATTATATTAATACTAATAATAATATAATAATTTCTGGAAACTATTCTGTAGTAATATATAATATATCATCTAATAGGTAGTTAATAAACAGGTAACTAATAAATATATAAATGATTTATAATATAATATAATTCATATATTTGTTTATTTATATTTTCAAATCAGAATATGGATAATATATTTATATATATAATAATATTGTATTGTCAATAAGATTATATGCATATGTATATATGTATACGTATACGTATACATATACATATACATATACATATACATACATATATAGAAACAATAATCTGAATGAACAAGTAAGACTGAGAAAATAAATCAGATTGGATTATCATCAATTCAACATAAGAAAGAAGATTACGTTATCCGTGATTTTAGTCATGTTAAGATAGAATTGTCTCCTAATAAATTTAGTTTAAGTCATAAATCTGTTGAAATAGATTAATTATGGTTAAAACAGTCCTAAACCTAGTAGGGGACATTACATTTTGACAAGTTACATGTAAAACAATAACTTTGTAATTACAAGTTAACTCATCACTTGCACTTTTGTAATTACATGTAAAGCAAATACAAGTTGAGTTTAATTAGGACTGTAGTTGGAATAACTCATAGTGGTTGAGAGAATTTCTCAAGTTAGTTAGGATCCTCCCACCTTTTTCTCAAGGCTACTCTCCTATAAATACTTGAGGGGATCTATTGTAATTGGAATTTTTTGGCAATACAACAAAATTCTGTCAGTTTGTATGTGCACTCTAAGACTTTGAGCTTAGATGTAAATCAAATTGCTTTCAATAAAAGAGGCAAGTTGTGTTGAGACTTTGTGCCAATTCAAGTTGTTATGTGAGGACATTTTCTGGAGTTGATTGTCCCCTTTCTAGAGTGGACATCAAAGACGGAGGAGTTGGCCTATCATTGGAGTCTCGTAGGCTAGCAGAGGTTGATTGGGACTCATTCAATGCATATAGTGACTGGATTTTGGCTTTACAGGCAGTTTGGAGTTAGTTTGGAGCAGTTCCTATATTTTAGGGGATATCCCTAAATTTTAGGAGGTCGTGACAGTTGCCAGTCGTGAGGTTATTCATGACCTTTCAGATGGTTTTAGTTTCAGGACGACAGGGTGTGTTCCCTAGTTTCTAGGAGCATCCCTAGATTTTAGGGAAGGGACTGCCAGTTGATCCATGATTTCCGACATCAGTCACAGACAGGTGACAGGTTCAGTTTCAGGCTTTTGGTGTGTTTCAAGCTTTCTGTAGCTATTTGGGTTATATTTTTAATATATTTAAATATTTCCTAAGTTAGCGTTTTAATATTTTAAATAAGGCTATGTCTATAGCCATTTCAGAGTAATAAGGGGTTTTTGGCTTCATCTGGATTCGTATGCCCATGTGTTATAGCTCGTTGGAAAGGTCTTGAACTTTTCTAAATGATTTTCACTTGCCAGGGTCCTTTTGGCGCTCGGAGTTATTTTATATTGAAAAAGTGGTGTTTTCTCTATACTTGGGCGCCCAATATTGGGAAATATGACTTTATATTAAAGCGCACTTTTCATATATCTTTAGGGTTCGATTTGGAAGGAAAGAGATATAAGGAGAAGGAAATCTAATTTCTCATTATCTTTTACATATTGAAAACTTGTTTGGTGAGATTTTGCTCTGGTAGAGCAATTCTTCAATCTGGGACGCAAACCCCATGATTGGTACTGGCTGGGACGTAGCCCTCAGCTATTGATTGGTAGTGGATTCTTTTGGCATTGGCATTATTGGTCAGAGTGTATGTGCTATTCCTTGTGGAGATTTAGATTGCTTGGTGAGGGTTTCAGCAGGGTGGTTGAATTTCCCAGCTGGGGTGTGATTGTTTCAACTTGATGCCACCATTACAACAGGTACACTATACGCTGGAAGTGGTGAAGACTTTCATTCAGCCATAGATGGTGTTCTTGGTTTGTGTTCATCATCTACCCTTCAGTTGGTGCCATTATTGGATGTAAGCACATCCCCAGTGCGTAGGGAATAATCTGGATATTATAAATCAGAAATATGCCTGGTACGATTTGTATCAATTCTGATTTAATTGAATGTTCTTACTTGTTTCAGTTTCCTTCCTTATTTGCTATTCTTTATTCATTACTTGCTTATATATTCAAAGAAAAGGAAAAGAAACCAAACATTCTGCAACTTCTCTCTATTTTGTAAGACCATCAGCAAAATCACAGGAAAATATAGTTTATTATTTTAAAAATTACAGCAAATCAGCAAGGGGATCCATCAGGGATCTTTCAATTGTGATTTTTGTTCTATTGTTCAAGAGAGATTTAAATTCAATCTTGCAGACTTTGAATTGCTAATCGTATTTAGAGTTATATGTTTGGTTTTCAGATTTGGTCTTGTAGACGTTGAGCTACTTATCATATTTGAAGCTAGTGTGGAAAGCTTCAAGAGGGAAGATAGCTTGTAGACTTTGTGTTGCTTCTATTTTTAAGACTTGTGCATGTAAGGTGAAGTGCATCATGTAGTTAGACTTTGAGCTACTACATACTGTGTTTGGTTACTAGAAAATCATCTACAAAGGTTGATAGGACAATAGAAGTGTTGAAGACTTTGTGCTTTCATTTCTGTTTTCCTGTCTGTTAGGGGTAAAAACGTATGTTAGTATGAATAATAATTATAAGTGTGTTATGTGTGTTTATGTTTTGCTATTGCCGAGAGGTTCCCGTCGGGTAGTTGGGAGTCGGTGATGGTTGGCAACTTGGCCAACCGTCGGGTCTATATATTGTTTGGTTGGAACCTTGGCAGGGAGAATGTATGGACAATTGGAGACATTGGAATAAATATATAACTTTCTGGTCTAATTATTATCATTTGTCATTTATATTATGATGTACAATTGTTCTATTCCATGAATGCTTGGTACGTGCAGGTACTACTGTGTTATTGATTATTCACCACTATACCCTTAAGACTAAACATTTTGGCGCCGTTGCCTGAACAAACCTGGAGATAACCATGGCGGCAGGCGGAAGCAATTAATGGGCCGGCCGTTTGACCAGCAATTAATTGTCGTGGACAGCGACACGTACGAAGAGAGTACCGCGGAAGAGGAACGAGAGGATCAGTTGACGGTGAACTTGCTAGAGTTGTGGGAGATGTCGGTCACGTAGTACATGCAGCGAGAGGCTTAGGAGAGAGCCGTCTCGAAAGGCACGGTACGTGGTGAACTCCCCGTCAGCACCCTCGTCTTTGACCTCCTCGGGAGCATTCCAAGGTTACTTGCCAAAAACTTGATTGCACAACAAAACCAAAGAGAAGAAACAACAAAGGAGCTCCGGTGGCAACAAGTCCTCCGACGGTACGAGGAACAGAGTCGTAGGGAGGAAGAGGAGAGGGAGGCCAGTCAGCGTTGTACCTTTGGCACTTGATGCCCCTACGGCCGAACAAAGATAGACGTACCACTGCTACCGAAGGAGTAAACGAGGGAACTGTACAACGATCCCTCTGCATAAAAGAACAGGCCAACAGGAGACGACGACTAAGAGAGGTTGCTGACTCAAAGAGTCCGGAGAAGCACAGCAGAAGTCGGAGTGTGAGTCGGAGTCGTAGTCGGGAGAGGCAAAAACCATGAACGTGGAAGGAGTTGGCCGAGGTCACCAGGAACCTACCACTTCCAGACGTAGCGGAGGAAGATCTCGCCGACCAGGCCCCACACTCGACGTCAAGTGGAGAAGACTCCGGAACTGAATCACCAAACACCCAATCGGAATTTTCCGAACAAGGAGAGGAGGCGATACGAGACCTGCACGGGGAAATCGCCACTATTTTCGAAGCAACGTTGTCCGGCATCAAAAACTTGTCCTTGTCAGAGGGCATCAAAATAGGAAGATCGGATCCGGAAACCCCGGTAAGGAGGGACTATAAAAGTGAAGGTGACCAAAGCCCAATTGGCAGGGACCCAACCAGACCAGGAGCGTACGACACCATCCAAACACATAGTACCTTTCCAGCATATAGCCATTTCCAGGCACTGCATAAAACCGCACAGAAAAGAACGATGGCACACACCCCAGAGAAACAAAAACTTCTGAAATTCATGGGCGACGGGTCAGAGGACCCTGTACGACATTGCAAGACATGCATCACCATCTGGGAAGCAAATTGCCAGGACGAGCGGGACTATTGGGTGAAGGCATTTCCAGCCACTCTGCAAGGAATAGCTATTGACTGGTACACAAACCTTGATGCTCAGTATAAAACATCCTGGAGCAACCTGAAGAAGGCCTTCGAGGAAGAATTCAAACTCCTACGGGACGACAACGAGATTGTGGCGGAAATTTACAACACCAAACAAGGAAAAAACGAAAGCGTTTGTGCATATAATAGACGGCTGAGGGAACTACTGAACAAAATGGAGAACCAGCCGGCGGATGGCCTCAAGAAGCGGTGGTTCGTGGAAGGATTGGTACCTTCCCTGAGAAGGATGATGAAAGTAGTACCTCCGCCATCATATGAGGAAGCATGCAATTGCGCCATGGATATTGAAAGTGAAAACAAGACATCTCGAGGGAAGCGACGGACCAGCGATGGTGACAGTACGGAGGACGACAGCGACGGGGGCTCAAAAACAGTGCAAGCACTCCGCAAAGATATGATGAGGATGATGGAGTTAAAAGGTGACAAAGCAAGTGGTAGGGAAGGAAAAGAGCTATGGTGTACTGACTGCAAGACGGAAGGGCACACTAAAGGAAGTTGTCCCCGTAAAGTCTTTTGTGACATCTGCCAAATAACGGGACATTCCACCAAGGAATGCCCGTACAACTTGAAGGCACGGAGCACACAAGTGCTTTACGCACAACCCGACCAAACCACACCACCAACAACGCCTCCAAGGCCAACAACAACAAACCCTGATGCCTCACCCAGAGGGTACAGAAACAATCGGCGAGGGAATAACAGATCCAATAATAACACACCAAGGAGCAGAATTCAATACGACAGGAAGGGGCGACCCATGATTCAGTGCAGGAAGTGCAACGAATGGGGGCACTTTGCCCGAGAATGCCAAAACGGAGGTGATGTAGGAAGTTTGTTGTGCAGATGGTGCGGTCCAGGGAATCACGAGGACATAGATTGCCCAAAGCAAAAAGGGGTGAACATGCTCGATGTAGAGGGATCAAAAGAAGACGTACTGGCAACCACAAGGTTGCAAAACAAGAAAGCCATGTACCTGGACCCTCGCACAGAAAAAGAAAGACTTCAGGAGGCAAGGGCAGAAATCCAGCAGGCGATGGCTGGAGAGCGGAGGGCCTCGCACTTGACCGCCGATACGCCGGCCCGGCCGGAACTAGAAAAAACTATCATCAAGCAAATGTTACAAACCACAATACCAGTGCGGATGTACGACCTTCTGCAGACCATGCCATAGATAAGGATGGCTTTGACAAATATTACGGTGGACACTACCCCTGGGCAGGAACACCAAACGGTGGCGGAACCATGTAGTACAAACCCAGTGAAGGAAGTTGGTACGGATGCCATGAATCCTATGCTACTCGCGGTGGGAGTTGGACGGAAACCAACAGTAGTAGAGATGGATATAATGGGGCAGAAGCTTACCAACACCATTATTGATGGCGGGTCCAAGGTCAATGTACTACTGGAGGAGACTTGGTGAAGCCTACCCTCTGGCAACCAACCTTCCACCTGGTCGGTGCCGACCAACACGGTATCAAACCTCTCGGCACTCTCATGGCACAAAAGGTGGTAATTGGGACGCAGCAGTTCTGTTGTGACCATTTCAAACATCGCCCCATTAGAATGGGGACCCCCTCTTTTTGCTTTAGGTTTTGCTTTCCTTTTGCTTGTTTTTCTCTCTTCTTTCTAGGTTTTTGAGTGAGTGAGTGGTTTGCCTGGGGAAGGCTAGATTAGGGCTAATCTTTGGAGCTCGTTTTAGGGTTTCTTTCAAGCTGAGTCTAGCCTTGTTTTTGGGAGTTGTTAGTCGTCTGCCTGGAGCCTTAAGTTTGCCATAATGAAGCATGCTTTTCAGGAGAGTCAAGTGGGTTAGATCAAGAAACAAGGTGAATAGGTCTCAGGTTAGGTCAAGTCTAGATTGAAGGTTTTCTTGTCAGAGTCCTGTTTGTTTCCGGGTCTAAGTCAGTTGAGCAGAGTCAGTGAAGAAAGGGAGTTGATATGATCAAGTTTGATGGAGAATGAAGCAAACCAAGGTAAGACCTGGCCTGGAATCTCAATTTCGCTCCTGACCCTTCCAAAGGGTCCAGGGCGAAAATCCTTATAGACCTCCTTTTTCTTCTCATTTTTGACTAAGTAGGGCATGTTTGAAGGTGAATTGATATGTTCTTGCCTAGGGAAGGAGTTGGTGGATTTTGAAGAGCAAGATTGATGCCTAAATGAAAATTTCGCTCTTGACCCTTCCAAAGGGTCCAGAGCGAAATTCATCTTAAACCCTATTTCTTGCCTTGGATAGACTTGCAACCTTGTTCCTAGCTTGGAAAATGACCTAACTTTGCCTTATGAGGTGGTTTGAAACATGAAAACTGAGCAATCTGGCCTAGAATGGAGATTTCCCTCCTGACCCTTCCAAAGGGTCCAGAGTGAAAATCATCTTGAAGCTTATTTCTTCCTAACTTTGGCTAAATTTTGATGTGCAGGGTATCTTGGAGGGAGGATTAAACATTCTTGTCACCTTTGAAGATTTGGAAGCATGCAAAAATGAAGAATTTTGGACAAGAAGGGAAATTTCGCTCCTGACCCTTCCAGAGGGTCTAGAGCGAAATTTCAAAAAGCTCTTATTGTGTAGTGAAGAAGGTCAAGTTTTTGGCATGCATGAGAGAGGAGTAGTGTCTTCTTCCCTTGAGAGGTGAATTCAACTTGAAATGATGGTGGAATAAGCCTAAATTAAGAAATTCGCTCCTGACCCTTCCAAAGGGTCCAGAGCGAAAATCTCTACAGGAGACATTTCTTGCCTTGTTTGGTCAAATTGAGGTGTCCAAGACATGATGAAAGGAAGAATGAACATATTGAAACCCTTGGGCATGTTTAGAAGTTGTGAAAATGAAGGATTCTAGCCAGGAAAGGAAATTTTGCTCCTGACCCTTCCAAAGGTTCCAGAGCGAAATTCCTTATAAACCTATTTTTTTAGCCTTTCTTGGACATGAAACTTTATTCCTAGCATGATGAAAGATGAAATCCTACCTTGCAAAGAGTTTTCAAGTTGAAAAAATGAAGATTTTTGGTCAAGATTGAGATTTTCGCTCCTAACCCTTCTAAAGGGTCCAGAGTGAATTTTCTCAAAAACACTCTTTGCTATCAAGTTTTGCTAGGTCAAGTGTGGGATAAGGTAAAACCAAGAAGGAATTGCCCCTAGGAGTGACTTGAAGTGCTAAGAAATCATTGAAAAGTGAAGGAATTGAGCCAAATAGTGAATTTCGCTCCTAACCCTTCCAAAGGGTCCAGAGCGAAATTCCTAAAAACACCTATTTTCCTTGCAAGGTCAAGACAACTTTTTGGTTTTTATGGCTTGAATGGGTGTGAGGAGGTGTGTTTTTGCCTTTTGAAGATGATTGAGGTTGAAAAGATGAAGGAATTGAGCCTAAGAGAGATTTTCGCTCCTAACCCTTCCAAAGGGTCCAGAGCGAAAATCCTAAAAACTATCCTTTCTTCCAAATTTTGGACAAAACTAAGCTTAGACATGGGTATGAGAAGGCATTTGGATTGCCTTAGAGTGGAATTGGGTTGCCAAGAATGCAAGTTTTGAAGCCAAGAGAGAATTTCGCTCTTGACCCTTCCAAAGGGTCCAAAGCGAAATTTCCAAATTCTCCTTTTTCCTTGCAATTTAAGACAAGATTTTGATTTTCATGACTTGGAAAGGAGTGAGGCAAGATGTTCTATGCCTTGGAGGTGATTTGAAGATGAAAGGATTGGAAAATTGCCCTAAAACCTGATTTTCGCTCCTGACCCTTTCAAAGGGTCCAGAGCGAAAATCCTAAAACCAATATGTTCCTTTCAAGTTTGTGCTAAGACAAGACTAGACCAAGGTAGAAATTGCCCTTGAGACCACCTTTGAGTGGATGTTTGTTTCAAAAAATGATGATTCTAGGTTAGAGAAACATTTTTGCTCCTGACCCTTCCAAAGGGTCCAGGGTGAAAATCCTAAAATCCCCTATTTTGCCTTGCAAGAACAAATCAAACTTGGATTGGGTGAATGAAGAAGACAATTTCCTAACCTTGTGAGGTGGATTGAAGTTAAAATGATGGAGGAGTAAGCCCAAGCAAAGAAAATCGCTCCTAACCCTTCCAAAGGGTCCAGGGCGAAAAACATCAAAGCCACCTTTTCTTACAAAGTTTAAGTAAAACTAGGCCTGGACTACAGTGATAGAACCCATTTAGAATGCTTTGGAAAGATTTGGATTTTCAGAAAATGAGAATTTTGAGCTCAAGAGAGAATTTCGCTCCTGACCCTTCCAAAGGGTCCAGAGCGAAACTCCCAAAAGGGTGGTATTTCCTTCAAAATATTGATGAGTCAACTCAGTAGGTGAGATGAATAGATCCTGGAAATTGTCTTGGAGGAGGTCAATGATCAAACTAAGATTAATTTTGATCTAAAAAGAGAAAATCGCTCCGAACCCTTCCAAAGGGTCTAGGGCGAAATTCACATTATCACCTAATTTGCTCATGTGAAATGCTAAAATTTGAAATGCAAGACTTTGATTAGGTCAAAACAAACATGAGCTTACCTTCCAGAAGATTTTGGAGTCAAGAAAACAAGGTATTCAAGTCCTAATTTGAAAAATCGCTCCTGACCCTTCCAAAGGGTCCAGGGCAAAATCATCAAAAAGCCTATCATTCAACCTTGTTAGAGTGAGTCAAAGGTAAATTGCAAGATTGTGAAGACAAGGGCATGGGAATTTGCAAATCTAGGTTGTGAAAATTTTGACTCATGAAGTAAACAAGCCTGGATGTGAGGTTCAAACAAGCTTTGAAAGTAATTTAGACCTTCATCACTTTGGATATTTCGATGCCTAAGGAGGAAAGAAGCTTCATTAAGCCTTGATCAAACCTTAATATTCCTCAATTTTCACTAAATTTGCCAAATTCAAGACATTTGGCGAGGCTAAAGCAAGTTCGCATGAGTTAAGGCATTTGCAATTGAATTAATTAATTTCAAGCCTTAAAATAAATATAAAACTCACCTTGGAAGCCTTGTATTTAATTTTAAAATTAAAAAAATTAAGGTGAGCACTCAAGCCTTTTATTTTGTCTTTTTAGGCAAGTCGGCCTCCTTTTAAGTGGGATTTTATTGTATTTTATTGCTAATTGACCTAAGTCGGCCTCATGAGGAATTAGGGTGAGCACCCTATATAAGGGAGGTGTATTGTGGACAAAATGCAAATCATTCATTCATTATTCACATGCGAATTTGAGGAGCAGATTAGAGGAGTGAATTTTTATTAAGTTGGAGGCTAATTTCCAGAATTTGCTAAGTGTTTGGAGGCTGGTGGAAAGTGAAGTTCTTTTGAAGGCTGATTGAGGCATAATTCATCCAAAGGAAGACCAGAAATTCAGTCCTTATCCAGCGAATTTTGATCTCCTTTTCTTCATTTTCCAAGGTTGATAGTTAAGCTTTCGAAGAAGAGGTATGAAGAATCAATTTTTTTGAAGTTCTTATTCAAGACTTATTTTGATTTCATAGCAATCTTTTAAAATTCAAGTCTTGTAAAATCAGATTTCATTCATAATTAATTTGAAAGTTTATAATTCTTGGATTTATCACGTCATTTTCAAATTAATGTCTAAATTATTCCCTTCAAAGGTCTTAGATCCTATGCTTTAAGATATTATACTCAAAGAATAACTTTAATCTTTTGTGTAGGCATCAAATGACGACCCCCAAAGCCGGAGGATCAACTACTTGGCAGACTCTCATCAAAGAAGATCAAGCCAGGACAAGGACGATCTCCTCCAGTCTAGCATCATTAAGGACGACCTCCTCCAATCCAGTTTCATTAAGGATGACCTTCTCCATCTATCTTCCAATCCAGCATTTGAAGGAAAGCATCACCAAATTGAGCATCAACCAAGTGTTAGACAAGGTGGCATCCTAGTCATCACTCCTCCAATCGGGTTGGTCCACCTTAGTATGTTCAGATTCAATGTACCTGACTCATTAAAGATGGCACAAACTTCGATGTACCTACCCTGGCTATCCATTGGTCGAATATTCTAGAGAAGACGTGTCCAAATAATGCAATTATTTCATTGGTCAGAATTAAGTTTGTTGTAACAAACCCTAATTAGGGTTTCATTGTAAAATCTTGGCCATTGATCTTGAATTGATCCAAGCCATTCATTGTATTTGAGGATGCTATATATGCCCTCACTCATTTCATTTTTGGGGGTTAGATAGAGAGGTTAGAAGTTTAAAAAGTTAGAAAGTTGGAGAGAAATAAGTTATTGTTTGTAGCAAAATTGAGTAGTGAAGAGAGAAATTTGAACAATTGTTGTCCATTTGGCTATGAGATCAATAAAATATTGAAGTTATGGTGTTTTATTGCAATACTTGTGGCTATCTTCATGATTGTTTATCTTCTTGAATCACTCTCAGTTGAAATAGCATTTAAATTTTAATTTTGAAGGACGAATTGTTGTGCTTGATCTTTGATAAGATTCACATTCCAAACCACTAGCTTCTTACTGATTGTAAGAATGCCTTGTGTGGTCAACTAGAAACATTGAGGTTGATTAAGAATTCAATCATCATTGGAAGTATTGATAGTATCTATATCCTTGATGATTTGAAAATTGCTGAATCCCCTTAGAAGATCGCACCAATTCCAGTGGAGTTGTAATCCTTTGGCGATATTGAAATTGGTAGAATCTTATCAAGTCTAGCCTTCATTGAATCATTCTTAGGATTAGTTTAAGTATCTCTTCCTTGAAACCCTTATCTTTTGATATTTTTTAAAATCTGTTAGCATTAGGAAAATCATGTTCCCTAATTTCAAAGGAAGTAGCACGGACAAGCTTTCTCTAAAAGTACGTAAGGCCCCTTGAAGAAACAACAAACACAATGACCACTGGTGCTTATCCACGAGTAGAGATCCTACAAAAAAGAACCTTGAAGTCATCCCGATTGATCCTTCTTGCGACGTCTTCAGCATTCAGAGACTTTAATCAAGAGAGGATAAGATACCTCTGGGTATTTTATTCTGTGTTTGGTCGTGTACAAAATACACATCAACAAGTTCCTCCTGGATTTTGTAGTCATCCCACTGGAAAGGAAAGCGTACGACGCTCTTCTAGGGAGGGGGTGGCTGATCATGGCCAAAGCTAATCATAACTGGAAAAGGAATACGATCTCAATCAAGAGTGACGGTCATAAGTATGCAATTGATCTCAGGAACCAGTCCATCAGTGAAGAGCTCGCGTCATCAGACTCCGATTCAGAAGATTCCAATCGCTGGGAGTGGGGCTTTGAAGGAGGCAGAGGCGGGAAAGAGCCCGACGAAGAAGGAGTGCTGGAGTTGGACGGATGTTTGGAGGATGGAGTCAGTTCGATGGCAGGACTTTTTCATTGGCAAATGGAGGACTATGAGGTCTTTCACCCGGAATGTCACATGCTACAAATATGTGAGTTAGGAGAATCAAGCGGGGGTTTGGAGGAACAATCCTTTCCCCCAGAGTATGGAAGATATCAAGAAGGAATGGCAAGAGTGGATAACATGCTAGCACACCAGTTTGAAAGGGATAAACCCATCAAGTACGAGGAACGAGATGTGGAGAGGATTAATCTAAGCAATGAAGCAGTACCTCAGATGATACTAGCAGGAGATGACTAGAACTCAGTACTAAAGGCAGCAACTTTCAAGATATTCCTGGAATATAAAGATGTCTTCGCCTGGACCTACAAAGACTTGAAAGGAGTACCGCCAGAATTGTGTGTGCATCACATAACCCTCGTGCCAGGAGCCCAACCAGTACGAAGGAGACCATATAGGATGAACAAAAACTACGCAGCCAGAGTCAATGAGGAGATCAACAAAATGCTAGAAGCAGGGATTATATTCAAAGTGGAGACAAGTGACTGGGTCTCCCCAATAGTCATCTCCCTTAAAAAAGAAGCTAATCAGATAAGAATATGCGTGGACTTCAAGTACCTAAATGCAGTAACCATAAAAGACCCATTTCCGATCCCATTCACTGACAGTATTCTGGAAGAAGTCACCAGGCACGAGATGTACACATTCCTGGATGGATTCTCCAGGTACAACCAGATAAGTATCGCGGAGGAAGATAAGCTGAAGACCACATTTGTGGTGTAGGAAGGACTATATGCCTATACCACATGCCCTTCGGGCTATGCAACGCGTGCGCGACCTTCCAGCAAATAATTCTGCACATTTTTGACAAGATGTCGATAGGGAATTTCAGAGCATTCCTGGATGACTGGTCGATTTTCAGCGATCAGGACACCCATTTGAAGGCTTTGGGAGAGTGCATGGAACGATGTCGGAAGGCTAGGCTAGCCCTAAACCCGAAGAAGTGTAGATTTATGGTACCACAGGGGAAACTCCTGGGCCACATTGTTTGTAAGGAAGGATTGAAGACAGACCCAAATAAGATAGGAGTGATTGTCAACATGGAAAGTCCAACGAACATAACAGGGGTGAAATCATTCCTCGACCATGTAGGCTACTACCGGAGGTTCATCAAAGGCTTTGCGCAGGTGTCGTGGCCATTGGATAAGCTAACAAGGAAGGGTGAGCCGTTTGTATGGGGTACGGAGCAAGAAGAAGCTTTCACGGAATTAAAAGACCGACTAGTGAGTGCACCGATATTAGTATACCCAGACTGGAACAAGGAATTTCATGTGCACGTGGATGCCTCCAACTTTGCAATTGGTGCTACCCTCGCCCAAGTAGGGGCACAAGGACTAGACCATTATCTCTTCTTCGCAAGTCGACTCCTGTCAAAAGTAGAAAGGAACTATAGCACAACGGAAAGAGAGGCACTAGGGATGGTGTATGCAGTTCAGAAGTTCCGGCACTACTTATTGGCCACACCGTTCACATTTTATGTGGACCACCAGGCACTAATGTACCTAGTGAATAAACCAATCATCCAAGGGAGGGTAAGTTGGTGGCTACTGCTTTTACAGGAATTCACCTTCACCATTGTCGTATGGCCAAGGAAGTCCCATGTGATTGCAGATCAGCTATCAAGGATCAGATCAGGAGAACCGGCCGAGGGAGTAAACGAAGACTTCTCAGATGCACACTTGTTCCAAATTGCAATACTACCAACCTGGTATGAAAAGATAGGGCAGTACCTATCTACTTCCACATTTCCAAGTGAGATGCCTCCAAGGGAACGGAGGAAATTGGCACTAAAGAGCAAAACCTTCCAACTAATTAATGGACTTCTATATAAGATGGGCCCCGATCAAATCTTGAGGGGGTGTGTCATGGAGGAGGAAGTTCGCGGTGTACTAAAGGAGGCACACGACGGATTGGCAGGTGGACATATGGGACCAGATGCAACCGCCAGGAAAGTGCTTCTGGCAGTGCTATGGTGGCCAACTCTACACACAGACGCCCGAGAGTGGGTGATCGGATGCGACCCCTGTCAACGAGCCGGAAAACCTCTCAAGAGGGACTTCATGCCTCTCTTTCCTTCCCAGCCGCAAGAACTATTCGAACGATGGGGTCTGGACTTTGTGGGACCTTTGAAACCAAGTAGCCTACACCGGTGCAAGTACATTGTGGTAGCCATAGAATACCTCACTAAGTGGGGAGAAGCTAGGGCCTTGGCCGATAACACAGCTTTGAGTACGGCACGGTTCTTGTACGAACAGATTGTCACCAGGTACGGGATACCACTTCGAATCACTAGTGACAAAGGAGTGCACTTCGTCAATAAGGTAATCCATACCATGATCGTGGAATTTAAAATATTCCATAACCTATCCAGCCCGTACTATCCCCGCACTAATGGACAGGCAGAGGCAACCAACAAAGTGTTGGTATCAATAATTTACAAGTCATGTGGAGTGGAACAAGAGGACTGGGAGGAAAGACTACCAGCCATGCTATGGGCCTACCGTAAAACATACAAAGTCACTACCGGGCATACACCGTTCCAACTCATGTATGGGCAGGAGGCAGTGGTACTAGCCGAGTACACCGTGCCAAGCCTTCGGGTGGCAGTAGAAAATCGATTAGGGGACACCGAAAGCATGAATGCAAGGCTGGATGGGTTGGTAAAACTGGATGAACAAAGACTGATGGCACAATGGGCAACTGAGGTGGCACAACGTCGGCGAAAGCATTGGCACGACCAGCATCTGTGGAAAGCCAACTTCCGACCGGGACAGTTAGTTTTAAAGTATAACGGTCGGAACGAACTCCAACCAGGGAAGTTCAAGGTTCATTGGCTCGGGCCCTATAAAATCAGAGAGATCAGCAGTAACGGATCAATGAAACTCGCAACTCTGGATAACAATCCGATCAGGGACCCCATGAACGGTTCCAAATTAAAAATCTACAAGGAAAGAAATAAACCTATGATTGGGATCAACATGCTAGGATATGCCACGAGAGGACATTGGACCATTGGTCAAGACAAGGAGATCAAGGAAGAACTGGTAGTACAAGAGGAACCCTACCGGAGGGATGACGACTGGGCAAAGCCCTTATTGGCCATGGAAGAACGACTTGTACCAAAAAGGGTGGAAGGGGTAGCAGTGCCCAGGATTCACATACATCTCACGAATGAGTATTTCAGAGACCCAACTATGTGGGTACGGGTCTCGGGATATTGGAAAAAACAGGCGCCATACGAAGGAGCTCAAGAAGGGTACGTCGCATATGATATTGACAAAGAAGCAGAAGCTCAGAGGAAAACTGAGAACCCGCTTAAAGAAGTGGAGCCAAGAGACCTAGAGGAAGAACTCAACCTGGAAGAATATGGGGCAACCCTAGGACCATGTTTAAAAATGGTACTGAAGACAGAGGATCTATTTGTCATCGTGTCCAGGCAGGCGAGATGGAGGCCAGACCTAACTCATTATATTGGGTGATTCCCAACCCGGCTGGACCACCGGAGATCGACGGAGAGAGAGTAAAATGGTACCACCAATACGGGGACCGGTACATTGACGACCGCTACAAGGGTGTGGGACCCGCCCCATTGGTGGACAAAATATGGGACCTGGAATACGTAGGGACCTGCTGCGCACAAGAATGCTACAGAAGACTACCACATGTGTGTACATGGTTGCACAACTCAGAAATAAAAGCGAGGACGCCCAACAATACATCAAGAGTAAAAAGAAGGATCAATGAGGAGAGAGACTCGGAACTAAATAAGAAATGGAAGGAAGACAAGGCGAGGAATGATGAACCAGGGAAGGAATGGAGGAAAAAGCAAGATAAAAGGCTGGGGAAAAGGAAACAAAGGAGACAAGGGAACTTCTTGCGTGCAGTAAACTCAATCAACCGACCAATGGCCTGCACCAGAAGTCACAAGCAGGCCAATCGGTACCGAGGTAAACTCAAGGCAAGGAAGCTAATATTGAAAAAACTGTGCCAGACAAAAGAAATAAAACGATGGGTAAAACAAGGGATCTTAAAAGTTGAAGAGGGGAAATATAGGGAAAAAGCAAGGAAGGCCAAATCAGCAGGCATTAAAAAGTTGGAATGTCAGGCAAGTACAAGTAAACATAGTAAGGAAAAAGTAAAGTTACTGAAAAAGCAAGTATTTTATGTCAAATTAATAAAACACATTTACCTAACCCTAACCCTCAAAAAGAAAAGTGCTTATAAAAGTTGCCAGGAGACCCCATTAGGCACAACACAGGAAAGAGAGCAGGGTGAAACCGCTAGCCAGACAGCATTGAGCAGAACTACTGGTACAGACGCAGAAGGAGGCCCGAGGGGAGTTACCAATTCGTACGGTGTACGGATTACGCAGTCTAGAAGGCAAGAGAGCTAGGGAGCTGGGCTGTACAATGTACGGATTGCCCAACAAGTTATACCGTATGACGTACGGATTCAAGGCACAGGAGAAGTAAGCAGGAACCATTGTATGGCATGTGCAAGGCAAGCTGAATCGTACGACGTACAACTTACTGAGGTTATACCCTACGACGTATGGATTCAAGGTGCCAGGAAGTCAAGCAGGAACCACCGTACGACGTACGACACCCGAAGCACAACAAAAAGAAAGACCTTATCGTACTTGTACGACGTATGTAGCACGAGGCACGAACAAAAGCTATCGTACGACGTACTGCCTCCATCCACCGTACGTGTACGGCATTCAATGCATAGTGTTAGTGCGTACGAAAAACGGGGCAAGAACCAGGGGGAAACACCATACGGCGTACGGCTTGACCGTATAGACACGATACAAGGAAGGGACACATCTTCACCGTACGGTGTATGGATAGCGCAAACCTGCATGTGCAGAAGCAAGAAAAATCCGTACGGTGGTAGACGGGGAAGTACAAGGAGTACGACGGCAACAACCAAGCCGTACGGCAAGCATTAGGCCGAACAATCAAAGCACGAGGGTATAAGAGACAAAGCGTAGAACACAAGGAAGGGACCGTACAGTGGGGAAACTAGAAGTGACACAATGGGCCATACCAACTAGTGAGATAATCTGGCAGACGGTATTAATAAGGACGTAGGAAGAGGTATGGGCATAAGAGCAGAGAAAGGCACTTGCAGTACAACCATGACTGCCACAGAGCCTGCCAGTAGCAGGAAAACCAGGAGCAGACCGAAGACAACAAAGGACCCAGAGGAACTCACGGCAGCCAATGTAGCATTCGAGAGTGTGACTGGCAATGACTGTCGTACCTGGTGGGAGGAATACCCTCCAAACCATGTGATGAAGGAATCGCTTAAAAAAGCACAGGTCGACCACGCTATGCAGATGCCCATATTTAACATTAAACAATTCGAGCCAGTCCTACGGACCATGGTATCCGGTTATAACCCTCACAAACGAGCTTCGGTCATCCAATTTCAAGGGCACACAGTGTGGGTTTCATTCAAACTTGAGGATTTCAGGCGCGTATTTGGCATACCAGATAAAGGAGCATCTGCTGCCAAACCAACCAAAAACCTTACTAGAGAAAAGAAAAAATGGTTGATGGACCTGGTGTGCAAAGACGACCTCACAGAAGAACAGTGGAAGAGCGTCTGGGTCGATAGCAGGGGAATGAAGCGTAGTTTTATCGCACCAGGAGAATGGAGGATGTTGATAGACCTGGTTAAAAGCCACCTGACAGGAGCTAGTCGGGCCTCAGACATCGCCACATATGGATGATTGGGTTAATGAACGGGATCAGATGCGAGAAAGTGTACAACTGGGGGCAACTCCTGGCAGAACGCATTCATGACTTCCTGAGATTAGAACACAAAGCATTCTACATGTGCCATTATGCCATCAGCTTGTTCCTAGATGTCGTACGCCTACAGGTACCACCAGAGGATTGGGGGACGTTTGAACCTCACGGACGGGTCGAACCAAATAAACCCACTATGTACTACTACATTCACCTGGACATCCTTAGCGACACAGCGCAACCCACACGGAAGAGGAGGAAGCTAGACACATCTCTAGAAATTGAAGAGGTTAGCAGTGCTAAGGATTCCGAGGAAGTGGAAGAAACAAAAGAACAGGAAAGTGGGGATGAAGGGTTCCATCTATCGGAACACACCACCATGGAGGAGGAAGAAACAGAGTCGTGCCAGCAGGAAGAAGATGAAGAAGAGGAGCAACAGGGGAGATTGCGGGCACAATGGAAGAGTACGAGGGTAAAGTTTACACCCTCAAAATTAGCTTCGGCACACCTGGTACCTCAGGAGGCACTTGCAGTCGCCAACCCAGTAGGAGATGTACGACCAGTGGGGGTACTATTCCAGAAGATTAGCGAAGGGGAGCCGCCGGCACAACGACAAGTATCGTTGCCACAGATCAATTTGGCCGTTCTGGCAACAGAAACTGGTATGACGGCAGGAGAAATTGGTACAGCAAAAACTGGTACGATGGCAGTCGAAATTGGTACGACGGCAGCAGGAACTAGTACAATGGTAACAGAAGCTGGTACGATGGCAACAGAGACCGGTACGGCATCAGCTAACTTAGAGGCAACCTTGGGTACTATGACAGATGAGGATATAGACACGTCGCTGGATGGGTGGCTAGGACAGTTCACGCTCTCCCCACACCTGCCTCCCTCCCCCGCACCACATAACATGGCTATCAGGCTAGGCATGACTCGAGATAGTGAGGTCACTATTCCAGATGAGGAGAGACCCACTGATCAGAAGCAGCAGGGAAGGGACAAGCAGAGCAGTGGCCTAGAGGGGACTCTCACTGGAGTCCATATCACACTACCTGATCCGAGTGACCCAGCAGGCTCACTCAGGTGATTCCTAATGGAGCTACAAGGACTCTCGGATGTTGCACGCAGCATGGCTCAGCTTACTGGACAGATGGAAGTCGGTAATTTAGCCGACGCGACACAACTGTGTCAATTTATGGCCTAGGGGTGCAAAGAGGAGTTCACGCGGTACCTTGAGCAGCAGGGATGGTCGGATAATAGTACACCGGAGATGATTCAGAACTAGACCCACAGGCACTTGATAGAAGGGTCAAGCACCTTAGGCACCACTTTCCGCAGTATGGAGGGAACTTTTCAAGAAGTGTACTTATAGATGCGGCAACATCAAGTGGAGAAAGAGGCCCAACAGATCTACATAGTAACCCTGGAAAAAGAGAGCAGGAAGCAGATGGAGTTGGCCACGGTAGAGAAGAGCTTGAGGAAGGAGATGGAACTGAAGATGACTACATGTGAAGCCCACTGCAGTATGCAAGAGAAGGAGGCACAAGCATTGGCAGCCCAGGTGGCGGCGCTCACTTCACAACTAGAGCAAAAAGATAAAAAGCTAATGGAAGCAACTCACATGGTAAAGAAAGCACGAGAACAGCAGTTAATGGCAGAAAAGAACCTGAAAACTCAGGCCGGACAGCGACCTCCTCCTACTACCACTACAGGGATGCCTCCTCCCTCTTCTCAGTCTTAGCTATGTTTTATTTCAGTTTCTCTTGTCTGAGTTGTCTGGAAGACGACTAAATTTTTTGGGGGGGATAATGTTAGGGGTAAAAACGTATGTTAGTACGAATAATAATTATAAGTGTGTTATGTGCGTTTATGTTTTGCTATTGCCGAGAGGTTCCCATCGGGTAGTTGGGAGTCGGTGATGGTTGGCAACTTGGCCAACCGTCGAGTCTATATATTGTTTGGTTGGAACCTCAGCAGGGAGGATGTATGGACAATTGGAGACACTGGAATAAACATATAACTTTCTAGTCTAATTATTATCATCTGTCATTTATATTATGATGTACAATTGTTCTGTTCCATGAATGCTTGGTACGTGCAGGTACTACTGTGTTATTGATTATTCACCACTATACCTTTAGGACTAAACACTGTCTTTGTGCCTTCATGGAAACTTTGCTTCCCTTTATGTTGCAAAAATCCTACAAAAAAGTCTCATTTATGTATTTGTTGTTATTTATTTCCAATTGCTATTACTTTTTTGTGAAGAGAAAAGAGTATAGTTTTTCTTGAAAGAAGAAGAAAGACTGTTGTCCCATCCATATTAGATTAGTTTAGTTTGTAGATAGGGGGAGTCTTCCCTAAATTAGGAGAGTATCATACTCACACACTGCGGCTGAAACCATAGAAGCAAAAATCGTTTGGGGAATAAATCGGCAAATCAAAAGTATAAGATTTTTTGAAAAAATCGGCAAAAAATTGGATTTCCAAAATACATAAATAATTGTAGAAAAAGGTACAGAACTACTCTTTTTAAAAAAAATTTAAGAGCATTTCCATAGCATAGAAACATAGAGAGAATTAAATAAAGAGTTTAACCCATAAATTATTGAAAATAGATTATTCATGTTCATATTCATGCGGGTTATATTACATTGTACAAAACATACGGGTTATATTACATTGCACAAAACATACTTAATATGCTTAAATAATAAGTGGATCCAAGTTGGCATCCATTAGAATCTCAAAATTGCTAAAGAAAATCTCCAATGCATTTTGAGATTAAGAATCAAATAAATTCTATTCAACATCAAATTGATTTTTTTGTGTGATTCTAAATGAATTGGGAGTGAATATTTGAATAGCTAGACATGAAATGATGGTCTTTCACTAGACCTTCAATCTACAACTATATAAAAAATTAATTTGCAAGTTTTTATTAAATTAATATTATGATTTAATTTTAAACTAAGATTTAATTAAAAAAAATTAAAATTAAAATCATTATCTGAACTTTTAAAAAATATTTTAAAAATCAATAATAAAATAAATATATTCTTAATTATTAATTAAAATATATCTAATTAATTTTTGAATAAGATCTAATTTTTTGAAATTAAAATTAAAATTATTATTACCTAAATTTCTAAAAAAAATTAAGAAATCAATAATTAAAAAAATATAATATTATGATTATAATTAATTAAAATATATTTAATTCATTTTAAACTAAGATTTAGTTTTAAAAAAATTAAAATTAAAATTATTATTATCTAAATTTCTAAAAAAAATTAAGAAATCAATAATTAAAAAAATATAATATTATGATTATAATTAATTAAAATATATTTAATTCATTTTAAACTAAGATTTAATTTTTAAAAAAATAAAATTAAAATTAATTTTTTATTTGGTAATTAAAATTAAAATTATTATCTGAACATCTAAAAAATATTTAAAAAATCAATAATAAAATAAATATATTCTTAATTATCTAATAAATTTTTGAATAAGATCTAATTTTTTAAAATTAAAATTAAAATTATTATTATCTAAACTTCTAGAAAATATTAAAAAATATATTTATAGTCTAATTTTTTACCATGGTTTACCGCTGATTCAATCTGGATCAATTTGTTGTCACCTCCTCCCCTCCCCGATCCTTATTTAGTGGGAGAAGAGTTGGATTCTGTTGCTTTGATTTACTGCTTAACCTTAGTGAGAGTTGGGGAAATGGGACGGGAGAAGTCACAACCAAAATGACCCCTGAAAATCTGTATTCATATAATCTGTTACCAATATACACGGATAATAACATAGATTGCACATGATTACACTAGAGAAGAAAGACAATGCAGTGAAGAAGTCGTGCGACACTAGTAAATGCACATTCGAGGGTTTTTTTCATTGTTTGACAGTCTTTTTAGTGTTTTCCCGTTGTTTCTAGGGTTACTGGTATTTTGCGATTTTTTTGGAGGATTATTCGCATGATTTTAACGCAATTTAAACCTCAAAAAATTGTGCCCTAAGAAGATTCACGATTAATCGCAATCAGACGCGATTTTTTGCCGGCTAATGCTTCACTGGCTAAAACCACAATTTTGCACATCCCCCAAGTGTACAAAATTTTCAACCAACATAATTTCCATGTAAAATCTTGTGCTTTGTGTTTGTGTTGTTGCATCTTTTATGTCTTTCAGTTTTCAGATTAAAACTTGGTAAAAGTTTAAAGGTGTAAAGAAGATTAAATTTTTTTTGTACTACTGATTAACCCCCCCCTCTCAGTAGTACTTCTGTGTTCTACAGTACCATCTTTTTGGTATTTGGGAAAGCTGAGTTAGGGCTTTTGTCACTGAAAATCATGTCAAATGCTTCATATTATTTGGGTGACTCCATTGTGAAGGGTTTTGAAGTTGTTTGTTGCTGGCACAAATTTCTAGGAGGTTGTGCTTTTTGCAAGGGTTCTTGCAACAAGGCGTGAGAATTTAGGGGGTGTTGAGCACTTGAATTTCTGGAGGTTTCCTTCAAGTTGGATAGCGCTTTGAGAAAGGTTATCAATTTCAAACCTTTGCACATTCTTGATGGAGTTTTGGTGTGTTCACTGAAAGTTGTTGCTGATCACCCCTAATTGCTAGTGCTGGGTATGATTGGAAAGTGCATAACGAACTTGTAGCTGTACCTTTCGTGCAATTAGAGATGGGTGAACAATGTTGGGTAAGTTGTATCATTGCTAGAAGCTTTGGGGTGTCTTCCTAGATGATATTGGAGGGTGTTTGAGGGTAATGAAGACATCTGTAGTGCTGCAGCAAGGTGTTTCAGACCCGTTCCTCCTTAATAATCATTCCCAGTTTGATTTCTTATGCTTCCAGTGAGGCGTATTGGAGTTGCATTTTGCAGTGTTGGGTTTGCTTATGGTCCCTTGGAGAGTGTTGAATGGGAGTTTGAAGCTTGTTGGGTGATTTCCTTGGCTGTCTCCCGTGTAATAATGTATTATTCATCCATATTCAGACCTGCATACCAGTCTCTAGGCAACTATTTAATGTACTGTCTTTTGGATATTTCATATTCTTAATTTCCTTATATACTAGCAACTCTCTGGAGTGTTTGTCATTAGAATAATATGTCAACAGCTTATGTATAAACACTGATTTCTCAAACCCGACCTTGTGATAGTAGTGTACCTTAATTTTGCATGTCAATATTGTGATTTTATTTGGCAAAAAATTGGAAAATAAAAATTAGGGTGGTTATTACAGTAGTATCAGATCTGTTTTTTCTTGCCAGCATGTGCCTCTCATTTATTGTTGCAACTATAGTATTATCTATGAGTGATAGCGAATTAAGGTATTATACAAGAGAACAGAAAAAGATGGTGCAACAAAACTTACAAACTCCAATTATTGATCCCTTTTCAGAAGAGTAGAAAGTACAAGGGGGTTTGCCTAGTGATAGTGATAAATCTACAGATTCCACAGAACACAGTCCACTTAGAATCATGGATGATAGAGATAAGGGATAGTCTGGTTCAGTTATTCCAAATACTAGAGCAGAGAGAAAATTTGATGCCATCTTAGACATTATGTCCCAGATGTTAGTAAAACTGAATCAGAATATGTCGCAGGGTACTCCAATGCAAACTAGTGAAACAAGTTCTTCAAACCAACAAAACACCAATCGATGCACAGTTGTAGCAGTGTCTAGGTATATTCCAAGACCACTTCAACCTTCCTTTACATGCAAAGAGAAGGTTCAGGTTGCTCTACAGGTTCAGCTTCCTTTGGTAGATGAAGTGAGGGCTGGTTATTCAGAGTTTGCAACAGTTCCTAATGAGATTCGGAACTATTTGTCTCTAAAGAGTTCTTGACTAAGAGGAAGAAGAGAAGTGGTAGAGTTGAGAATAGAGGAGCACTAGTACAAAGAGACAACCAAAAAGCATTGGGCAAGGTAACATTGGCACATTTTGATGGAAGCGACAAATGCACTACTAGAGAATGGGTATAGAAGTTGGATAACTTTTTGGCACATAGACCCATGTTGGAGGATAAGGCAATTAAGTTTGCTACTCTACATTTGGAGGAGACAGCCCATGAGTGGTAGTACCATGGCTTGGTTACACTAGGCCACAACTTAATTACCACCTACAATGCATTCACAAATAAACTCATCGAAAGATTTGACAAGAAAGATCTTGAGTTGCACTTTAGAGAGCTTGCTCAACTGAAACAATATGGTTCCCTTGACACTTGCATCTCAGAGATTTAGAGACTTTTAGTTATGGTCCCTAACATTACAGAGAGTAGATTGGTAGTCCGGATTGGTGAGGGAATAATGGAGCCAATCAGAAAATGGATTAAGGCATTTGATCCATCATCCTTACAAAAGGCCATGAGGAAAACTAGGAGTATGGAGCTTGCTGCTCCAAAGAACGAATTCTCATCAAAGACCTTCTAGCAAGATAAGATAAGAAGCGTGATAAGAAGGAAACAAATCAGCCCAAAAGATGTTGTGACCTTTTCACAACTCACCCCATTGTAAATGGGGCCCCCCTACATTTTTGTCCACTTGGTAGTTTTCTTTTGAGTTCCTAGTGGTTTGGCAATGATTTCCCAAAGTTTCTAGCGTTTGGAAGGATATTGATAATTTGTGCTAAGTCTAGAATCAAGCGTCACTTGCTTTCAAGGTTTCTATTCTGCAGACTGAGAGAGAGGAAGTTTGTGATCAAGAGGATGGCAAAATTTGATTGTGGAAAAGAAAAAAATCTTTCTGAGGGCATACTAGTGAAGTTTTTTTAGTACTTTTCATGAACTTACTATTTTTAGTAATTTCTATTTTTACTAAGTGTATTTTTAATAAATTTCATTGTGTCTCCCTTTGGCCTAATTTTGAGTTTGGATGAAGTTACTATTTTTAGAAGTTTCTATTTTTAGTAATTCTATTATTGGCAATAGGTGAACATTAACTGCAAGTAAAACAAGAATATCCAAATCCAAGTCTGGTGGAATCAATGAAGGGTCCAAGACAAATAAATTTTGATTAAGGCATGGAAAAATCCTCCCCCACCCCCAAAGTGCACCAAGGAAGTCTCCTGGAGAGCAAATCACTAGGAGAGAAAGATTTCATGCTCAAGAAACATTCCTTCTCCACTACTAAAATGCACTCAACTTCATAAAGTGACTCAAGACGCCAAAATTTGACTAGGGCAAGGAAAATTCCTTGACCCCCTACAAAATGAGCCCACCTCTCAAATGGCATGAAATGATCAAAATTTGATTGTGGAGAAATTCCTTCTCCCAGGCTCAGGTGCGCTCATGGGCACATTTCCTCACCACTCAAGGATTTCTTCCCAACACCAAAAATCTTCCTTCACCTTTCCATTGCACTCAAAGGTGCATTCTCCCCTCTGCCAAGGATAAACGTCAAAAAGAAAGAATCCCTCCCCATGTCTAGAATGCGCCCAAGGTAAAAAGTGGCATAAAAGATAAAATTTGAACACCCAAAATAATATTTTCAATAAAAGGGGGGCATGGCACATATAAATCAAAGCATAAGTAATATTTTGGATAAGATATAACGTGTGGGACCCACTGAAAAAGACAAGTCAGATTTCTTCCCAAGAATGGAAACCAAAAAGATGTTTTGGAAAGTATTAAATGAGTTGCTAAAAATACTCTAGTGCCAACTAGATAGCAAAGAGGGCTGATTCTCTATTCAAGGGGGCATGAAGTTTCATTTCTCACATCGCAGGTTGAAGGATACAAGCAAGAACAAGTGTGATTTGAAGGAGAGGCAAAATTGAAGTGAGTTCGAAAGTCAGGGAGTTCTTTTTCTTCAAAGGTTCAAGATTATCCAAGCTTGGGATGCAAAATATGGAATCGTTTTCATGATAGATTTAAAATTCCTTGACACAATTCTAATATTGGTTATCTTGTTTTGTAGGAAGTTAGATGGCGGAATCAAAGGTGGCAAGAACAGCAAGGCAGGCTCAAATCAAGAGTGAGCTCAAAGGATTTCTCCTAGAATCACGGACCGTGTCAAAGTTGAAAGAAATCAATAATACCAACCTAGGAACTTTCAATTTGGATGAATTTAGAAGAAGGATGTTTGGTCATGAATGACATCCTCTGTCATTTCTAGCTAAGATGATGACTCAAAGCGGAATTGTGGCAGCAACTTGTTTCCCTCCTGCTATCCAATGCCCAAAATTGATCGTCGAATGTGCAAAATATTACAATCCTGAGAAAAGGACAATTGTGGCTCCTGATGGCAAGTTGTTAGCAAATCTCACCGTAGAAGCAATTGCCGAAGCATTCAAGATTCCGACTTATCATTCCATGGTATATAAAACAAAGGAGAGGGCGTTGAGGCTCTATGATTCTAGAGCAAATGGATGTGTAGACATCATCAATTGTAAGTGGATGTAGAAGTCTAAGCTTCATCATTCCAAGATGCCTAGGCAACTTGTCGGGATGGACTTCAAGCGGGAATATAGTGAACTCATGATGTTGTTGAGTTGAATCATGGGATACCCACAATCATGTCTTTGAGCCATGGATGTTCTAATTTATCGAAGAGGTGATGAATGAAGTGAAGGTCGTGGATTGGTCGAGGTTAATCAATGACAACTTGGATGAACAATTGAGGAATTTGAGACATTCCCGGTCCTTTTATATGAGCTCTTACATTGTCTACATGCTAGCGAGGATGACCAGATTCAAAGGTTTGATGTATAAGGAATCCATAGGATTTGGTCCAGGACAATTCAAGGTGTGCGAATGTTATCCTCAGTTGCACATATACAATACTGCTAATTTCAAGAGAGCCAATGACGCCTTCACCATGCATATTGTTCGATCTCTTCAAGGTAGCATTCACATGAGGCTATCACAAGAAGCAATGAAATTGATATGTAAGTACAGCTCATGGTTCATCTAGTTCCCAAGGTTCACTTGCATTCGACTACAAGGATTCTCTTCTTATCCCTACACACTTCCAAGGTACCCAATTGATAATATGGTGCTACTTGAGGTAGCAAGGCAATTGACCGCCTATGAGAAAATCCAGAAGTAGAAAAAGGGTGGAATTAAATTCCCAATCATCATGGGAAATTCTAATGAAGTGTGCCCATCACCATTAGCAGCAGAAGAGTCAGCAGAAGAATTAAAAATTTCACCATCTCTCATTTCACACAGCAAGGTCAAATTTTGACCCCTATGATAAAATAAAAAAGGTGGCAAGCAGAAAGCATAGGCATAGGATGCAACTTGAGGACTATTGGGCTAATGTTAAGGCTGATTACGAAATCAAAAGGAGGATTTATTCCAGAATACCATTCAAGATGATCAAAATATGTGAAATCCATTCAAGACCAAATCAACTAGAAGAGGATTTGAACATAGTTCATCCTGATTTCGAGAAGGAGAAAAATAAGCCCATCCAACCGCCCAATTTGTCTGAACCTGAAATAGCGGATCTTGATACATTATCCAAGTCGGTCACAAAGTTCAGAAAATGGTTGATTGAACGTCACATCAAAAAATTGAAAGCAAAAAATGTTTTCTTGACTTATGACCTAATGGGAGATCTGGAGTCTCATGATGATATAAACAATTAATCATTAGAAATTGAAGTTAAAGAAGGGAGGGATTCACAAGAAAAAGCAAAATGTGGAAAAGAGAAGAGTATTGCTCAAGGTATGCAATCAAAGAAAGGGCAAGATATTCCAAGTGAAGGGCCACCATAGAAAAGCTAAAAGCCAGAGGTAAAACAACCATCACCTAGCAATTCCTCAAGTGTGCAAGAAGTTGATCTCTTTATAGGAGAAAAGATTGGATCCAACACAAGAAGAGAGTCACAAGAAGAAAGCCAAAAGACTCCAAAAGCACAAGATATACAAAGTGTCAATGATTGCATAGAATTTACTCAGCAAAGGAATTAAAAGCAACAACTTCCTCTAGATACGAATCTTCATATTCAGGAATGTCTTAAAATAATAGCAGCTTAAGATTTAGGATTCCATGAGGAAATAACGCAAGAGTAGGAACAGTTACAAGCGCATGATCAGCAGTCAGACGCTCTAGAATGGTTAAGGGAAAGACTGAAGAGAGATCTTGTGGAAGAAATTGATCTCGTGCTTGATTTTGAAGAGTTTCTAAGCTGAATAAACAAGCTAGTGTAGAAAAGGAAGGCGAAGAAATCATCCGAAGTCACCAAGGATGAGTCAAGGTCCAGAGTTTTACATGTAGAAATACTGAGGATTGACAAGGCCAAAGATGAAATTACTCCGAAAGAATATGATGTAACAACAATTGATCTAGGACATGCAACCAAGGTGCAAGTGATGGAACATTTTGATGATTCCATCCAAGCATTGAAAGAACAGATGAAGATGGAAGAAAAATGCCAAAGATTGAAAAGAGAGAACAAAGTTTTGTGTGGATATGTGCAGTGCCTAATGCATCCAGTTGGCAGGAAGTTCAAGGATTTGTTCCCCCTACAGTTCTTCCAAAGGAATCAATTCATGGCCTTGAAGAAATGAGTAAAATCGCCCCAAGGTACCAAGAAGTGGGTGAAGAATGTTTATGATACTGCATGTAAGTTCATTGAGGATTTAGCCCAAATCTATGAAAGAATCCTAGCTATCCTTAGCAGACTACAATGTATAGATCAGGCATGGGAGGATACAAACATTTACCATGATAAACCATTCCACACCTAGATGCACTGATTGAAATTCCCAAGCAAGCATTGATAGATGGCAAGGTGATAAGGGAAAATGAGGCATATGACTTCCCTCGATGGTATTGTGCATTAATCACAGGGAAGGAATTATTTGACAAATCAAATGAAGAGTTCGCTCGATTGAGGAAAGTGATAAAAAACATTTAGGAAGGAATCCACAATACAATCAAAGCATTGTTCACAAAGAGGTTGACCGATGAAGAGATGGCAATAGATAGCTTAAAAAATAGGTTGGAGGGATTCTTTTGCATGAATTCTTTCTCAGAAGATGATCTGGAGAAAATTTCCATATTCTCAAACATCATGCACAGAATCCAAGAAGCAATGGCAGAATGGTATAAAAAATTCAGCAAGTGTGAAAACGACATAGCTGATATGGAGTAAAAACATGAGATTGTGCCAAGTGTCTCTGTGGACAAGCTTGAAATAGTCATCTCCAGATTCGTTGCATTTGCCACCAGAGAAGAATAAAGGACACGCTATTTTAAGCATTGATTTATTGAATGCCTAGTCGGCATGTTGTTTTCTCATTGGTCCACTGGCCCCACTTTTTTGTGCCACAAAGGCTATTATTAGTCAAGCCCTAATTAGGGTCTACGTGGCGTAATCTCAACCCTTGATTTTGATTCAATCTTGATTGTTCATTGTCATTTTGAGGCCTATAAAAGGGCCTCACCCCCTTCACTTGTAATAAGGGAGAATTATGTGAAATTGTTGCAAGAAACTACCAGAATAAAAGTAGCTCATTGAACTTTTGGTGATTACTTGTATTGTTTTGGGAGTTTACATGGTTTCCTGCTCCTCAAATAGATTAGATTTTCTTTCAAGTTATTAGATGAGCAAGATTGATAATATTGTTTTATGGTGAAATCACTTGCTCATACCTTTTGCAAATAGATGATTTCTACTTACAGTGTAAGGTTAGTCTGAGACTTTTATGTGGATGCTTAACTTCAATCATTGAATGTGCATTGTTCTTCTTGATGGTGTGAAAAGTCTTAGCACAACCTTTGGAGATTACACCTCCTTTGCGTAGTTGTTTAAGTTGGCGAAACAAAGTGTGGTCGATTTCACCTAAACAGTCATTGTCTTTCAAGTTTATTTTTAGGATTAGAATAGAATCTCTCAACCCTTACTCTCTTTTACTTTCAACATATTTCGTCGGAACATTTTAAAGCACTTCTCACTGCCAAATCATTCGCATATTTCCTATAGTTCAAAATTGTCTCTCTTCTCGAGAAAGGATCGATTCATCCCATGTAAGTCCCCCTTGAATTACTAGCATACATCAAGCCAAACAAGCTCATATCCAACATAAAGTCAGATGTTTGCAATAGGACCCTTGGAGTCGCCTCTATGGTCTTCACAATCTTAGCATACGAGGGGTCTTTGCTCAAGAATGGATAGAGTGTCCTTTGGTACTTTATTATGTGTTGGTGTGGTCATAAAACGCCCATCAACAAAACCCTCTTCCAAGAAGGTGGAAGAAAACTTCAGAATAGAGCTAAGGAAGAAGAATCTATGTTTTGCATACAATGAGCCATGGGTTCCAAGGCATAAGTGTTTGGAGAAAGGGAAAAATCGTCAATTTGAAGCATATTTAGGTGATAGACTTAAATCAGAAAATTTCAGACCAACAAGCTGAAACAGAGAAAAGTGGGGAAGAAGAGTCAACGCAAAAGTATGAGAAAGTGAGGGAAAGCATAAGTACCCTTGCTAGGCTCTCAAGTCTAAAAAGAAATGATTATTTTAGGGTTAGAGGGATGTTGGAAGGACAGTAAATTGATGCTCTTATTGACACAAGTGCTAAGCATAATTTCATTGATGAAGACATAGTATGACATAGTACTATTGTGATTTATAAGATGATGGGGTAGAGAGCCTATGTGTTGAAACTTCAAGCATCGACAAATTCTCTCTAGATGGGGTTCATATGATGACTAGTGTCGCACAGCCTCAGCATGGTGGAGTCACCTTGGGGTTGAGTTTCTATACCCAAGATCATCAACATGGGTCGTTGGAAACAAATGATGATGTAAGAAGTATACCATGGAAGGTTATGGTCCAAAAATGCATAAATAATGTTTGCTGTAATATGTTCATGGCGTCATCTTATGAGTCCAATTCTGTTCTTACAAGTGGATTGGAGAGAGATTTTGAGCAAAATTTGGAGTTCTACTAAGTTAGTGACTCTTGGAAAGGTGTTTTCAGCCAAGGTAATTATCAGATTTTTCATTTTGGTTGATTATTTTCAGTGTTGGAGCAATTGTTCTTCTTTCAAGGTGCTGAACTTTCAAAAATCAGATTGTAAGTTGCAGTTTTTGGACTTGAACAACTACAAGGTCATGAATTTTCACTTGATTTGGTCACTTGAAAGGGGTAGATTACAGTTTCAGATGAGGGGAATGACTATTTCAGCTAACCAAGTCTGTGTTGGATGGGTATCAGAGCACCAAATGGTTGTCGTTTCTTGTTTTCAGTTTGGACTTGTGGGTGGGACAGCAGATGACCTACTTGAATTTACCCCAATGGTGTCATGGAATTATGATAATGGAGGGCAAATTTCCAAGGAGTTGACTAAAATCTTCCAAGGTTTGATTGTCCTTTTTGCTGGAAGAGCAAAGGAGGTTTTATTTATAGGTGCATGGATGTACAATGCTTCAAGCAGGAGTTACAAACCTCCTAGATTGGTTTTGGGATCCAAGAATCTTATTGATGATTCAAGATTGATTGGTTAATTGAGACTAGCAATTGCTTGAGGTCAAGCGATTCTGGGAAGGGATGATTGTAATGTCCCCATTTTATGCAATACCATTTCATAAGCTTTTGGCTACTTCTGAGTTTTCTTGTAAGCTTCTGGTGGTGTTGGCGAGAACTCAAAACTTCTTGGAGGATGCAAGTTCAGTATTTCTTGGTTTTCATTGGTGGCTTTAACCTCAATTAGTGTTTTGGATTGCAGTGATACTTTTAGAAGTGTCTTTGGCATTCTAAGGTGTTCTCCAATATTCTTGGAGAGCATGTCTATTTTTAGCAGGTCTTTGAGTTGACACCTACCTTCATACCACTGCCTCAGTAATATCTTGGTATGCTCAGTTTTGGTTCCTAATACCTCAGCAATGCTTTCTGCAACTTGAATGGGGGTATTTAAATTGTAAATATACACTTAAGGTATAATGTTTAATGTTGTATTATTTCACACTTAATGTCCCCCTAAGTGGAAACCTAGGGAAAGGGGACTTGTGCATAAGTCATTTTGAAATTTTAAAATCTATTTTTAGTGTGAAATTAATTTGCTGTTGTGACTATTTGTAAATACTCATCATTGCTGGACGTGAGTCATTGCTAGAAGGTGATACTTTCAGACCTGTGTGTAGATATCTGAAACTTATTTTTGTTGCAACCAAACAAGTTTATTTATAGTTATACCTATGCATTGAGGGACTCTAGCTCATTGGACATAGCTTTATTAATGAGCAAATCATTATTGTATTCTCAGCTATTCCAGAGAGTATTGAGGTCGGAAAAGAAAGAGATTATTCTAGGTACTTTTTATTTTTAAATAATATGCAAATCAAGATTAAATTTTGATTTTTATAACAGAACTAAATTTAGTTCAGTTTGCCATTCTCTATCATTTTGAATGCATGTATGTGAATATTCATCGAAACTTGGCATTATATAACCTGGAAATAAATTTGGATAAAACCTACAAACTATAGACTAAAAGGAAAAAATTGGGAGATGGATATTACAATGGTACCAAAACTTTGATTCCTGCTAGCTTGGAGGGTTGTGTGATAGATCAACTGTGACATGACTTGGGAATGAGCAATGCAGCCTTTTACAAACCATTACAATTTGAAACAAAATAGATCAAACCCAAACATTGAAGACATGCCAATGATTGATCCATTTGCAGAAGGTGAAAGGGTTGAAATAAACATGGGTGACAGAGAACATAGAGACCACCAAGAACCTAGCACAAGAGACATTCTCAATGATTTAGCTAGAGGACAGTGTGAGTTTCAGAAGAATATACCTCAAATGTGTGCAATGATGGCTCAACACATTGTGGGCAATAACAAAAGCAATAATAACAACAAAGGTGGTAACGATGGCTGTTGAAACTATGGTTAGGGAGATGGTTCAGTTAACAACAAGGCTGCCAATCAGCATGCTATGGCAAGAACAGCTAACTCTAGACCTCTTATGCCTAACTTTCCTCCTAGAAAGAATCTTCAAGCTAAAAATGAACCAATACAAAAGAGTTGTAGGATCAGATTTTACAAGATTGGATGGATTAGGTGTTGATTTTCAAGCTGAAATGTCTCTCCATGACTACATGGATCTCAGGTTGAAACAGAGACTTTATAGGTGGTAGATCACATAATAATGATTTGCAGAGGAAGGTTGGCAAGTTAACCATTCCCTACTATCATGGGTTCAGAAAAACTATAGCTAGAGCATGGGTGTAGAAGCTGGATACTTATTTTCAACTCAATCCCATTCTAGAAGATGAACCCATTAAGTAGGCAGCAATTCACTTGGATGGTAGTGCTCATGAGTGGTGGCATCACGGGATGGTCACTCTGGGTCATGATCAGACTAATTCCTATGCAAAGTTCATTGAGAGACTGATTTGTAAGCTGGTTAATTAGTAAGTAAGGCTTTTTGGTAATGTATTAAAATAAAACAATAGTATTAAGTTATATCTATGGGGTAGTTGGTTGTCTGACGGTTGATGGCCTAACCAACTGCAAACTCTTTATATATAAGCTTGTAGCACATTTGGAGACACATCCCAGCAGAGATTAATATGATATACATCTGTGTTACATGAATATATCTCGGTATACTATATTGTGTTGTTGGTTCCATGATAGTATTTTATTATGCTCTGGTGTTGTAATTTGGATCTTGGTATTCTGTATACTACAACTCAATCCACTTAGGCTACTAACATTTTGGCGTCGTTGCCTAAGTCGAATCCAGAGGTCTCAGGAGGGAAGGCTGGCGGGATGGAAGCATAATGGGTCATGCACTCGACCAAAGCATCCTGGTAATAGTAGAGGATAACACCGAAGTAACCAAGGAGGATCAGTTGACACAAGACCTGATTCACACGTGGGACGTTTCCGTGGACCGGTATGTACAGCGAGAAGCGGAACAAAGCGTTGTCTCGATTGGTACGGTACGGGTGGAACTCAAAGTGAACCAGGCGATACATGATCTCCTGGGTAGTCTTCCATGGTTGTTGGCACATGTACTCGTGGAACGTGACGAGGAACGAGAGAACGTACGAAGGGAGCAACGTAGCCAGCAAGTGCTCCAACAGTACAAAGAAAGGAAACAAAGGGAAGAAGAGCAGAGGGACTCCACACAGTGGCGAAACCACCGTAGTTCCAATAATTAATGCCAAATACACTCAACAAAGATCGAAGACGACAATCCTGGGAGGAGCAAGAAGGGAGCCAAGAAGACATAGTGAGGAGATCCCTATGCATCCAGGAGCAACTGGAGAGGCACCTGAAACTCTATCGAATAGTTGAAGGAGGGAGCCTGGCAGAAGGTTCTCAGCAACATACACAAGAGGGGGACAGGAGTCACAACAGCCCACAGGCAATAGAGAGTAGTGATAATTGGGAGCAAACAACCGCACCAACTGAGTCATTCAACAATCCCCAGAGTAACCCAGGGAGTACGAGAAAGATGGCACATACCCCCAAAAAGAAGAAACTTCCTAGATTCAATGGAATAGGATCAAAGGATCCCGCCCGTCACTGTAAAACTTGTGTCACCATATGGCAGGCCAATGGCAAGGATGATGAAGACAACTGGCTGAAAGCATTTCCAGCCACCCTCCGTGGAATTGCCATTGACTGGTACACGGACCTGACCACCACTTCAAAGGATACTTGGAAAAAACTTGCTAAGGCATTCGAGGAGGAGTTTCGGTTACTTCAGGACGATGATGAGATCATAGCAGAAATATACAACACCAAACAGGGCAAGAGTGAGACTGTAAGGTCCTACTACCGCAGGCTAAAAGAATTGATTGGAAAAATGGACAATATCCCAGCCGATGGTTTGAAGAAGCGATGGTTCATCGAGGGACTGAACCCATCCCTACGGAAAAAGATGAAGGTAGTACCTCCATCTACTTTCATGGACGCGTACAATAGAGCCATGGACATTGAAAGCGAGAACAAGACATCGAAGGGTAAGAAGCGCACAAGTGACGAAGATAGTATTGGTGAAGAAAGCAAGGAGGAGTCCCAGATGATACAAGCACTCCGGAAGGATATGAGGCGGATGATGCGGGAAATGCGGACTCAGAAGGAAGAAAGTAGGGAGGGCAGGGAACTCTAGTGCATAGAGTGCAAATTGGAGGGGCACACAAAAATCAATTGCCCAAAGAAAGTTTTTTGTGATATCTGCAAGTGTTGGGACATTCCATCAAGGAATGCCCCTACAACTTGAAGACAAGGAGTGCCCAAGTACTATATACTCAAGAACAAGCAACACCACCAACTACACCCTCCAAGAACACAAACTCGGACGCATCACCAGGTGGCTATAGGAACAGTTGGAGGGGGAGTAACAACAATAGCAATAATAATACCCCACAGGTTCGCATCCAATATGGTACAAAAGGTAGACCAATGATACAATGTCGAAGGTGTAACGAATGGGGCCATTTTGCACGCGACTGCCAGAGTGGTGTTGGACAAGGAGGAGGGCTACTCTGCAAATGGTGTGGGCCAGGCAACCACGAAGATGCGGATTGTCCAAGACAGAAAGGCGTGAACATGTTGGAGGTAGTTCGGTCGGAACCAGAAGTACTGGCCATTACCCGATCCCATGCAAGGAAACTAACATACCCTGACCCGGGTACAGAAAAGGAAAGACTGAAGGAGGCACAAAAGGAAGTAGAATGGGAAATGAGTGAGGAACGGCAGAAGACAGTATCCCACAAACCCACCAACACCATACAAGCCGACTCTGAAGCAACCATAATGAAGCAGCTACTACAAACCACTGTGTCGGTCCGAGTATCGAATTTGTTGCAGACACTACCACAATTGCGAATAGCCATAAACCAGGTGGAGGAGATGAGAAAGGAGGAAAAGATGCCAAGCCACAAGGAGGAAGTGGAAGAAAGGAACCACTCAAAGGAGACCACTGACCCCATGTTGCTGACAATAGGTGTGGGCAGAACATCAGCCGTAGTAGAAATGGAAATCATGGGCTACAAAGTCACCAATACGATTGTGGATGGAGGATCAGCAATAAATGTGTTACCGAAGGAGACATGGAAGGCCTTGGGGAAACCAACACAGTGGCCACCCGCATTCCACCTGGTAGGAGTAGACCAGCAAGGGATAAAACCAATTGGCACACTCATGGGACAAAAGATAACCATTGGAACCCAACAATTCTTTTTGAATTTTATGGTTATATCTTTAGCAAGAAAGGGATATGATGCACTCTTGGGAAGAGGATGGTTAATCATGGCCAAAGCGGACCACAATTGGAAGAAAAACACTCTCTCAATTGAAAGTGAAGGGAAAAAATATATCATTGATCTACGGAACCAAGTAGTGAGTCAGGAAGTGGCTTCAGACTCTGGGTCCGAGAAAGAAGCACCGGGGGAGGATGGTGAGATGGAACTTGATGAAGAGGGAGTCCTCCGCTTAGGGAATTGCTCAGAGGACGAGACAAGTTCTATCAATGGGCTATTCCACTAGCAAATGGAGGATTACAAAATCTTCCACCCAGAGTGTAATGTGTTGGAGATCCTTGAGATTGAGGAAGACAATACCTACCCGCCACAATTCGTCGAATACCAGGAAGGGGAGGCTCAGGTAGATGGGGCCCCGACTCACCAATTTGGAGAAACTGTTGTTGCAGATATGTTGGGGTACGACTTGACAGAATGTGGGACCAAGGAAGACAAGGATGGTTCTAAGTCACAAAAGCTAGGAACATGGGTTCAAAAAGAAAATTGGAAAAACAAGGAAAAAATTAAAAAAAGAGAACGCAAATAAAAACAATACGCATGAAAAGAGAAGGCCATAGAAAGATAATAAAGACCAGAGCAGATATAAAAAATTTAATATGGGACCAGCAAAATAAAGGAAGGAGTGGTTCGAAAAAGACTAAGTGGAGGATAAAAAGCATCCGGCATGTTAGAAAAAATGATAAAAGGGCAAGGGAGCACATAATTCCTTGCGAAGGCAACGAAGGGGAAGTGACGAAGAGTGGCGCCGCAGGAGGTAAACACAAAAGGAGTATGAAGGGCATACACACCACGCAAAGTGTACACGCAGTCGAAGGAGAGTGTGCAAGGGGCACACGCAGCAGTAGTTGGAGTGTACACGAAGGCGCAAAAGACGTACGCGAAGGTACGAAGGGAAGCGGTGGTGCGAAGGGTGTACGCGAAGGCACGAAGGGAAGCAGTGGCACGAAGGGCATACGAGGAAGCGGTGGCGCGAAGGGTGTACGCAAAGGCACAAAGGGGAGTAGTGGTGCTAAGGGCGTACGAGGAAGTGGTGGCGCGAAGGGCATACGGGAAAGCGGTCACAAAGGCAGAGGGGGCGTACGCGAGCCAAGGCGTATGCAACACAGAGCCAAGGCGTACGCAGTGCAAGGCCTAGGCGTATGCCTTAGCCGTAGGGTGCACCACGGGCGCGGCAACTGTCTTCAAGGCCACGGCGTACACAAACTTAGTCACAGCGTACGCAGTGAAGGGGTAAACTTGTTCCATCACCCCCGCAGTGTAGATGTCGGCAAAGGAGTTCAAAGCCACAAAGGGGTCCACCACTATAGTTGCACAATAAAGGAGAAGCATATGCCAGCAAGGCACAATATGGTGAAAGGGAGTCACAGCAACCCTAGAACGAGTAGTTACGACATAAATTACAAGGCCCGTACTTCTAACAAGCAACTAATGGCCACTCCAGGAACCAGCAAGAAAAGCCAGGAGAAAGCACAAGAACAGGTAATGGTGGAGAACCTCACGTTTGAAGGAGTTGTTGGAAGTGAGTGCAGAAGGTGGTGGGAAAGCAATGAGGAGGATCACCCCCTAAAAAATTCATTGAGGAGTGCAGAGGTTGATAAAATCATTTTTATGCCTATCTTCAATTTAAAAAAATTTGAACCCATTCTGCTTGCCATGGTCCATGGATATGAGCGGGACAAGCATAGATCAGTAATCGACTATTTAGGACAAACGGTGGTCATTTCTTATGCACCCAAGGAGTTCAGGAAGGTTTTCGGAATTCCAAGTAATGGTGATTCAACCTTGAAACCATCAGCAAGAATGTCTATAGAAGAGAAGAAGCGGCTATTGGAACATATCTGCGGTAATACGCTGACAGAAGAGCAACGAGACAGTTTGTGGCGGAATAGTAATAGAAGGGGCCTGAAAAAATCCTACATCACCTCACCAGAGTGGAGATGCGTTGTGGATGTCCTGAAGAGTAAGCTAACAACAGCAAGGCGAGCCTCCGATGTTGCCATATGGATGCTACGCCTCATGTACGGACTAAGCAACGACAAAATATACAACTGGGGTCGGGCCTTTTCCAGCCGGATAAAGGAGGCCATGCTCCTTAAACACCAAACTCTGTACATGCCCCATCATATCATTGCCCTCTTCTTGGAAGCATTGAGAACCTAGGTGGCGCCGGAATATAGAGGATTTTTTGTGGCCTCGAATCGGGTGGAGCCCTAGAAGCCAGCCATGTACAATTGGCTACACCTGGACACTTTTACAGTAGTACCCACAGAGACACCCAGGAAGAAAGCAAGGCAAGAACCTGCAGGGAGCACAAAAGATGGAGGGTAGGAAGATGACAACTCTGAGGAAGAGGCAAAGACAAGGGAAGAAGAGACATATATCTCATCTTCATCTGATGAAGACGAAGGGGAGTTCCGTATGGAACAAAGCCACACTATGCATGGATCAGAAGGTGATAAGGAGGATAGGACAGGCCCAGAAGTTGCAACATTGGAACCAATGGGCATGGTACAAGAAGGGGAGCATGTAGGAGGTCTGCCACAAGTAGGGCCAGGAAGCCATATGGGGGGCATACCAGTCGTTCCAGGATGGGGAGTAAAGAAAAAGGTACTTTTCAAACCGGCACAGATTCCCACCACGGTACACTTGTTGCCAGGGGTCACAAGGAACCCATCCCAATTAATAGACTTGAGGAGACATAGTGCAGGGGCCCACACTCTCCATATAAACACATCGAGGGGCGTGGAAGCCGCTAGAGCTATCGCATTAGTAGTGGCGCCTATAACTGATTCTCCCGCAACCATGGGTGAAGGAAACACAGAACAAGCAATGCACCTGGTTGCAAAAGAGCCAGGAGTAGACATGGGGAAGGGAACAGAGGAAACAGACATGGAGGCCGAAACGGACAGCCTGCTGGCCAGCTTTCAGATGGACATAGAAGTTCCACCACCATCACCATCATTGGGGTTTGACCAACAGGAGGAGAGCTTGAGGATTGGAGAAACTGGGAAAGGGCACAGCACGTCTTCACCAGCAGAGGGTGTCGGAGGGTTTGAAGCTACTGCACAGCATTTTCTTTCAGAGTTGGAAGTAATGAGGACAGCTACACAGAGGATGATAGATCATTCTCGAGGATCCGATATGCCTGCTATAGTGAAAGCAGCGGAAGCACTGATGGCATTTATGGCAGAGGGCTGTGAGAGGGAGTTCTCAGAGAAAATGAGAAACCAAGGTTGGCCTGACAAGGAAACTCAGGAGATGGTAACAAACTGGGGAGTACCACAGATCCTTAGCAGGCATACAGGAGGAGGTCAGGAGGTGATGGGAGCTCTCACTACCATAGAGTGGACCTTTCGTACTACATTCTTACAGCTCTAGGGGATAACCTGGAAAGCGAGCAAGATGGAAAGAGAACACACCTTATCCCTACAACGAGAGAGTGAGCTGAAGGAAAGAATCAATGCTCTGGAACAAGAAGTGGCACAAGAGAGAACCACGCGGCTGGGAAAGGAACAGGAGTTGGTTGCCTCTGAGAAGGACTGAATGGATGCACTCAGGCTTCTTAAAGAAAATCGGGGGAAACAACTCGTTGCTAAAAGAGATCTAAAGACCCTCCGAGAGCGTGCCACGATGGGAACAAGGACGTCCTCTTGTCCCTCTTAGTAGATAGTTTTTGTTGCTATTCTATTGTTTTGTGTCGTCTGGAAGACGACAAGTTTTGGGGGGAGGATGATGTAAGCCGGTTAATTAGTAAATAAGGCTTTTTGGTAATGTATTAAAATAAAACAATAGTATTAAGTTATATCTACGAGGTAGTTGGTTGTCTAACTGTTGATGGCCTAACCAGCCGCAAACTCTTTATATGTAAGCTTGTAGCACATTTGGAGACACATCCCAGTGGAGATTAATATGATATACATCTATGTTACATGAATATATCTCGGTATACTATATTGTGTGTTGTTGGTTCCATGATAGTGTTTTATTATGCTTTGGTGTTGTAATTTGGATCTTGGTATTCTGTATACTACAACTCAATCCACTTAGGCTACTAACATGATTGATAGGTTCGACAAAAAGGATTCTAAACTTCACTTTATGGAGTTGGCACAGCTTGAGCAGTGGGGTTTTGTTGATGCTTACCTTGCTGATTTTCAAAAGCTATCAGTTTTGGTAACTAATATTTTGCAGAGGAGAGTTATTGTACTATTTATGGATGGGTTATCAGATCCATTGGGAGGATGGATTAAGGCATTAAGCCCATCCACACTACAAGAAGCCGTAAAAAATGTTAGAGGCATGGAATCCTCCACTTCAAAAAGTGAGTTCCAGCCAAAAGGATTCTCACACAAGAAGGATAAGGATAAGAAAGATTAAGTTATGTTTAGGTCACAAAGAGCCTTGGGAACCGGGTCACAAGTGTCTAGGAAGGGGCAAGGTGCATTATATTGAGGTAGTCTCTGACAATGAAGAGGAAGATAAAGCAGAGAGGATTCAAGGCAACAAACAGAGTGAGTCAAGTGATGAGCAAATGAGAGATGGTGAATAGTCACCTAAGGAGGTGAAGGTTGGAAGGATTGCTACTCTCTCAGATTTAATTCCTTTAGAGTGCATGGAGTCTTGCAAGGGCAGAATGTGACAATTCTAGTGATAGTGGGGCAACCCATTATTTCATAGACCCAACATTGGTAGCTAAGAGAGGAGTATACAAATTGAAGATTTTGAGAGATTTAATGTTATTATGGAAAATGGGTTTAACATGGCTTGTACCCAATAGGGCCCTCAGTTAAACATTGCACTTGGCAATTACACTGTTACCAATGATTTCTACGTGGTTGACTTATCGTACACAAATGCTATATTGGACATCTAGTGGCTTTGTTCACTAGAAAAGTACTCTCAAAACTTTCAAAATATGGAGTTGAAGTTTAGAGTGGATGGGAAAATGGTTGTGTTGAGAGGTATGTCCAATGAGAAAAGAGAATGGGGAGTATTTTTAGACATGGTGATGTGGCATGGGTAGCACGATGTTTGGTTTCATCTAATGTTCCTACAAATGGTAGTGATTAGTATCATGTGGACATTCAAAAAGTATTGGATAAACACAACTTGGTTTTCAGAGAGATTCCTCCAAGGAGATCTCTAGATAGAGGGTTTGAGGATGTCATTGAGTTGGAGGAGGACTCCAAGCCTGTCATCACTACTCCTTATAGGCACCCTAAGAAGTTTAAGGAGATAGAAAAAACCATGAAGGAGTTATTGAATATGGGACCCATCAAACCCAATTCAAGTCCCTTTGCTTCTTCAGTTTTCGTGAATTTATCGTAAGGACATATGAACATGTGGCAGTAGCCAAGATCCGCGAATTGCAAGTACTCAAAGCAGAAGTTCTTTGTTAGAAGTTTAATTCAGTAATTTAGTCATTTATCGACAATAGAAAGAAATACATGCTTGGTCTTAATTCTATATGAAAAATTAGATGATTAGTCAAATGAGTGAACTATATGATAAACCATAGGATGAATGTCATATCCAAATTGAGTTAGAGGTGTGTGAACACACGACTACAATACCTATGGAAGTGTCTTTTATTTGAAAACTTTGGCCAAAGTGATGCAAAGTCTCTGCTTGAATTTAGTCGATTCACAGTGTACTAGATTTCATAATCCAGTCAGAATGCTCATAATTAGTTAGAGGATTGTCTAAGGTTGTAGGTCAATTGGGTTATGTAGGGCACAACACTAGGTCTCAGATTGCATGAACTTTGTTGGTTTCCTTTATCTATACTCTTCTTGAAGGGTAGGACCACTTCCAAATGGAAGATGTGCAAGGGAACGTTGTTCTATGACTGGAAGATATTCACTCAAGTGATGCTCTCCCTCTTGCAAACAACTCACAGAGACTTGTGAGGAGGTTGTAGGATTTCAGATATGGAAAATTCTATAACACATTCTAGTGTAATTGTAATCATGTTGCTTTAATGCAATGCATGTATATAATGTGAAAGAAAAAGTTTGTTATAAATTCATAGCTGAAATGTTGCAAATCATTTTAATATTGATCATGTTAAACAAATGAAATATGAAAGGAAACAAAAAAATCTTAGAATTTTAGCATGTGGTTATTTACTATCTTGGTAAATCTTAAGTAATTTCTGTTAAAATGGTTGATCTTATTACAAAAACCCTCGTTTCCCTGCTAGGTTGGGACAGCAAATCATAGCCTTCTCTCATCAAATTTTCCTATACACAGTGAAGTTTCTAATCCTATTTCTAGTTCTATTCTAAAACCATATTAACCAAGGATAAGTTTGACCTATAGGATGCCACCAAAATTGTTGTTTGAACTTTGAGCACAAGAAGTCGCTGGGCAGAATTACACATGGTTCTTGGAGTTAATTTATTCCAGATCACCTGCATCCATTGCTAGAGGCCGAATCACCATATTTGCAACAATGTTCCATCTTATTTAAGGCATATTTACAACATATTGCACTACAGTGTGCAGCAAACAACCCTACAGGGATGGTGCCAGCAATATTGAGTCTTCTACATTGCAAATCTCTTCATTTGGAGAGCTTCCCTTAACTATTCACTGCCCCCTCAACACTTTAAATCCAACATTTCATCATCTGGAATGTGCACAGGTTGTTAGGAGGGTTTTGCTGGTCATTGGTGACCTCACAGGCCCTATTTCATGGTTTCTATCAATCTGTCCTTTGTGCAGCGTTGTATCCTCATATTCAAGCAGTTGTGAGTGAGACCAGTCTCTATATTACAAGGTTTGTGTTCAGTTCTGTCAAAACAACATTATTTCCCATTGTTTATTGAATATAACATCTGCTTGATGGGATACACGTTACTCGATCAGCATATCATGTGTTTTGGAACTATTGAGAATAAAATGAGTGTTACTGTTTGCTGAGTTAATATTGTTGTTGTGAGTTATTACTATTGTGTTGAAAATTTTGGTTTGAAGTTTCAGATCTGAAACTTAGTAATTAGTTGAAAACCTTAAGGGTTCTTACATGTTTTTCAACCATACAATTGCAATAAAACTAATGTGTTTATTGAATGAGAATAACTTGACCAATAACAGAGATTTCTCCTGATGGTTCTTCTTATCCTATAGAAACTTTTGACAATATTCATCTGCTATGACTCCTATTGAAAATTTTGAGGGCCCATCTTCTTTATGTATGAGTCAACATCTTGAGGCTAAGGACTCATTCTAACATCAACAAATACATTTAACGTTCACAATCAAATATCTTGTTGGACATATCATCTAGGGATGAACAGTGTAGTTAAATGACATGCACCAACATCTCATTTCTATCATCTTCTCCTATTTCTACCAAGTCCAATGTTGCTTCATCCATCATTTCTAGTGATTCTTTGTTGCAAGATCATATTAATCATCTTCCAAAGATAACTGCTTGGGATGCATACTTGACAAATATTGCACACAAAAAATTGAGTCCCTCCTTACAAATTCGGAGGACACCATTAAAGACATCCCTATCCTCTTCAATGACAATTCCATCGCAGCTTTTCTCTCATCATCTTTGAATCTTGTTCTACATCCATTTCCACAAGATTTTGGACTATCGCCTCCTTTAGTTAAGCCTGGGACTCTTGATTTGATTGTAGCACCTTTCGGTATCGACTAACAACATTTGAACAACTTCTAGGGACATCATGCACCATGTGTTTTCTTCCCTTATATTCCTTCAAGGAATGGGAAGATCTTTTGCATCCACCTTTGGCCCTGTTTCTTCCCAAGAGGACAAACATTGTTTGGCATTCATAGATCATCATCACCATTCAAAATCAAACATCTACAATCAACAAAAAAGACTACACATTGAGGAAAGACTTGCACAGTCTTTCTTCTTCTCTATTTTGGGAAGAACATTTTCCTAACATGGGATTTCATTGTTCTTAGTTCTTTCAAATGCAGTCACATAGCCCTACTCTCTTCATCCTCTCTTCGGGATGAGTCTTGACTTACAAGTTTTCTCCTCTTCTTTCTAAGGGGATCATTTTGTACATGGGTACCTAACATGGCTACACATTTGTCAAGACCCATTTATCCATCCTTCCTACCTACCTAAGCTATACGTATAGGGGGTGTCGGTACATTATTATATTTTTGCATTTAGTTGATTACTTTATTGCATATTATGCACCTAGAATAGGTTAAACTTGCTTAGGTAGGTCATACTTGCATCATGTGACTTGTATTTTATAGTTTAATGGAAATATTTTTCACACATGACTACATCTCCTATTATCCTACATTGGTTGTACATTCACATATCTTAATGGTGTATCCTATAAATACCCAATTGTAGTTCTCATATGAGCAAATGCAATCCAACCTAAGATTATTGTATATTTGCATCCTTTGGTCGAATAGAATTATCTCATTTTGGGTCCCTTTTGTGCTTTTATTGAAGCTCCTTGACATTTGGTGGCTATCTCCATTGCCAAATCTTACAATATTTACAATTTAGTTGTATAAGTTATTTCATATAATAAATTTGTTAAAATTTTAGCATATTAATATTATTCATATTATTTAAATATTATTATATATTTAAGATTTTTATATCTTTTTTATACAAACATACTCGGAATGTTTCCAGCCTGATTTGGTAACTCAGCTAAAACCCATTCTTTTAAACATTGTATTAACCAAACAAGGGGCTTTTGTGCAAGGAAAACGAAGTTTAGGAGTGGTTATCACTTATCGCCCATGAGCTTGTCCTCCAACAAGCAAAAATGAATGATTTTCAAGTTGGATATTTATAAGACTTATGATAGAGTGAACTGGCATTCTCTAATGAAACTCTTCGAATACCTCGGGTTTGGAGCAGCCAGGAAGAAATAGTTTTCGAGCTCCTGCATCTCAGGCCCTAGGTTTTGATTCTACTAAATGGGTGCCCAGATAGTTTTTTCAAACCTACCTAAAGGCAAGGTAATGCTCTATTTCCTTTACTATTCATTATCCTAGCTGACAATCAACACCAATCTACTTCTGCTCCTCTAAGAAGAACTAGTTTCAAGACCTCAAAGCTACTGAAATGTGGAAGCTTTTAGTCATTAGTGATTTACCAATGACACAATCTTGTTTGAGGATGCTAAATGGGGAGATTTCAGAGCTTTCAAGAAGGTATTAGATAAATAAATTAAAGCTTGAACTCAATTATTTAATCAAAATAAATCTAAGATTTTTCTCTACAATTCTCCTCATCTTTTCCAAAATAGACTTGCTTAGACTCTTGGCTTTAAGATTGGTTTCATCCTCAATGAATACTTGGGTATATGTTTGCCAAGGTTGGAAAAGTACATTTGCGGTAGAAGCTTGTTAATTGCCTTCTCCCCAAACTCATATCAAACTCAATGCTAGGAAAGGGAATGGCAGAGAGTAGCAGCACACATCACCTTAATCAGATCAGTCTTCAATGCTTTCCATATTTATATTACGCATTTTATTCAAGCTTCAGCTAGGACTCTAGGCACGCTATATCAGATTATGCAGAATTAACTGTGATGCGCAATGGAAAAGGAGGAAAATTCCTTTTCTTAAGTGAAATAAGGTCTACTCTTCAAAATCTGCTAATGGAATAGGTATCAGGAAATTAGGTATCTAAAAGTTGGCAGTGGGAACAAAACTGATTTAAGGCTTATATCCACAGCTGCAAGCTAAATGGAACCAACTGCTCCAAAAGAAGTATTCCAAATAGAGATACACCTTCTTCCATAATCATCCACAGATTTAGTGCTACTGAAGCCCACGAAAATTGGGGAGGTTTGTGTATGCCAACTCTAATTCTGCTCAAATATTTTATTTCTATTTTGCTTAATAAAATCCACAATCTTTACCCTCAAACTGGCAAGATCATGGCTTGAATACCATTCTACTGACTTGTACCTAAATAATATGGTAATAGATTGCATATATCCACAGCCAGGATACATTAAGCATACATAAGAGATTTAAGGCTTATATCCACAGCCGCAAGCTAAATGGAGCCAACTGCTCCAAAAGAAGTATTCCGAATAGAGATACTTTCTTCCATATCATCCACAGGTTTAGTGCTACTGAAGCCCATGAAAATCGGGGAGGTCTGTGCATGCTGCAAACTGACTTAAGGCTTATATCCACAGCCGCAAGCTAAATGGAGCCCACTGCTCCAAAAGAAGGCTTATATCCAGATCTAATACTTAAGTTACCAAATCAGCCTGAAACCGCAATGACTCTAGCTATCAAAGGTACCAGAATCAGAATCAAAACTGATTCATCTGCAGATTCGTGCAACGCATGATATTTTGAAGCCAGAATTGTTTGGAATTGTACCTAAGTGATTCCAAGTGTGTTGGAGCATTTGCAGGTGCAAACAACATTTTCAATGCAATTTGACAAATTTCCTTTAACTATGAACCTTCAAAAAGTTGCCCTAGACCCTAAACTGATGTTCATAACTAATAAAAACACAAATAAAATATTATTTTAATATTGAACAAGACCCTGAACACTAACAAAGATGATGTTGGTCTTGATGAAGGCCCATATGACACTGCAGATGCAAACAGCATTTTCAATGCAATTTGACAAATTTCCTTTAACTATGAACCTTCAAAAAGTTGCCCTAGAACCTAAACTGATGTTCATAACTAATAAAAACACAAATAAAATATTATTTTAATATTGAACAAGACCCTGAACGCTAACAAAGATGATGTTGGTCTTGATGAAGACCCATATGACTCTGATTAGTGATTGTATTGTTTTAATAGTGGGCGATGAATATCTATCATTACATTCACATTGACAAATTGATATCAAATTAGAATATTGTATTTGTAATATTTATGGAAGTTTTTTTTGGCATATGCATGATGTGGTATGCTGAACTGCATTCTAGTTTTTAGGCTGCAATGAAGACCCATATGACTCTGATTAGTGATTGTAATATTTTATTAGTGGGCAATGAATATCTATCATTACATTCACATTGACAAATTGATATCAAATTAGAATATTGTATTTGTAATATTTATGGAATTTTTTTTTGGCATATGCATGATGTGGTATGCTGAACTGCATTCTAGTTTTTAGGCTGCAAATATGTATATACTTATTATTTTTATATGTTTTTGTATGCACTCATCCAGAATGTGCCCAGCCCAAACAAATTGCCATAGTGGCATTGCAGTACCCATTTACCAATACCCATTCCCAATTCCGACTTGACAACTTAGTATAATCTTCCAAAATGTTCTCACATTTGGAAATTCATGTTGAAATGCAGGTCAACCACCACAAAGCATTTCCTTTTGGGAAATCAGAAATGGCAGAAAAACTGATTTTTGGGATGATTTGTGGAATGTGCATGGAACTCTAAAATACTTCCCAAAATTAAAACAAGCAAAAGTCATTTTTCCATGATCTAGGGCACAAAAGTTTATAATTACAGAGAACCCACGAAATTCAAGGCATTAATTGATGACTTTGGGAAAAAAAAACTAAACTCCCGTTCCTTAAAATCATAAAAAGTTTTCAACAAATGCTCGGCAAAAAGGATTTCTTCAAGGCAAGGGAAGATTGAACAGATGGTCAGGAGCAACAACTGGGGAATACTAAGCCAAACTTGGTTATCTTATGGCAGCTAAAACAAATATTAATCCTGATTGGCCTACAGATTGTTGCTGGAGCAGAGTTTGCCTCCCTCGGCTTGAGCCTTTAAGCTCACCCACCAAAAATGGATGTTAACCCAGGATAAACTTTGGAAGCGAGGGATGATGAGGCTTTCTCAACGCTGCCTATGATTATAGCAGGAAAAGCCAGCAAATTACTTACTCATTCAATGCCCTGTTGCTGTCAATTGTTAGAGCTTATCCAATTTCTCTGAATCAGACCCTTTCGTCTTGGCCTTCTCTCAAGCCTAAAGCAGTCTTCGGGTCCATTTGGAAGGTAGCCCCTTTTAATCTCATTTGGAATATATGGCTTGAGCAAAATAGGGGACAGATCTAGAACAGTGAAAGCTACACCAAATTGAAGTTGTCATTTCTGAACTGATTTCCTCTCAAGCCCTCCAAGGGGAATTTACAGCTTGGAAGCAAACTTTGATCAAAGAATAGAAGTTGCTGAAACACGATCCCATTATCAAGCCAAGAGTAACAGCAAATATTCTTAATTTTCAGGAGACTTCGGCTTGAAAACCTCCCTATCTGTAATTTCTAATTGAATTTTGAAGGGGCTTCAAGAGGCAATCCTGGTGCTTCCGAAGTAGGCTGTGTCATCAAAGATTGCTTCGGTTCCTTGATTTAAGCAGCTTCCATGAAACTGATTGAAGGCACAAACAAAAAAGTGGAGACTCAATCCCTAGTCCTGGGGCTTCAAGTGTTAGAACAATGTGGGGATCAACAAATTTTAATTAAAGGGAATTATATCTTTGGAATCTCAAACAGAAATCATTTACTAAGTCTGATTAACATATATTCCAGTGAATTCCTCCTCAATCCTTTGTCAATTAACGCTTCAAAAACATATACGGAAAGTATCCCATTACAAAAAATATCATACGCAGTATATCCTAAGTACTAGCTGTAGGAAACGTCAGTGTAGTGCATTTCACAGACTCGGATGATAATGCTCAGGATCCAATTATGTACATGTCAAAGAAAATGATTAACTAGTTCCTGTATGAAACTTCAAGAAACTATAACCTCATTCGACCTTATTTATCTACTGGTTACAAATGGTCGATCCTCAGTCATTAAGTGATCAGCTCAACCAATTGCAGTGCAAACAAAAAGTGTTCTTTCATAAATTATGATTGAATTTAGTCTATTTGTTTGCTATGAACCAAATCTTAAAGAATTTAGTATTTGAAATAAACAATTGTTAACCAAATTCAGTTACTCTGTTCTAGCCGTTTCAGATTCTGTAAACCAAACCGCCATCTTAAGATTTCAGCATTTCACTCAATATAATCTATTTCGGTAAATCTTAACATCAAGTTAAAAACCCTAAACTATTCAAGAGTCTCTGTGATTTTCAAACAGATAAGAACAACTTAGTCAAAAATTAAATCACGTCAACTTAGAGTTGTTATAAAGGTATATAGTTGAATGTGTCAAATGTAAATTAGCCCTAAATTGACTTCATGAAACTAGAAATAAAGAAAACCTGTGCCAACCTGTGCCATTTTCATCGTTTTTCTTTTGTGGCTTTTCGCAACAGCCAAATTCTCATTTTATCTCTACATAGCTATTTCAAACTAATCTTAAAACGAGAATAAACTAAAAGCATTTGAAGCTCGGTTACATCAATTTTAAAAAGTAAAGGAGAAAACAATAATAATACATACATTTTGGTCTCCTGGACAATTTTCTGGGTTGAGGATCCGTTACGGAGGAAATAACAATTTGGGAACTGCTGGCATGGTTTGAATGCTGGGAACTGCTGGCATGGTTTGGATTACTAGCATTCCTGCTGGCCATTCTTCTCCCTCCCAATTATTTTCAGCGTTACAGGGGAAGGAAATATATTTCCACGTCGCAGTGGCCATCAGCTTTGAATCTTACGAAGTTTTTGATTTTATGAGTGACGATTCAGGAAGGAGAAAAAAAGGAACCAGGTGGGTCCGCCAGTTATGGGGGACCAATTTATGATGCAACATGGCGACGTGCAATTCCATGCGATGCGAGATTGGCTTTGGTTCCTAAAATATATGTTGTTGACCCGTCTTCCGTGATAGACAAGGCTTAAATTATTTACACCATTAATGGCCTCGCTTGACAAAGTAAAGGGTCAATGGACGACGAGACTTCGGGACACACATCATCCAGTCTCATCGTAAGGAAAGCAAGGAAAAGATATTCTCTGGCACAATTACCTTTGCTTCAACGAGTGGTTAAGTATAGATTCTAAAGAAATAGATGAAAGCACCGATTACCTATTTGATTGACATGTTGATAACGATAGTAAGTAAAAGTTCTAACTCATCAACCGATAGGCTTTTTTAAGGCGGGTTTCTTCCACTGGGAGTGTCTCACGCATGTAGGAAGGATCCATTTTTTTAAAGTTTCCGGCAGCTGGGTAGATTTTTGGGATTTTTTCAATGATTAAAATTTATAGGGCGAACCTCCCATTCATATCGTTTACAATTTCTTCAAATCTTCGCTATCGTTTACAATTTCTCAATTATTGGCTTCGAGTATTGATTAATTAAGATTGTATACGCAGGCTTGAAATGCTTCACTGTAGTTTATTTAGAGATTTGAGTGTATTTTAAGATTTGAGTTTAGACTACCTGTGCACGATATGACTCTCCTCATATTAAATATTAAACCGTTACCTGTTCACAGTAAATGAGACTGAATTGTATGAATTTTACAAAGAAAAGTTTGGAGACAATAGTTACAACTCTCCCATGATTTCCTTCTTGAAGTAAATTATTATTTACAGATTTTAAAGATTGATTCACAGGTATACATTAAGATCAGTTTTACCCTAAAATTAAAGCGTCCTGAGTGCTTCGGGAACGAGAAATATACATTTTGCCTCGATAGCAGATGGTTTCAGTTATGCTTAAAATTTATATGGAAAATGAAATTTTTATTTATTATTTATTTAAAATAAATTAAATTTTTATTTCTTTTTCATATTTAAAAATATTTATAATTTTTTTTTCCCATAACATTTGTAATTATATTTTTTTAAATTAAAATTATTTTACATGTTTTTTATTTTGCATTTTTTTTAAAACAAAATTATATGTCACATATTTTTATTTTATTGTTTCCAATAAATTATATTTTAATATATTGAAAGAAATAAAATAAATTTTTGAAGTAGACATAATTTTTAACTTTATTTTTGTGTATGAAAAATATAAAGAAAAATTTAAGGTTAACTTTTAAATTCTTTTATTTCTTTACAATTTGAATAAATATGTGATATTTTTTACTACTATATTATTTTCACAAATATATGTTACCTTCTATTATTGTTCCCTATGTAATTGGGTACTCATATGCTTTTGTTTTACATTAATTTTGGTAAAATTTAAATGTAAAAATTTATAGTTATATAACTCTTTTATACAAATTTATATAAAAAATATTTTGTTACAAACATATTTTATAACAATTATAAAAGAAGAGATACGATAATTAAAAATTAAAATTTTGACATATTCAATAAAATAGGAAAATAAATTAAAAAAATATTTTAAAAAATTAACTATAATGAAACATTTATTTACTTTGCTTTGAGGATTATCTCATATGCGTCTTTATTGAAAAATTAATTTAAAAACTAGTCGTAGCATTAAGGCATCACAAACTAGTTTCATGTATGGAAGTCTTGTATACTAAAATTAACTTACTCATCTTTATCGAAAAAAACAAAAAGTAAAACTAGTCCTAGCATTAGGGCATCACAAACTCGTTTCATGTATGGAAGTCTTGTATACTAAAATTAACTTACTGAGAACAAAATAAATAAAACTAGTCGTAAGTGTTGGTGTAAATTATGTCTATTAATTACACTTTACTTAAGCTGACTTAGGATAATTCATTCATAGTAGTTTGCATATATGAGACACTTAGAGAAGTGTGCATCTAGGGAAGTTGCTTGTAGGAGAAATTTCACCTTTTGTGGTCTTATCTTGTTTTCACATTCTACCTTCGGTGGGTGATCCACCTCTTCTGGAATATTTTATTATTTCTCCTACCTACCCTCACCTACCCCTGTATCTCATTGGGCCACATGTCACAATTGTGTGCTCCAATATCCATATGTCCTTGTCTTTATAAGAAGGCTCATCTTCATTGTATGGTTTATTCAATTGATCCTTTTTTGCATCTTGATGAGAATAGAGTTTGTTCTTATCAATCTTTGTCTCTCTACTGTTGTGTTATCCATTGGGTTCTAGATCTTAGTTATTATTGGCCATTTTTTACAGTAACATTAGGGCATCACAAACTTGTTTCATATCGATTTAATTTGTTGGTTTTTTGAATTTGAGGTGCTTTGACTATAATTTTTTTTATTTAAATGATTCAAATATGACAAAGTTATAAATTTGTTTGTTTAAATCTTTCATATACAATACACATGAGTAACTATTGCGTCCAGAACCAAATCATTGGATAACCTTTGCATTGAACCAACATTCTCCTTCGAGGGGTACTTTAAAATGCAAAACAACCTATATACGATATAAGGAAAAAAGAAAAAGTCCAATTATAGCAACTATCTCTCTAAAAGAAGGTATGCAGTTGCAATCCCAATCTCTTTCATATGTTTTGCATTTGTACATATCACACAAATTTCATTTTTGCAAGTGTCCATTCTAGCTTAATCTACTTATTTTTCTTATTCTACAATATTTTTATTTTGTAGGAGAAAGTCATCTACGAGAGCATGAAAATTAGTGGCCAACATCAACTATTGTCAACTCCTTAATTGTTGCACTATTTTGATGTCAATGTAGATATCATGCAATGCTATCTTTGAAGGAACAACATGGAGACCAAAAAAGATATTTTAGCATCCAAAAACAAATGTCTATAATGTACCCAACTCCACGAATATAATGAGTGTACAAAAAAATTGCATTATTTATCGTTCTAAATATATTTGCACTCAACCATATTTAGAACTCTAAATTTTTTAGCATATATTACTATCAGTGTAACCATTGCACCTCCATTTGGTGCAAGCACTAGTCAATAGTTAAAGTGATGTAGGAGAGTGGCTTTGGTTACTAAATATTTGTTTTTGGGTATGAATACTTATGTCTTAATTCATTTTAATAGGTATATATGTGAGACATTCACAAAATTCAAATCTCAATAGATAAGAAAGAAGGTTACGAGCTTTTGGACAAGTGAAGGGTTAGATTATGCATAGATAAAGTAAGTTACATTTTAAACAAAGTATAAATTTATTGTTTTATGAGTTATTATAAAATGGTCAAAGTCATTCATTTCTAATGAGCTTGGGTTATGACAAAATATTGGACACATAACCAATAAGATGATAATATTCATTTTCACTAAAACATTACAGTATTCATCTGCAAGCAATAACTACTCAACTCACAAGATGCCAATACTCATTTTCATAAAAAAATCTACTATTCATAGGGAAGCGTTATCTATTCAAGATTTTATTATAGAATATACAATCACATATAATTTCCAAATTCAAGAAATGTGAACCACAACATAATTTTCACGAGATCAACTTTTTGACTATTCATAATCATGATATTACATTCCAAGTTGATATTTGATTTCAACTTAAATTACAATCTTTATTCTAGCTTCTTTTTTTTTCTATTTTAAAATAATACGAGACCATTTTTTTGGTAAAATAGTAATGGTGAGAATTACAAAAGTCACAGTTTATTTATTTATTTTGATTTTTACGTAATAATTAGCATATAAGTAGTATATTTTATATAAAAGTTGGTAAATTGTCTAACCTAGATTGAACTTGACTTTCCCCATCCCAAAAATTTCAATTCAACTCGTAGATTACCCATTCCCCACCTTAAATTTGATTATATTGCATAAAATTCAATCTCGTTTGATTTCAAGGTGTAAGATCAAGTCATGCTTTTTTAGTTCAAATTTTGAAACTAAGCATGTACTAAATATACCCTTCCAACTAGTCATTGCCTACCAACTTGAGTGTGGAATATTCGAGTTATATAGAATGATATGCTCTAAATCATTTTGATTGTCTAGTAATTATCTAAAAATCAAAGAACTCCCACTAATTAGTTGCTAAATCATTCAAGAAGTGCACATAAGCATTCACAATTCCATCAGCATATGCATACTTAACAATATATAGGCATATTGTGTGGTTTCTTGTTGTTTTTAAAAGGGTTTGACCAAGGGAGAAGGACCCCTACCTATCAATATTCTCATAGGTGTTTATCAACACCACTAATCACTCATTGTAAGTCTAATTATCAAGGTCATGCTCCATTTTGCAGATACAAGAGTTCTTGGTTTCTTGGGTCGTTTTTGTGTGCAAAATGTGAATTTTGCAAACTAAGATTGATTTTTTCATTGATTTAATCCAAGTCAATTGCATGCATTGAAATTAGTCCTTTCTAAATTCTAAGAACAACGTAGTCCTAATTTCATCATTCTACTTCTAACACATAAAAATGCACACAAATAATTTTGAGTTTGACAATAATTATGATCAAAATAATGGACAACTCTCTATTGACCAACATAATCAACTAGTAATTTTATTTTTGTTCATTTACAATTTTTTGAATTATACTAGATGATTAGTCATAATTCTAAATTAAGATAATTAGATTATATTAATTATTATATTCGCTAAACCTAGATAATTTTATTTCTTTACAATTTTGTGAACTCAACATTTGAAACCCTATGGATTGTCTTAAAGTTTTGATCTTCAATATTTTATTTTTATTTTTCAAATATGACTAATGTATAGATCTACCCTTCTTTCTAGCTTCATTATTATATATTAATTATAACTTGATTATTATTGTTACAACATATTTGATACCTACCTATCCTTGGATTATCCATTATTATTTTTTATCATGGATTCACATGCCCCTTTTCTTTATCATTTGTCCATGCATGCATTGTTGGTTTTGATTTTATGGGATATTGCGCGGCACTTGGTCATTTCATCCTTAAGGCTTTAATATCTTTTTATCCAAGGATAAATTTTCTATAGAAGCATTATTTAATCATGTGAGATTTTCTCTACTTCATAAAGTTATTTATTAATTTCTTTCCATTTTGCATTAAGTCACTTTACATGTCCATGTATTTCCTTTTGATGATAATGTTCTTACTAAAATAATATGACAACTAATCAATCCTTTTGTTGTATATCATAAAGGCAAAAGTAGAATCTAAATAGTTTAGTGTGGTTATGTAATAATAGAATTAAATGTAGAAAATAAGTTTATAGGTATTTTAATTGAAATGAAGTAAACATAATAGAATCTATGAAATGTCATATTTACAAAGAAAAAGTTGGATTAAGAAATATAAAAGCCAGACGAAATAGAAAATGAACAAGAGGAATAAAGTATGTTAAATCTAAATTTTGAAGAAAGTAGTTTATTTCTAAGATCATTTTTTTATGTTGAAAGATAAATAATTAAAAATAAAATGTGATAAATTTGTAAAGAAAATAATCTATTATGAAAAACATTTCTTATGTGAGTTAAAAAGTAAAATAAATAAATGTAATATATAGTCATGCACAAAATTTAATCTATTGGACAAAATCATAATTGAATTTTTTTGTTAAAATACTAAGACATCTACTATGCTCGACATTGTAGAATAATGTGTGCATTGAGGGTGAGCAAGAGGGATGGAACATGAATGCTATGTAAATTTCATTCACGCACACCTTCTAAAGATGGATACCCTAATTAAAAAATGATGTCTAGTCATAAGATACCTCAAGGGATAACCCTCTCAAGGATAACCCTCTCAAGGATAGATCCCTTTGGGCTCACTATATAGAAGCGAGATGGTCATGCCACCTTGGCACAACCAAGGATCTAAAACAACTAAGCCTACATATACTAAGCCAATTTAACTAATGCAATTATTTGTTCATGTGCATGCTAACATTTAGGGAACATTTCATTTGAAATTGTTATCTAGGGAATCTAATTGTTGATCTTATGATCTAACAAATATCTACAGATGAATATGAATTTAACCCTACCCTATCTTATCAATAATTAGCTTAATTTTCATAGATTTTCCTAGTTTCTAGAATTAAAATAACCTAACCTATATAACATAAATGCATAGGCATTACAAACTCCTTAACTTTTAATTAAAAAATCAATTCAGGCTTGAATTTCTATTAAATAACTTATCTCTATATAAAATGAATTAATTGAAATATTTAAAGTTATAGGCTTCAATAAAAACAAGGTAATCATTTTATCTTACACTTCCTTGTTTAGATAAATTGTCTACTATTTCTAAGTTAAAATGAACTAATTATATATCTTTTTAAGATCTTCTAAATAAATTAAAATATCATTAGAGAATTACTATTGTGAATATAATTGTTATAATTATACATTGAAAGGGACGTAATCCAAAACTATATCACAAAATCAAATAAATTACTCAATTTCTCATTAATATGAAAATAAAATCAAGCATCGATAATATATGACTAAATATTACATTTTCTCATAATAAAATGTTAAATCGTGAATCATAGAGTACAAATAACATAATGTACAAATGGATGTGACCTAGGCTCTCATGTCTATCTCCTCACAACAATACAATAAGAATACAAACCATTGGAGTTTTTAGCTAACACTAACCCAATAATCATCTGCAAACCAAGAGACAAGAATATGGTTTAAGCACTTATCTGCCCAACCACGAAGCTTATGCTTCTTTGAAATTCTTTCTACTCAAAGAATACTTGACTCTACATGAGAAGCCTAACAACCTGGAAATAGTAGGCAAGATGGAATATGGTGCAACTTGATATATTCCAAAACAAACTTGCTTAAATTCTTGGCTTTAAGATTGGGTTCCTCTGCAATGAATAGTTGGGTATATAATTGCCAAGGTTAGAAAAGCACATTTGTGGTAGAAGCTTGTTGATTACCTTCACTTGAAACTCACTTGAAACTCACATGAAACTCAAAGCTAAGAAGAGGAAATGGTTGAGGATAGTAGCATGTATCAGCTTAATCAAATCAATCTTAAATATTCTTATATGTGTGATATATTTCATTCAAGGTCCAGATAGGATTCTAGGAAATCTCTATCATCATTCTTCTCGAGTGGAATAAGGTCTACTCTTCATTTTTTGTTGGTGCAACAAGTCTATTCTTCATTACTAATGCAAACACAAATAAATGTGTTATTTTAATATTGAACAAGATCCTAAAGCTAATGATGATGATGTTGGTCTTGATGAAGACTCATATGACTTGATTAGTCATTTTATTATTTTTATATTTGACAATGAGTGTGTATCATTACATTCATGTTGACAAATTGATATCAAATTAGTATAGTGAATTTGTAATATTTGAGGAAATTTTGCTGAGTGTATTCATGATATGTGATATTCTCAGCTTCATATTAGTTTTTAGGCTGCAAATATATATATATAATGTGAGTTTTATATGAACTTACCCAAAATATACCGAGCCCAAAAATATTTTTGTATTGACATTATGGTACCCATTTATTAGTGCTTGTACGAAATTCCAATTGGACAGCTTAGTCTAATCTTCTAAAAGTTTCCCAACCACCACAAAGTACATTTTTTTGGAAATGAGAGATGGCAGGGAAATTGATTTTTGGGATGCTTTGTGGAATGTGCATGGAATCTAAAATACTTGCCAGAATTAAAACAAGAAAAAGTTATTCTTTCCATAAAGTGGGCACAACAGTTTATGGTTATTGAGAATTGAAGAAGTTCAAAGCATTACTTGATGAGATTGGGAAAAAAGACAAGTTCTTGCCCCCTAAATCAAAAATAAGTTTTTAACAAATACTTAACAAAAGAAAGATTTCTTGAAAACAAGGGAAAGATGCGATTAGGTGGTCAAGAGCAACAAAACTAGAGATTACTAGCCAAACTTGGTTATCTTATGGCTGCTAAAACAAATCTTAATCTCAAGGAGCCTAAATATTGTTGTTAGAGAAAACTTTGTCTCCCTAGACTCTATAAAATTTTAACTAAACCTACACAAGATAGTATAATAGATATCTTTAGAGGGAAAAAAAAAAGAGAGAGAGAGAGAACTTAAAGAGAGAACTTGCAGGTTAAAAGAAGAAAAAATGAGAATAAGAAGAATGAAAACTATATCAACTGATTGATATTTTTCATGAGTTTGCAAAGATACATAGAACCTCCATTAAAGTAGAACAGGAGGAAAAACAGGAATAAAACTGAAAAAACAGTGATATTCCTTAGTTAGCTTAACAACTAAGCAACAATAATTTTATCCGAGTTATGGGAATAAAATAGAAAGTTGTGATAATCATCCATAAAACATGGATAACAAAAATCCCATAAAAAAAGAGAGAAAAATGGATTAGATCGCTAACAACCCCCCTTAAGTCTTCACTCTCATTACTTAGACTCAAGAGGGGGTGTTAGTGCATGTTATCTTTTTTTCCTTGTTTTATGGGCGTTGTTGTCCATTTTATTCTTGCGGCTTGGGAAAAACTATTGTTGCTTGGATTCTAAAGCTAATAACTAAGGAGGATATTAGGCTTTCAATCTGTTGTTTCCAGATTTGTAACTTTCTTCTAGTTTTTTTTTTCCAAATTCACCCCTTTTCCTCTATTTTATGCTTTCACAAAGGCTATATATTTTGTAATTTCTTCATTTGTAAATTAATGAAATAAATTTATTCTCATTCTTGCTCTCAAACTTTCTCTCTTCTACAAATTTACCTTTCTTTTTTCTAACTAGATTTTATTATGCTAAATTAATGAAACAGATTTATTCTCATTCTTGCTCTCAAATTTTCTCTCTGTTCTACAATTTTGTTTTTTTTCGAACGAGACTTTATTGTGCTATTGCTACCTACGCTTATAGCAGGAAAATCCACCAAATCACTTATTCCTTTAATTCCTTGTTGCTGTCAATCGTTAGAATTGGTTACGTAGAAATTTTAATTGGCCTTGGGCTCCTTGGGCTAATTCAATTTCTCTAAATCAGACTCTTTCGTCAGACCATTTCATCTTGGCCTTCTGTAGGGCCTAAAGGGGTATTTGGATCCAATTGGAAGGTAGCCCGTTTAATTCACATGTGGAATATATTGCTCAAGCAAAATAGGGGACAGATCTAGAACAGTGAAAGAAAGTTAAACCAGATTGAAGTTGTTATTTCTGAACTGGTACTTTGAAATAGGCTGTGTCATTAAAGATTCCTTCAGTTCCTTGCTTTGAGCAGCTTCCATGAAACTGATTGAAGGCACAAACAATGAAGTAGAGACTCAAGCTTGAGTCCTGGGGCTTCAAGTAGAAGAACAATGTGGGACCAACTAAGTCATTATTGAAGGGAATTCGACCTTTGGAATCTCACACAGAAATCCTTTACTAATTCTGCTTAACATGTATTCTAGTGAATTCCTATAAAAAAATTGCATACATGTCAAGGAAAATGATTTACTAATTCCTGTATGCAACTTCAAGAAACTATGACCTGATTCGACCTAATTTAAGTACTACTTAGAAATGGTCGATTCTAAGTCACTAAGTGATCAGCTCAACCAATTGCAGTGCAAGCAGAAAGTGTTGTTTCGATAATTATGACCGAATTCAGTCTAATTTGTTTGCTATAAACAAATCTTAAAGAAGTTAGTATTAGAAAAAAACAATTGTCAACCAAATTCACTTTACTCTGTTCTAGCTGTATCACATTCTGTAAAGCAAACCGCCATTACTTGAGATTTCAGCATTTCACTCAATATAATCTATTTTGGTAAATCTTAACTCAACATCAACTTAAAAACCCTAAACTACTCGAGAGTCTGTGTGATTTTTAAACAGAAAAGAACAACTTAGTCAAAAATTAAATCATGTCAACTTAGAGACCATAAAAAGGTATATAATTGAATATATCCAGTGTAAATTAGCCCTAAATTGACTTCATGAAACCACAGAAATGAACAAAACCTGTGCCATTTTCATTGTTTTCCTTTTACGGCATTTCGCAACAGCCAAATTCGCATTTAACTCTACATCGCTATTTCGAACTAATCTTAAAACAAGAATAAACTAAAAGCATTTGAAACTCGGTTACATCAATTTTAAAAAGTAAGGAGAAGATGATAATAAGACATACATTTTGGTTTCCTCAACAATATTCTGGGTTGAGGATTGGTTTCGCGGGAATTAGCAGGTTGGGAACTACTGGCATGGTTTGGATTAGTAGGGTTCCTGCTAGCCATTCTTCTCCCTCCCAGTTAATTTCGAGGTTGGGGGGGAAGGAGATATATTTCCACATCCCAGTGGCCATCAGCTTTGAATCTTACGAAGCTTTTGTTATTCTTAGTGAGGATTCAGGAAGGAGAACAAGAGGAACCAGGTGGGTCCGCCAGTTATGGGGGACCAAAAGGGCTAAATTATTTACACCATTAATTGCCTCGCTTTACAAAGTAAAGGAAGCATATCATCCAGTCTTGGGGGACCAAAAGGGCTAAATTATTTACACCATTAATTGCCTCGCTTTACAAAGCAAAGGAAGCATATCATCCAGTCTCGGTCATAAGGAAAGCAAGGGAAAGAGATTCTCTGGTACAATTAGCCTTTGCTTCCAGGAGTGGTGAAGTATAGATTCTAAAGAAACAGATGAAAGCACGGATTGCCTATTTGAATGACATGTTGATAATGATAGTAAGTAAAAGATTTAACTTATCAACAGTTGGAAGTGATGTAGGAGAGTGGCTTTGGTTACTAAAATGTGGTTTTGGGCATGACTAGTTATATCTTAATGTATTTTGAAAAGTAAGATGTAGACAATCACAAAATTTAAAGCTTAATAGATAAGAAAGGATGTTAGAGTCTTAAAAGATTAAAAAGGTCACAAGCGTTTAGACAATTGAAGGGTTAAATTATCCATATATATAAATTAAACTACATTAAATAAAGTATAAATTTATTATTTTCTGAGTTGTTATGTTATGGTCTGTTATTCATTTCTAATGAATTTGAGTTATGATAAAATGTTAGGCACTTACATGATGTTAATATTTATTTTCACAAAATCATCCTACTATCCATTTTCAAGCTTTATCTATTCAACTCATAAGATGCCAATATCCATTTTCACAAAAACATTCTACTATTCACATGCAAGCATTATTAACTCAAGATTTGACAATAGAATATGTAATTACATATAATTTTCAAATTCAAGAATTGTGAACCACAGCAAAATATTACAAGATCAATTTTAAGACATCACAATCATGATATTACATTCCATATTGATATCTAATTTCAACTTAAATCACAATCTTTATTCTAGTTATTTATTTTTAAATGACATGGAGGTATTTTCGGTAAAATTGTGGTGATCAAAATCGCATAAATCACAAATTGCTTATTTGTTTTGATTTCTATATAATAGTTATCATATAGGTAGTGTATTTTTATATAAAAGTTCAAAATCGTCTAACCTAGAGGGAATTTGACGTTTTCCACACCAAGAATCTTGGTCCAACTTGTAAATTGCTCATTCTTCACCTTAAATTGATTATACTACATGAAATCCAACCTCATTCAATTTCAAGGCACCGTGAAATTGAGTCTTGCCTTTTTAATTCATATTTTAGAATTAATCATGTGTTATCTCCTTCCAACTAGTCACTACCTACCAACATCAGTGTGGAATATTTCAAAATGTTTTCTAAATTGTTGTATAAAATGATAGGCTCTAAAGCATCTTAATTATCTACTAATTATTTGGACATTGAAAAGAGCTCTCACTAATTAGTTGTTACGTTATTCTAGGAGTACATATAAGGATTCACAATTCCATCAACATCTATATAGTTAACAACATATAGAAATATTATGTGGTTTTTTGTTTTTATAAGGTTTTGACCAAGGGAGAATCACCCTACCGAGAAGCTTATCAAAGGTGTTTATCAACACCACTAGTCACTCATTGCAAGTTTAACTATCAATGCTAAGCTCCTATTTCTAGATATAAAGTTTCATGGTTCTTAGGTCATTTTTGTGTACAAAATGTCAATTTAAAAAACTAAGTTTGATTTTTTCATTGTTTTGATCCAAATTAATGGCACGCCTTGAAATAAATCCTTTATAGAAATTCTAACGTACAATCTAATCCAAATTTCATCATTCTACTTCTAACACATCAAAAAAGGTGCAATTTTGAGTTACAACAACAATTATGATCAAAATAATAGACAATTATCTATTAACCAACAAAATAAACTAGCAATTTTATTTTATTTTCATTTAAAAAATTTTAAATTATGTTAGATGATCAATAATAACTCCAAATAAAGATAATAAGATTATATTGATTCTTATATTCATTGAACCTTCTTTTAGAAAACACTTTTTTTTTTTTTTACAATTTTGTGAACTCAACATTTCAAACCCTCTAGGTTTGTCTTAGGGTTTTGACATTCTCTTCTTTAAGTTTTTCAAATATAATTAAGGCATGGATCCACCCTTATTTATGGCTTCATTGTTATATATTGGTTATGTCTTGGTTTTTTATTGTTGCTATTGGCATTGACAAAACCAATCAATCCAGAGAACCGGTATATGCGCTAAGATTTGTCATTGATGTCCAACACTTACTAGTGAAGACAATAATCGGTGAAGTGGTATAGGTGGACTGGTGACTTACAAACACATGGTAACAACAGTGGTAACAAATGACCAAAGGTTCAATCAGCTCAAGGAAAGATAGACTAAGCCAACCGGTCTGTCACTCAAGAAGATCGGTCACTCTAATGATGATGAAGTCACTAAAGGTGACTCAAGAAAGAAAACTTGAGGTTGTATGCAAACCTGAACCTCTTTGGCAAACATGGGAAGAGACTTGATGCTAGCACAACAAATCGACAATCAAAGGATGAATCGGTAATACAGAAGTGCAGTGGAAAACTGGTATACCGATATGACAGAAGGAAGACAGGTGTTCACCATAAATCTCGGAGCGGTGATCGGTTATTCAGTTGCGATGGCAAAAGATGAGTTGGTGAGTTTGTGTCTATGCCAAATCATATGTTGGTAAGGTCAACTTCAATTATCATGCAATCAAGCATGATTACCTGCAGAATTTATGGTTCGCACTTGATTGAACACGACCCATAAATTACTATCTTTGGAGGATGCGGTGGTAGAATTTGTTTGAACACTTGGTAGAAATGTTGGAAGGCATACAAAGAAAGAGAGGGATATTTTGAATTTGAAATCTTTCGAAATCCATGATTGCTTTGATTAAGGGATCATCTAAAAGTGTTGACAAAAAATGTATAAAGTGTTGGTGAATTCATTCAGAAAGATTTGATCGTGAAATTTGCAACAAGCGGATCTTGTTGAAAGCGATCCAAAGTGAAGAGAAGAGAGAGAGGAAGTGCTAAGAGGTTTTAGCAGAGTAGAGGGTGTTTGAGGTAGATCAACTAAGTGCAGAGTCAAGAAACAGAGAAGCGACAGAGTGCAGAGCTGAAGGATAGAGAACCGGCTGAGTGCAGAGCCAAAGGTCAGAGGATCGACAGAGTGCAGAGCCAAGGGACAGGTGACCGGCTGAGTGAAGAGCAGAAGGTGTAAGAAGAAAACCGGTGATGTGCAGAGAAGACACAACTGGTGTGAATTGAGTTTGATGCATGTTGAGATCTAATCAAGCTATCAGTAGCTAATTCAACAAATCATCCATATGTTTCTTTCTACACACTGCAACATAAATCTCTTCACTGGGTGGACTTTAACAAGTCCCTTTGTAAAATCCCTTAACCAGGTGACATCTTAATTGATGTTCTTAAGTCCTTTAACCAGGCTACCTTTAACAGGGTAAAGACACTAATCGGCCTTAACTGGGTGGCACCTAATAGTGTCTTTGTAATCTCCTAATAGGGATGACCCCTTATCGGGCGTACTTCAAAAGAGTACAATTTTTGTGAGTTCCTACTCACACCGTGGGGTGAACTCACAAAGCTGGTTCCCACTTTTTGGTACGTCCTGATTTTTGCTAAAATCATACATTTTTTAGAAAATATAATGATTTAAGCTTTAAGAGGTCCCATTTTAAGTAATTAATTGAAGAGAGTTAAATCAAAGGCTCTTAGATCAAAATTTATTGGATAGAACCTCTCTACTTCTAAATCATACTTGCAATGGAGTCTCCTTTGCATCTATCAAATGCTGACAAAAAACCAATTTTATTAGCTTTTGGGGGGTCAAATTAATTCATTTATAAGTTTTTATTTTAAAAGTATTTAGTCCTTATTATAAGCTTTCCAAATAGTATAACTTTTAATAGATTTAATTTCATTAATATATTTTTATTTTATTTCTTATGAATGTAGGTTTTTCACCGAACATGAACTTCTTTGTTCAATGCATTGGGAAAAATAGTAAACTAATTCATTTTTTTTTTGAAAAATATCTATGCACTAGGTATTGATGTTTTCTTTCTAACAAAAAAGAGAAAATTGAATTTTGATATATATAGAACAAGTTATGTGTTCAAACGTACACCTATATCTAAATTATAATTAGTCGAACTTCAAAACTTAATAAAATGAAAAATATTCAACATATCACTATCAAACCAACTGTATGCACTGGGTATTGATGTTACAAACCAAAATTCAAAAGAATTAAGTTTTTATCATTTATAAAAAAAAAATTATGCATTTCAGGATACACATCACTCTTAAAAAATGTTGTTTGCTAAAAAAAATAACTTTTTGAGGGAGATGGAAAAATCAATTAAATTTTATTCAAACAAATTTGAAAAAAATATATTTAGAATCTACAAACAAGATGTTAAAAAACACTAGTTTATATCATCTTCAAATTCTTAACGGTTTAAAAGTTGGTGGTGTTGGAAAGTGAAGGTTTTTTTCAAAATATTCATATAAGTGTCAAAGTTGGTCAAAAAGTGGGAACCAGTATTGTGAGTTCACCTCGTGGTTTTCTCCCATTTGGGTTTCCACGAGATAACTTCTTGGTGTCACTTTCTACTTTTCATGCTTGCATATTTTACTTCAGTGATTAAGTATATTGTTAAATATTAGATGAATGCAGATTTAAGTTAAAAGTTTAATTTTGAAGATTTGATCAAGTGTTGATTCACCCCTCCCCTCTCAGCACGGATTGGAACTAACAATTGCAACATATTTGATACCTACTTACCTTCCCTTGGATTGTGCAATCTTATTTTTTATCATGGATTCTCATGCTCATTTTCTTTATTATTTGTACATGCATGCATTGATGGTTTTGATTTTCTTGTATATTGTGTGGCATTTGTTCATTCCATCTATGAGGCTTTCATGTCTTTTTGTCTTATGGCTAAGGATAAATTTTCTATTAAGACATTATTTTATTATGTGTGATTTTCTCTACTTCATGAAGTAGTTTATTAATTTCCTTCCATTTTGTATTAATTTACTTTACTTGTTCATGTGTTTCCTTTTGTTGATAATGTTCCCACTAAAATTCTTGCGACAACTAACCAATCATTTTGTTGTTTATCATAAAGGCGAAAGTAGAATCTAACTAGTCAGAGGAATAAGGTAGGTCCTATGATAAAAATATGGAGAAAATAATCTATTTCAAAGGTCACTTTTTTTTTAAGAAATAACTAAATATAAAATATGATAAACTTGTAAAGAAGTTAATTTATTATGAATATCACCATTCTTGTGAGTCAAAAAAATAAAAAAAATAAATCTACTATATTTTCATGTTCAAATTTTAACCCATTGGAAAAAAAATGACTAATATTTTTTTTGTTAAAACACTAAGGCACCTATCATGTGCAATATCATAGCATAATGTGTGTATCAAATGACATTGCACATGCAACACTAGAACTAGCACGGGTAAAAATAAAAAATTGTGTCACGTTTCAGGCCAGCTTATCAACACAAGTGAATTTAAATAATTCTAACTAAAAATTATTTTGTCAAACACATAGTCTATATAGATTCATTATAGCTAAGTTATATATGAGCCACAACTTTTTCAATTGGAAGTGTCTATTAAATGTATATCTTATACCATTTTAGGTCTAATTACCAAAAAAAAATTAAAATTAAAAAAAACTTGATGTTTCAAAACTCTTACTTTTATAAATAATATTTTTTTAAATGTAAAACTACCCTTTTATAGATTTATAAGTGAATTTTACAAAATATATATCTTTTAATATTTAATATTTTATTTTTATTGAAAGTAGGTCATCGACACTAAAATATAAGGTTGATTATCTTGTCAAGGAAAAATATTAAACTTTATTTAAAAATTTGGAAAAAAATATGATGCAGTAGAGAAAAGAATCCGTGTCAAGATGATATAATTCTTTTTTAATTTGGATAAATAATTAAAAAAAAAAGTAGCAGCAACTAGAAAGAGTTATATTTCAACACACACAACTTTTCAAATTTATTGAAAATATATATTTATAAAAAATATTAAAAAATATATCCATACACTAAAGTTTCAAGTTATCAATATACACAAAGAAATTGAAGAAAAAAACTAAATAAAGTGTGGCAGCTTGTGTAACTTCAAGTTCAGCATTTTATCAGCAACTAAATTATAGTGTTTACTTTATAAAAATTTGTATTCAAATAATTTTTTTAATTTTTGTCAAAATTACAAACATAAAATAGACAAAAGAATATAAATTTTATTAGTTTACATGATTTCAAAATTTAAAACATATATTTCACTTTCTATTGCTTTAATTTAAAAAGGTGAATCAACATTGGTCATTTTATTTATAAAAGTGTGACGTGGTTTTGTACTTTTACCTATACATCATCCAAGGGCAAGGAAGAGGGATAGAATAGAATATGAATGGGATGTAAAATTTCATTCATGCACACCTTTCAATGATGGATATCCTAATTGAGAAATGAAATCTAGTCATAAGATACCTCATGGGACAACTCTCTCTAGGATTAATCCCTTTGGGCTCACTAGAAGGAAGCAAGGTGGTCATGCCATTGTGGCACAACAGAGTGTCTAAAACAACCAATTCTAGAAATATGTACTAAGACAATTGAATTAACGAAGTAATTATCTGGTCAAGTAGGCTAACATTTAAGAAACATAGTATTTGAAAGTGTTATCTAGGAAATCTAATTATTGATCTCATGATCTAACAAATATCTAAAAATGATTATGAATTTACCCCTATCCTTTCTTATGAGTAATTAGCTTAATTGTCATAGTTTTTCTAATTTCTAGAATTAAAATAAAGTTACTTGTATAGTCTTGAATTTCTATTAATAACATATCTCTATATAAAATGGATTAATATCAACTTTTAAAGTTATAGCCTTCCATTAAAATAAGGTAATTAAAATAACATTAGAGAACAAGTATCATGAGTTTTATATAGATAGATAGATAGATAGTGTACATGCGTACTAATATTTAAATATTAAATATATAATTTGATATATATTATATATAAAAGAATAAACTTTCGTTTATGGGGTCTTCTACGTTAATTTGAATACAACTCTTCAAGTTGATACTTGGTGGATTCTTCCTAGGAACGAATGGTTTAGGGGGTAAAGGCACAAAACCTATGTCATACTTTAAGCCAACTAAAATATTTCTACTGAAACGTTTCAAGCCAAAACGGTTCTGGTCAGAATGATTTCACCTAAAACTATGTGGCCTATATATGGCACACAAAGTTTTGGGTGAAAGGGTTTCAACCAAAATCTAAATTTTACCATTGCAAAATTTGGATCAATATAAAAAATTGTTGTATAGTTTCTATAGAAAATATTTGAGCTTGAATTATCTATGTGGCTAGTGGCTACCTAGTTGGGAGCCACCTCATCATTTTTAGAGTTTTTTCAAGTTTTCCACTTTAATTAAATATTTCTTTAGTCAAAATGGATTGTTAAATAAAAACTAAAAATACACAAAGTTCAGAGTCTACAATCCATATATATATATATATATATATATATATATATATATATATATATATATATATATATATATATATATATATATATATATATATATATATATATATATATATATATATATATATATATTGATTAGTTTTGATATGTTTTTTTAAAGATTACAAGTCGGTTGCTAAAGTGATGTAGGATAGTGGTTTTGGTTACTAAATATTGGTTTTGGTGTATGAATACTTATGTCTTAATTTATTTTAAAAAGTAAGCTTAATAGATAAGAAGGCTAGATTTTTTAGACAAGTGACTTGGGTTAGATTATGCAAATGTAAAGTAAATTATATTAAATAAAATATAAAATTATCATTTAAAGAGTTGTTATGAAGTGGTCAAATGCATTCATTTCTAATGAGTTTAGTTTATGAAAAAGTGTTGGACACAAAACTGACAAGATGCTAATATTCATTGTTACAAAAACATTCTATTTTTGTAGTGCCCCTCCCTAATTCATACTCTATGATGGTTATGCTAGATTATAGTGGACTCTTTTCATGACTTGATACATCAAGTTTTCATGCATTGTTCTTTCATGTTTGAGATACTTCTTCGTATAAGTGGATACGTTATGGTATTTATGATGACGATTTTATATTTAGGGTTACTTGAAAATGCTAGGGTTTACTATTTGATGGACTAGGTGATAATACATCTCTTAGATGATATAGTTTATGTTTTCTATTTATGATGCTATATCTTATGCTAACCTTGATTCTGATAACTTTATTGGATACGAGTGATGGTGGTTTAATTATACTATATCTATCTTTATGTTATTTACTATATGCAATTGTGTAAGAGATGATACCACATCACTCATCATGAGAAGGATGTGATGTTATAACTCTCTCTCTCTCTCTCTCTCTCTCTCTCTCTCTCTCTCTCTCTCTCTCTGTGTGTGTGTGTGTGTGTGTGTGTGTGTGTGTATAAAAATGGATAACTTGCTATATTTTCCCTTTTTGTGATATTGAAAAAAGAGTATTTCAGCAAGCTAATTTGAATCATATTGATAATGATCTCATCCTATTGAAATAACAAAAGCATAAGTCTTTTTTAGTTTGAATTTGGGCCCTCCATCTAGTTGATTTTCAAGAGAATTCCTTTTTTTTCAATTGAATAACCTTTAAGAATATTCCCATATATGTTTATTTATGGATGATGTTGTGCATGAATACAGGTACTAGGCATCGAATCCATCTAGTCTCACAGGTTCGAGCATGCCTCCTTTGCCAATGGTAGTTGATCGGGGATGACACTAAGGCCCTACTACACCTAATCCTAGTTTGTGTCTTGGTTTTGACCCTTGTCTTGATTGCTTTGCCTTTGGTTTAATCTCCATCTTGGTTATATGGTCTTGTATATGGCTATGTGAGTAATTGTGCTTTATCTTTTTAATTATATTTATTTAATTTAGATTATTAATGATTTATTTTGGTATACGGATAAATATTATTAAGACTAATTTATAAATTAAATGTCTATTTTATAAGTTTGGGTGCAATTATTATAATGTCACCCTTTGTATTTAATATGTGAATAGTTGTGTTTTATTTTCCTTTAATTCTATTTTAACTTACTTAATTTATGTTAGATTTATTATGATATTAGGTTAATTATTATTCATGTTGATTTATTAAATAAATTAAATACTATTTATATAAGATAAGGTGTGAGTTATAAAAAATATTATTCTTGTATTGTTTTTGTGTATATTTTGAGTTAGTGAGATTAAATAATTAAAGGGTAATTGTTTTTCCTATTTTATAGGTGGGAATATTTGATTAATAATTATGTTTATTGGTGGCATATGTATATTGTTGTGCATAAAAATATTATAAGTGGGATAATATATTATATAGTTATGATTATATGAGTTGGATTTAAGTTAATATTGTTTTAATGATGTTTAATTAGGAAATATGGTTGTTTCTCGTACAAACATCAATTTTTAAATTTGGGGATGGTTTTGTACATGAAATGAGATTTTTTGGGAAAGGTTTTTTGGCTGGAGATTTCATGGTGAAATGATGAGAAATTTTTTGAGAGTTTGATAGGAGTTTGAGAGGGATTTTGGTATTGATTTGAAGTGGTTGATTGGGAGAGAGTTAGTTAACGTTTTTGAGAGATTTTTTTATGTGTTTTGCTGGAGTTTTCTAGAGTTTGTTGTTTTGGATTGGCGACTTGGAATTCCAGTTTGATTGGATTGGGTTGTTGTTTGTGAAGAGTTGATTTTGCAAGAGTCTTCCTCCTTCTACCTTCTCCATTTTTTGCAGATCTATTAGGTTGGAATTCATGTCCCAATTGACTTTCATGGTTTTTAATGAATTTTAATTTTGAAAATATTTTTTACCTCTGTTTTGTATGCCATGGTTTCATTCTAAAAATTTAATGCATTCATTTTTATTTGTTTGATTGAAAAATGAAGCGTGTGTTCTCTATGTAGTGTATTTCTGGACTGTTTTTAGTCTTTGGTTTGCAACAGATTTGTTATTTATATTGGGGGTGATAAAAAGCCATATGGAAAGGGGATTCATCACTCTAAAATGGGTTTCAAACAATTTTTCTTTTGGGTTGGTCTGATTATTGAATTTTGAGCCTAAACTCAACCTTAGTTTTTAGTCCTCTTTTGGCGAATTTTGATCTAGAATCCCTATTTTGCTTCCCAAATTGGTTTGTTGGACTCATGTTAGTCCACGTTAGTCCAGGGGCTTGTTTTTTAGTCTAAAAATTTATTCCTATATTTACCATAGGCTGATTGATCCTTTTGGGATGGATCCATGTGTTTTCTTTTCATTCTATGCATTTGGTAATTAAGGTTTGCTTACTCTGTATTCATATTGATGTCATGAGTGTATATGATCAAGAGGGGGATATGTGGATCATATTATCAAATATGGATCACATTGTGTTATGATTTTCATTATGATATGAGTTGTGTGATGTAATATATGATCCCATATGCTTTCATTTCATGTTATGTAAGCTATGGTTCAAATTTTGATGTCGTGTGATGCAAGATATATGGTTCTTATAAGACTTTGTTGGTAAGATACGATTTATTTATAGATACATGGATTTGGATTGGTGATCATAGGCCCAATCCCATGCTTGTTCATTATGAATTAGTGGATTCAAGATTTAACCCTTTTGTTGATTAGGGTCTTATGGAAGTCCTATTTTATGAGATCTTTATTTATGAGATAGATTGTGATGAATCATTATATGTACCTTGGATGTGTATGAGGTTGTTTTTATCTTTATGTTTTACCCATATATTACTGGTGTATAGGTGCAAGTAAGGGAAAGTGGCTCTCCATGGGGGTCGGGATCCTAAGTGATTGCCAAGACAACCCATTGGGAGAGTTGTTTTAACAAGTGATAACCTTAATTAATACACATAGGGGAGGGTAGAATATACATGTTAACAAGATAATTGATGGTGCCCCACTCATGCCTCATGTTCTTGTATAGACAGAGGATGAAATCTCATGGCCTAGAGTGCTTGTTTAGACTCAAGATGAAATTGGGAAGGCCTATATGGCAAATTGAACATCCTTGCCTCCATGGAAGGATTGTTCGATTCCACATGTGTAGTCAAATTGGGGCCGAGGTCTAGAGTTTGAAGAGGGTTGGACTACTAGGATAACTCATGTTGATGCCATGTGATGACACTCTTCCCTAGTTGTAGCCTGGTACCCTATCCTCATTGATGTTGTGCAAAAGCCTCTAGTAGTCTATGTTAAGTTTTGTTTTAATCCTTGTGACTGTTTCATTTGTGTATTCATTGCATTTCCATGGTTGAATTAGTGTCAGCCTTAGCGGTATGTTTGGTGCATGGGGCCTTATGTCATTCTCTAAAGCACGGGGGGTGGTCCTTAGGGTTCCACATGGTCAGGTGGTTGATTCTTTCTTCCATTGAGATCTTTAGTGCTATGTTCATGATTTTCTTGGATGGACTATGTCTTCTTTAATTAAAAGTGCTTTGGAATGAAAATGCAAGTTGTATTCTCTTATGCAATGTTTCATTCATGTATCTAGAATAGATTTCCATTTGTATTTATTATGTTATATGAACACTCTCCTTGAGAGGAAGATGTAATTTAAATTTAATGTAATAATGTTAACTATGTGGTTTTTTGGTGAGTTCAAATAGTATGGTGTTGGCACCGCCTATCCCTTATGAATGATTAGGTTCTTAGTGAGTAGATGTTAGTTGTGATACATAAAATGATATTTCATGAGCATAGTTTCATTTATCTAAGTTTAGTTGTTATGGTCATATGATAATGTGGAAAGTAATCTTGGGAACATTTGGATTTAGGAATTAAAAAGAACCTAGTTTATAGGGTAATCATGATATTTAGTTTTTATATGATATCGTTTCTATGTTAAAATTCATCTATTTATGTTAAGGCATCATGTTATGCAATGATTAGTTTAGATTTGCTTCATATGCCTTAGTAAGTGTTAGGATTGTTTTGTAGTAACGTTAGGGGACCTTAGAGGATGTAGGTGTTATTGTTTTAATTTGTTTCCAGTTGTGCTTAGATAAGTTGTTCTCATGTTAAATATTATGTTATTCATTATTAAAGTTTAATGAGTTAATGTATCTCTTTAAAGAAAATAAAAACGTTTGCCTCTTGAGGTTAGTTAGATAGAGGTGTTGTCCTCTAGGGTTCCTTAGCGAGGTGTTACAATTTTTCATATCTAAGCATTATCTATCCAACTCACAAGATGTCAATATCCATATTAACAAAAACATCCTACTATTCATATGCAAGCAAAATCTACTCAAGATTCAACAATAGAATCTGCAATCACATATAATTTTCGAATTCAATAAATGTCAACCACAACATAATATTCATAAGATCAATCTTTTTAGGATTATTTACAATCGTGATATTACATTCCAAATTGATATCTAGTTTCAACTTGAACTACAATATTTAGTATTATTATTTTTTAAATAACATTGGAGTATTTGTAGGTAAAATTGTAATGATGAAAATAGCATACATCACACTTTATTTATTTGTTTTGATTTTTATGCAATAGTCAGCATATAAGTAGTGTACTTTTATATAAAAGTTCGCAAATTGTCTAACCTAGATTGAACTTGAATTTCCCCATCCCAAGAATCTCGATTCAACTTGTAGATTATCATTTCTTGACTTAGATTGATTATATTACATAAAAGTAGATTGATTATATTACATAAAATGCAATCTCATTTGATTTCAAGGAGTAAATTGAGTCGTGCTTTTTTAACTCAACATTTAAAACTAAGCATGTGTAATACCCTTCCAAGTAGTCACCTACCAACTTGAGTGTGGAATATTTCAAATTATTTTATAGGGCATTGTATAGAATGATATGCTCTAAATCATTTTGATTGTCTACTAATTATCTAGATATGAAAGAGATCTCACTATTTAGTTGTTAAATCATTCAAGGAGTGGATATAAGCATTCATAATTTCATCAACATATGAATACTTAACAACATATAAGCATATGTGTGGTTGCTTGTTGTCTATAAAAGGGTTTGACCAAGGGAGAAGCGCCCTACCTAGAAGTCCCCTCAAAGGTGTTTTATCAACTCCACTAGTCACTCATTGCAAGTCTAAATATCAACGCCAAGCTCCATTTTGTGGATACAAGAGTTCATGATTAATTAAGTCATTTTTGTGTGCAAAATGTAAATTTTACAAACTAAGTTTGATTTTGTCATTGATTTAATCCAAGTCATTTTCATGCCTTGAAATCAATCCTTTCTAAATTCAAAGAACAACCTAGTTCAAATCGCATTATTCTACTTCCAACTCATCCAAAAATGCACACATGCAATTTTGAGTTAAAATGATAATTATGATCAAAATAATGGACAATTGTCTATTGACCAACAAAATCAACTACTGATTTTGATTTAGTTCATTTACAATTTTTTAAATTATGTTAGATGACCAGTCATAACTCTAAATTAGGATAATTAGAATATATTAATTATTAAATTCGCGAGGCCTAGATTTTGCTAAAGAAGAATTTTAATTCTTTGCAATTTTTGTGAACTCAACATTTGAAACCCTATAGGTTTGTCTTAGGGTTTTGACCTTCTCTACTTTTAGTTTTTCAATTAGGGTTAATTTATGGAGCCACCCTTATTTGTGACTTCATTTTTTTGTTATACGAAGCATCAAAACAAGGGTGTTGACCCTTTACTTTAATAGCTCATAGGCAACATTAACAACTTACAACATAAAAGTCTTAACAAGATAATAGTAACGATATATAAAGTCTTAACAATATAAACCAAAAGACCTAAAAAGCTAAAACCAGCCAACAAGTGGCTATTTGAGCATATTGCTCCAATCATCAATGAGGAACTTGAAGAGTTCCTTGTAGTTCCCATCTGCATCTTTACCCAAGATTTTTTTATATATTAAACAAAGGGAAGTGCTCGAGTTGTGCATCACCCTCAGACTAAAATTGGAAATGTTGGTCATCTTCTATTTTGTCTCCATCACTTTTTTCTTTAGGGCCTCCAATTCCTCTGTGGTGATCCTCTAATTAGAACAATTGTGCATGCTCTCCCCTTGGTGATTGTCCACCTCCTCTAACATGGCCTCCTAAGTCAAGTCCAAGGGTTCATTTTTTACCATTGTTCTCAAAGTTGTCACTAGTTGATTTGTTTGAACTCTTTGCCTTCCATGTTCCATCCTCGACTTCATTTTCATCTTCAACGACATCCTCATGTTGTCAGTAGCATCCTCCTCCTTGAATTCCTCCTCATAGTCAGCTATTTTTTAACCATTAGTTTTGCTCATCGTATGACCAACTAACCTATTCGAGCATCTATAATTGGCGCTTCTACTCTTACTTCATCTTCAATGCCCTCCTCCTAATCACTAACCACCTCTTGCATGTTAATCTTGTGCTTTTTTGCCAGTGGGGAGAGTCTCTAAGGTTTCCTTTTCTTATCCTCGGTGGAGGTGGTAGCCAAATGTTTATCTTTAGCCACCATACTAAGGGTAGGGATAGAAGGGGAGCCAAGGAGATAAAGGGCTTTAGCAAGAAGAAGGGATTTACAGTCATTTCTCTTTGCTAGTCCCTAGGGAATCAAGTATAGTAGCTGCAAGGAGTGAGTTAGAGCATGGGCCTTTGGGGCTTCAAGGGATTCTATAATTGTTAGTTGTCTAGGTGAGAAAAGGGACAAGTGGAAGTGGTACTTACGGATTGAGGCCTTGGTGGAGGGGTATGGGTTTCCAACCATAATTTTTGACCATATCTAGGCCATCATGAACCTAATTTTCCAGAGTTGTTAACATGAAAAATGAAAGAGAGAGCAGATCATAGTTATGAAAATGATTTAAGCTATGGAAGATGGTAATATTAATACACTTTGAATCTTCCTTATAAATTAAAGAACTTCATTAACATTTGGAAAACCTAGCTTCATGGGTTTGGCAATTCGGCATGAGAAAATCCTTGAAGCAACCTAACTAGTTCCTCCTTATCCTTGAAGAATTGGGCTAAGCTTTCACTGTCTGTAACCTGACTTTGTTTCTTCCATTTTCTCCCTTTGGTAGAGAGACCTGTTGCTTTCCCAATGACTTCCTCACTAATTTCAAATGAAACACCAACCACAGTAACCCTCTTATCAACCCAAAACCTGGCAAATTGGATATATATGTTTTTGTAATAACCATTTATGCATTCAATAAATTGGGCTACCCCTCCCTCATTACAGATATGACATACCGTGGGGTTTGATTTGAACTAAGTGTGAGTGTTGAGCTCAATTATTACCTTGTCCCCACCCATGATGAAAGTCATCATAGTAACATAGAAAACCCAAATTAAAGACTTAGCCCTTTCGTTTTCTAATAGGAGCCTTAGGAATTAATTGTCATGGTTAAATTCTTGCCAACAATGATCTAATAATTGATAAGTGCTCATAATAAATGCCAAGTGTTCCAACCCTTTCCCTTAGTGCCAAATGAAATATTACATTAGGATTCCCAAGCATGAAAAATAGCAACACTTAAAACAACCATTTAAAAAGTATTATTTTTTCTCTTATTATTCATTTCAATGGCATGGCTGCATGAAAAATGATAACTTCTTGACCTCATAAAGTGGCTCCCTAAGGTAGTCACATGAGAAAACCATGCACGAACCGACCACCACATCATCACAACCCCTTCACTATAAATGGGACACCACCCTTGCATCCTACTTAGCCTATTGTACCATGGGTTGGATATCCAAGTCATCTCAATAGTCATTACCCCCTGATAGTTAGCTTATTATACCTAGGGTCCCACCTTTTCTTCCATCTGGGCTACAACTAGGGCATCCAAGTCAACCCAGCAACCATCACCCATCGTTGTCCTACCCGCTACCAAGAGAGCCCCACCCTTTCTTCCACTTGGACCTATTGTACCCCAAGTTATTCATCCACCTCAACTCCATATCCATAACCTGCCCACCAACCCTATAAGGAGCCTCAATGTCGCATCTAATCATCAAACAATTCAAATCCATCTCCCACCTAAATAATGTAAATTTTGTGGCTTCATTGTTATATATTGGTTACGACTTGGATTTTGTTGTTGCAACATATTTGATACCTACCTACCTACCGACCCTTCGATTATTAATTATCTTTTATCATGGATTCACATGCCCCTTTTCCTTATCATTTGTCCATCCATGCATTGTTGGTTTTGTTTTTCTTGTATATATTGTGTGGCTTTTGATCATTTCATCCTTGAGGCTTTCATGTCTATTTATCCCATGGCTAAGGATAGGTTTTCTATGGAAGCACCATTTCATTATATGTATGTTTTTCTCTAACTTCATATAGTTTAGAAATTTTCTTCCATTTTGTATTAATACACCTCACTTGTTAATGCAGGAGCATCCCCGGTTCATAGCAATCTTGCATCAACCAAAAACATTTTCCTTTATGTTTGTTTTCTATTTGCAATTTCAGTTTTCCTTTTTGTGTGTCCCTATTTTGGCTCACTAGATCCTATGGAGTTGGATTCTACTTGAAGACTTGATCATCTTTCTTGCTTCCAAACCGCATCGCACTTGGATCATTTTCCGGCATGATATCGCTACCGATTTCCATGACATTTTCCTATTACCAGTTGCTTGAGACCTATGGTGATCTACCGGAACCTACTCTGAATCTTGCGGAGCCTAGGGCGTTGATTCCGATGTTCCTTGGCATGTGGCCAACCTTTTCCTGCGATCTACTTTTCATCCTTTGGATTTTTTGGAGGAATCTCTTGGCGGAGGTTGGCCTTGTTTATTTTGCACGTTAGGTCTTGTTCTTCGGATTTTGATCCCTTTTGGGCCGATTGGATCCTTTGGATCAATATATATATATATATATATATATATATATATATATATATATGTATGTATGTATGTATGTATGTATGTATGTATGTATGTATGTATGTATGTATGTATGTATGTATCTATATACATACATACATACATACATACATACATATACATACATACATATATATATATATATATATATATATATATATATATATATATATATATATATATATATATATATCATTTCATTAGAATGGAATCAATGAGAATTAGGTAGCTAGACTGTGCGTAGAAGATAGATTATAAGATTCAAGGTCCTAGTTGTGACCTATCCTGTGAGTCGGTATGTTGTTACCAGTTGGATGTAATCGAATCATGCAATAAATCAATATGTTATTCATTGCCTCCATCATATCTTTGTGTTTCTGTTGTGTTTACTCTTGCTAACCGGTCCAGATTGATCTCTTTGAGGTCCTTCCTCATCGGTGACTGTTTCAAGTGGTATCAAAGCGAAGTTACATTCCGGAGGTTGCGTGTCCTAAAATTTTGTTGTAGGGTGGCGGATTGCGGAGCTGCAGAGGACTAGCGTGAATGATGACGCGAAGAGGAACTAGGAATGGTGGAGCATGTGGGAATGCAGATCCTACTGTGATGGAGATGTTGTGAGGACTAGCAGTGTGGTCAGAAGTCGTGGAGACGACCCAAAGGAGAGGTCGACACATTGAAGATGTAAGTGAAGATGAAGGAGAAGAAGCCTCGACAAAACAAGCAAACCTATCGACGGTTGATCTGGATGAGGAAAGGTTTTTGAGGGTTTTGAGTAGGGCGAATACTAAACCTCATTTTACCCCACTGGAATATGATGGGAAGTTATATTCAGATGAATTGATGGATTGGATCTTAGAGATGGAGAAGTATTTTGATTTTGAAAACACTACAGAAGAGAGGAAGGTGAAATATGTCTACACCCGATTCAAAGGTCATGCATCTCTTTGGTAGGAGCATTTGCAAGTTGATAGATAGAGAAGAGGTAAAGAGAAGATTAAGACATGGGATCATATGATTGCTAAGTTGAAATCGAAGTTTGTGTCGACGAATTATCAAGTGGATCTGTTCTGAAAGTTGCAGAATTTAAGACAGAAGGAATCTAGTGTGAAGGAGTACACCGAAGCATTTTACAAGTTGAACATCAGATCCGGACATGTTGATGACGAAGTTGAACAAGTTGCAAGATATTTGAATGGATTGTGGATGTCTATACAAGATGAATTGAGTATGATCAGATTGGAGGGTGTTGAAGAGGCTTACCAGTATGCCCTAAAGGCAGAAGAGAAGTTAAACAAAAGACATGAGCAAAGATAGAGAGGTAGAGGAGAAAGAGGATATACCGGAGGAAGAGGAACCAGTACAAATTAGAGCAAGGATAAGGAAGTGAGCAAAGAAGGTAATTTATACCGAAAGGATGATAGAAATTTCTATTGGAGGAGAGAACCGGATGGTTACCAGAACGAGGACTTTGGAAGACAGGACAAGAGGACATTCAGAGGAGGAACTTGCTTTAAGTGTGGAGGAGAAGAACATCGTGCATTCAAGTGTAAGAAGATAGAAACTACCAGAAGAGAAGCAGTGGTGGAAGAAAACCCCACCAGATCAAACAATAAACTGGAAGATGGAGAACTGTTGATGATGAGGAGAGCTTTGTGTCATACCGAGGGAGATAAAGAGCCCTTCAAAAGGAAGAATCTATTCAAGACCAGATGTAAGGTATCTAGTAAGTGTTGTAAAGTTGTTATTGATAGTGGTAGTTCAGATAATCGTGTTTTAGAAGAAATGGTGAATAAGTTGAAATTGGAGAGATTGAAACATAATGTTGGCATGATTGGCATAACTGATGTTGATGGAGAATGTTGATGAACCAGTAAAGGAATGTTGGTAATGATATAGTGATGAAGAGATTGAGATTATTGGCTTAATGACTTTGATCATTTATTTTTGTTGTCATTGATGGCAAACTATGTGGCAACTATTTTTTTCATGTTTATTTTGTCATCTAAGTCTTTTTGGTCTACCAGAAATGTCTTACCAGTATTGAAGATAGTAAACTGGGAATTAGGACCTTAACTGGTAAACGTGGAAATGTTTTGATTGTTCCCGGAGATTGGTGATGAGTCAAGTGTTGAGGTTTGGAACATGTATTTGTACCATTGTAATGTATCTTTGACCTGAACCGCCTCATGCTTTGATTACCGAAAATCATGTTTATGATTTATGTTGTATTTTTTGTAGGGTTTAAGAAAGGTTTAAGAACCAGTATTCAATTCTTATAACCGGTAATGGTTTTGAGTTCGGCAGTGTATTACATTATGTTTGTAAGTTGGTGATGATGTGGTTGAAACCACGTGAAGTGTTTGAATGATGTCTTGGTGTGATCAAAGAGCAAATTTATTGGGAATGTGTGAAGTTCTTAGCAGAATGAGCCAAGGGTTTGAAAGTGTATCGGATCGAGGTGCGGTGATCATTCAACGGTTGTAATTGATTGTAATGATCCATTTTGATGATCTGTAATGAGTTGTAAAGATCTGTGATGATCTATGTTGTAAGTCTTAGGGTTTTGTAACCGACTAAGTTGTAAAGGTTATTTAAGTTGGTATAGTTGATGTTTGGTGTGTCGGTGAATTGAGGAAAGGGTGTGAAGTCGAACCAGTGTGGTGTATCTAAAAGAGTGTAGCATAGTGGAGCTAAATTGGATCTGAACAAGCAAGTAGTTAGTGTCATTTCCAGATCATTCATCTGTTGTTCTGTCACGAACCCTATTTTTCCATAATTATTTAATTAGGAAAATAATGTTTATTTTTCGCAAATGAAATGGAAATGAAATGAAATTGGAATTGCTAATGAAATAAGATAGGGGATAGAATGCATTGAAATGATTTGTATACAATTGAATGATCAGTAATAATTTTTATTGCAAAATTGGGATCGTCATTGCTAATGAGCAACTAAGTGCAAGTGAATGCAGGAACTAGTAAACGCAGATGAAGGCGAGAACATGGTTCAGGTAGAGTTGTCTTAGCTCTTGTATTTCGTTAGAATAGATGTAATCTCTCACACACCAGATTAGGATTTATAATTTGCATCTTGTAATGATGGATGATTTAAATGACCTTATTTGAATGTTTGTTTCAATAGAAATGATGAATTTGGAATGAGTAGAAGATTGGTTTAAATATTTATACATGAGCATTTGTTGCATGACTTGAGTGGTGATTGAATTAAATCTAAGTTGCATGAGTGATTGTGAAATATTATGCTTTATTGTTAAAAGAGATGAAATGTGAAAATGATTTAAAAATGAATATTGACCCTATGTTTATATGTTCTTTTTGTTCAGATATGTATAAATGCATGAAATATCGTACTTATGAATTTACTTTGGTAATTTGATAATAGTATAACATATACATGTATATGAGATATTGATTCAATCATATACATATATATATCTATATAGTTATTATATATGATCGTGAAATTTAATTACGTCATGAATCTTGTTTATACCTATACGTAATCATTTGAGATTAAATATATATATACGTATTATATATAGGTATATGAGTTCTTTATTTAATGAAAATCCTATATATATATATATATATATATATATATATATATATATATATATATAAAATTATGGAAAATGGTTTATTAAAGAACATGTTAACTAGTTTATGTTATATATTTTTGTCGATATATAAATACCAACCTATTTGAAATATTGGCGGATTTATAATGCATGCTAGAGGAAGTCGACATGACTGGAGTCAACTTGAAGTGTTCTAATCATACACTAACACTTGGAAAATTAAGACACATAGAAATGACTTGCCTGAAGAGAGATCAATTTTAATATCGACTTATCACCTTATCAAACTCATTGAGTACAAACGAAATAAGGACTTTGTGCTACGAAACATTAGCACTATGAGGATTATTCCACGTAGCCAAACGCCTTGCAGATAGGAGATAAAATCAGCAATTCAATTAAACAAAATATCTTATGTTTAAGTTTAACATATATATTAATTCTTATATTAGCAAGAGGTGGCAGTGGCGGTTGGTGGGTCGACTGGTAGAAGTCGACTTCCATGAACTGTAGTTCAACTTCAATGTAACCGAACTGCAAATTGACCATTGCATAGTGGCTCGCGATCGATGGGAGAGGAAGCAACTTGGCACATAGTGCCATGGCATTATAGCAACCGCAGACTTCTCCATAACCCACGGTGGCAGTAAGAAGTCTGCAATCTACGCGGTGATAGTGGAGAAAACCAACCATCTCCTCCACAATCCAAGGTCGAATCAACTACAGGAAACAACAATTAGCATCCCACCACCCCAAACGTGTCGATAAGTTAGTTAATCAGAGGCAGATAGACTAGGAAATCTCTTAGGAAGGAGTAGATGTGGGGTAGTAAAGTGATAGATCTGTCAATAATGTAGCGAAGGTGTCAAACTCATAGCAATATCTAAGCCAAAGATACAACAGATTAAGTAGGGAAAAATAGTTTAAATAGAGGCAAGGGTTCGAGAAAGAGAGAAAGATAGTGAGTTAGAGCTAGTTAGAAGAGAGAAATTTAAAGTAGAGATAGAAGGAGAGATGCAACAAAGAATTAGAGAATGGAATGTAGAAGAGATGAGTAGTGGAGGTTTAGACGTGTTTACGACCAAGTCGTAAAAAAATCAATGATGATCATCTCCGATTTAGCGTCGAACTTAAGGGTTAGGCTCTTGAACGTGTGTTAGTTGTTTTATTAATATTTGAGAAATTCTCAAAATATAGAAAGGATAAGAACTAGGAATAGAGATCTCGTGAGATAGAAGAGCGTCGAGGTGGAAAACATTGGAATCCAGACGTATTGCAGGCAATTTGAAGTTATCAGGGATCATAATAGACATGGATCGCGTTTCTTGAGGTAGGCTCAAATCTAGCATGTTTTGTTAGATAGAGATTTAAGAGATAAAGAATGATCTAGTTTTAGCTTTATGCAATATTCTAATGAAAGAGTTAGAGTTGCGATATAAATCATTGTTAATTGTTTAAATTATGCTCATACAAATATAGATGCAATAATGAAATTTTTTCTTAAAGATTGTTGATAAACATAAATGAAATTCATAGAAATTAGACCACCAAATCCTCTAGGAACAGAGTAAGAGGATAGAGAGAGAGACTCTGAAATTGAACTGCGAAGAAGATGAAATATTAGGATTATGACTTATTAAATAGTGAAGTTAATTTTGATATCATAAAGAAAAGACTTACACTTTCAAATTAGATCCTTGCATGAAGAGAAAAGATGGTTATCAGGTGTCTCATTAAAAAAAGGCCATATAGATAGGCACTTTATGAATTTTCATCATGTTAGATTATTGTTTTGGTAAATTAGTAAAATCAGTGAGTTGAGTATTTAAATGTATTTAAAATCAGTGAGCTTAGACGATATAAACTTAGAATTCTAAACCATAAGATATGGAATGCATGTTAATGATTACGTTATTTAAATGTTTTGATAATTGAACAAAAGAATGTGTGCTCATTTTATTCAATTTCTATGTAAAGATACATACATGTAACACCTTCTTAATATTTAATTCTTGTCTTTAAATTGCTTGAAAGATAAAAGCAAAAGATTGTTTTCTTTCAGATGTATATTTGTTTATCCATGAAAGATTGCTTCATGTTAGACAGGATTGGTTGTACAAAGAGATTGATTCTTTCTATTTCTATTTAATCAAAGATTGTCTTCTTTAGCATTGTATTTTTATCTTGCAAGAAATAGGAAGCTAGAATTGAAAGGCGAAAGATTGTCTTCTGTATATATTTATTCTATGATTTATGTGAACAAAGCTAGATAGGCCTGTGTTTGTGGAAAGTTACCTTCTAAGACGGGTGTCGAATGTGGATTATAGAGAGAATAGTTTGCTTTTCCAAACTATCTATCTTTGCTATGCATGGCATTATACTATGCCGAGTAATCCAATTGAATAAACCATTGAAATAGATGGAGTTCTTTTATTTATACTCTCTACCACATCCTTGATTGATCTTGCTTGTTTCTTAATAGAATTAAAAAATTGAAAATGCATGTATCATCTAGGCATGCACCAGATTCCATCTTGTCTTTCGAATTCTTTTGCTAAGCAATTCATGCAGGGTCGGGAATTCTTGATTGACTAAGAATTCTAGGGAAGTGTAAGCTTCAAGGTTGGGTGGAAAAAGCGCCTAAATCTTGTTCTCGTCTTCATGCTAAAGATTGCATTGAAGATAGCCTAGGTTGCAGATCAACAGTCACATCTCACCCTTTACTTTGTATTAATTTGTTATTGAACTTATGGCAACTTGAAATGCTTAAGTATTGTATGATTGAGATACCACTTTTCTCGGTTTATTGAATGAAGAATATTTATCTTTTATAGAAATTTCGTGTTTATTACGATTTAAATGGAATGATCAAATGAAACTATGGATGTAAAAGTGGAATGAAATAGACTTATTAACTGATTTATGAGTTTATTTACGAATAAAGAGTATTTCGGCTATTATTGAAGTTAGCACAATTTACATCTTTATATGTTCCCTAACAATTGCAGCAGTCAAAATCCCTTAACTAGTTAGGATCTATTTGGGCTCATCATAGCAATCCCTTAACCGGGTGACTCCTAATAGGGTTTGCTCCTAACAGGGCATCATTGTAAGCTCCTAACCAGGCTAGGATCCTAACAGGGCACATTCTGAAAGAGTGCACAATTTTTGTGGGTACTAATTCCCACCGTGGTTTTTCCCTATTTGAGTTTCCACGTGAAAATTTTGGTGTTCATGTGGTGATTTTTTTTATATGTTGATTTGATTTACTTTCATTTTATGCATGTTGATGAACACTTAATGAGAAGTTCTGATAAATCAATTTAATAGTTGGATATCAATGATTATCGGTAATAGTAAATAGTTTATTACTAGTTTGTGATTGATTTGGTGAAGTTTTATCATTTTAAGTTTAAGTTTAAGTTGAGAATTGTTGTTAATACTGATTCCCCCCCCGCCCCCCCTCTCAATATTAACCAGATCCTCTCATATTAACAATTGGTATTTGAGTATTAGGTCCTCTATGTGCAGAAGCTTAACAAATTGAGGAAAAGATCTTGAAAAGGATGATGAAGAAGGAGGGTCCCAAGTTTACCAAGGACAACTACTGGATATGGAGTGATCGTATGAAGATATATATCAAAGGAATGGGTTCTTAGTTCTGGAATCTGAGGAAGAGGACAATGAGGAAATTGTCTTTGTTGTTGTGAAGGAAGATTTGACTAATGAAAAATATTTGGTATCACACATGGATAGCAGTGATGAATGGATAATAGATAGTGGTTTCTCACACCACATGATCGGTGATAGAAACAAGTTCTTATCCCTTGAAGAATTTGATGGCGGTGTGGTAAGGTTTGGTAACAACTCACCCTGCATGGTTAAAGGTAAAGGATCTATCTCATTGAATGGAAAAAGTGATGTAGATGATGTCTATTGGGTAGATGGATTAAAACATAACTTACCAGGTGTTGGACAATTAAATGATAAAGGATATCTTCTTGAATTTAAGAGTGGAGTGTGCAAGATCCTTGGAAGTAAAGGAGAATTGATTGCTACTGGAAAACAGACTAGAGGCAATCTTTTTCTTCTGAATACTAATGTGAATAGTTGTTTGGTGGCTAAGATTGAAGACAACTGGTTATGGCACAAGAGGTTTTATCATGTGAACTTTGACAATTTGATAAAAATTAGCAAATCAAGTATTGTGAGAGGTATGCCCCATCTTGTGAAACCGAACAATGTGTTGTGTAAGGACTGTCAGATAGGTAAGATGACTTATGTATCTTTTAAGAGAAAAACTTTTTCTTCAGAGTATATCCTTGATTTAGTTCACACTAATCTATGTGGTCCTATGAGGACTAGAAGCTATTATGGTGATAAGTACTTTATGATTTTTACTGATGATTTTTCAAAGATGATGTGGGTAACTTTTTTTTGAGAGAAAAGTTTGAGGCTTTTAGTAAATTCAAGGCATTTAAAGCTTTAGTTGAAAAGGAGACCGACAGGAATTTGAAATGTCTGAGATCTGACCGGGGAGGTGAGTTCAATTCTGATGAGTTTGTGAAGTTTGTGATGAACAGGGAATTAAGAGGCAAATGTTAGCACCCAAAACTCCACAACAAAATGGAATTGCTGAGAGAAGGAATAAGACAATTGTGGAAGTTGCTAGAACAATGTTGATACAAGGTGCAATACCTAAGATGTTTTGGAGGGAAGCAGTTAGTACCATTGTTTATACTTTGAGTCGGGTACTTGTTAAGAAAGGTAATGATAAAACACCTTATGAACTTTGGAATGGTAAGATTCCTAATGTCAGCTACTTTAAAAAAAATTCGAGTAAATGTTTTATTAAGAGAGATGATGTTACTGGAAAATTTGATGCTAAGTGTGATGAAGGAATATTTCTTGGATACTCTACCAAGAGTAAAGCATTCAAATGTTATAACAAGAGAACTACTTAAGAAGATAGTTGAAAGTGTAAATGTTAAGGTTGATGAATTCTCTAAAAAACCTGCTGAGACCACCAGATCTGAACCTGAAAATGATGAAGAAGACCTTGTGTTTATAGAACCAAAAGTGCATAACAATGCAAAAATAGGTGTTCAATCGGTAAATGAAGAAAGCGATGAAGAAGATGATGAACATGAAGCAAAAGACACATCACTGGAACTGGTAATACCAAGGTATGTCAGATAAAATCATTCAGAAGACCAAATTATAGGAGATAAGAACACTGGCGTACAGACTAGAAAGAAAATTAGAGAAAACTCTTGTCTGATTTCTACTATTGAGCCTAAAACATTACGAGAAGCATTGAAGGACGATGATTGGATTAATGCTATGAATGAGGAATTGGATCAGATAGAGAAAAACAAGACCTAGACACTTGTTCCCAAACCATAAGACAAGAATGTTATAGGTACAAAATGGGTTTTTAGAAACAAGTTAAATGAAGATGGTAAGGTTGTAAGGAATAAAGCAAGACTTGTTTGCAAAGGCTATGCACAAGAAGAAGGAGAAGACTATGGTGAAACCTTTTCCCTAGTGGCAAGACTAGAAGGTGTAAGAATGTTGCTTGCCTTTGCTGGTTTTAAAGGATTTAAGGTATATCAAGTGGACGTTAAATCAGGTTTTCTAAATGGTATCCTGGAAGAAGAAGTATATATAGAACAACCGAATGGATTTGCATTAAGTGAAGATGAAAATATGGTTTGCAAGTTACACAAAGCACTATATGGTTTGAAGCAAGCACTGAGAGCATGGTTTGAAAGATTGCATACACATTTGATCAAGATAGGATTCCAGCGTACCAATGAGGACAGTAACATATATTTAAAGACTGATGGAGACAAAATGTTGATAGCAAAAGTTTTTGTTGATGATATAATTTTTGATGGTGATGATGATCTATGTATGGCTTTTACTAAGGAAATGAAGAAAGAATTTGAAATATCTCTTATTGGTGAGATTAAAATTTTCATTGGGTTGCAGGTTCAGCAACTGGATGGTGGAATATTTATCTATCAAAATAAATATGTAAAAGAAGTATTGAAAACTTTTGGCATGAAAGATTGCAAACCAGTTGGTACACCAATGGTGACAGGTTGTAAATTGTCTAAACAGAATTGGTAAGTTGCATTTTGTTGTTCACAATAGATCGGATATTGCACATGTTGTTGGATTGGTTGCTAGATTTCAGAAAGATCTGGAAAAGCACTACCGATGGAGCTTTTCTTCTTGGAGGTAAATTGGTTGCTTGGACAAGTAAAAAGCAAACATGTGTATCACAGTCAACAACTGAATCAGAATATGTTGCAACATCTATGAATTGTACAGAAGCAATCTAGATGAGACATGTGTTGGAAGGCTTTAAGCAAGATATGCATGAACCGGTGATTATTTATTGTGACAATACTAGTGTTATTAATATTTCAAAAAAACTCATGTTACATGCAAGGACAAAGCATATAGAACTAAAATATCACTTTCTGAGGGAGAGTACAAGAGAAGCAAATCATAATCAAATATGTGACAAGAAAAGAGCAATTAGCAGACATATTCACTATACTTTTGCCGAAGACAACCTTTGAGTACCTTAGAGGTAAATTAGGGGTTAGATACCTACATAAGATCAACTAAGATGCAAGAGATGCATCGATCCAGTGGGCTCAATGAGTATTTTTCATTGTGGATTGTTGAAATGTTGGCTACTCCGCAAGGGGAGTAGCTTAGATGAGATTTGCAGAGATGTTGGAGACAACAACAGCAGGAATGAAGACCAGAGATGCATTTGCACCTTTGGCATTGTTGTTAAAGGGGGAGAAGAACTGTAAGAGAAAGGGGGAGAAGTAATATGATCTAGAGGAGAAGAATTAGAGCAGGTGAATTAGTGCAGCCGAAAAATGAGGTGCAATAGAAGAAGAGTGAGTGAAGGCAGCAAAGAAGTTCATAGTTGATAGTTGAATATGTTGGTGTTGCCATCAATGCCAAAGGGGGAGATTGTTGGCATGATTGGCATAACTGATGCTGATGGAGAATGTTGATGAACCAGTAAAGGATTGTTGGTAATGATATAGTGATGAAGAGATTGAGATTATTGGCTTTATGACTTTGATCAGTTATTTGTGTTGTCGTTGATGGCAAACTATGTGGCAACTATGTTTTTCATGTTTATTTTGTCATCTATGTCTTTTTGGTCTATCAGAAATGCCTTACCGGTATTGAAGATAGTGAACTGGGAATTAGGACCTTAACCAGTAAACGTGGAAATGTTTTGATTGCTTTTGGAGATTGGTGATGAGTCAAGTGTTGAGGTTTGGAACATGTATTTGTATCATGTGGTGAATGTTTTTGATGTGTTGATTTGATTTACTTTCAATTTATGCATGTTGGTGAACACTTAATGAGCAATTCTGATAAATCAGTTTAATAGTTGGATATCAGTCATTACCGGTAATGGTGAATAGTTTATTACTGGTTTGTGATTGATTTGGTGAAGTTTTATCAGTTTAAGTTGAGAATTGTTGTTAATACCGATTCCCTCCTTTTTTCAGTATTAACCGGATCCTCTAAGATTAACACATAAGTTGTTAGTAAGTGAACAATGTTTGGTGAAATTGAAAAATGGGAATTATCATGATGAAGTCTTGTGTGATATTATGCCTATGGATACTTGTCATCTTTTGTTGGGTAGACCTTGGCAGTTTGATAGACAGGCAGTACATCATGGGAGGAAGAATACATACACTATTGTGGCCAATGAGATGAAGCAAACCTTGTTGCCTTTGGAGGAAACTTTGAAGAATGAAGACTGTACGAATGCTAGAATCTGTTTAGTAGATGGAAGCAAATTCATGGATGGACTGAGATATGAGAATGTGTGTTTTGCCTTAATACCTAAAAAGATTGAGAGACCGGAATCGGAAGGAGGACACCTAGAAGAGATAAGAGATTTGCTGACAGAATATGAAGACATCATTTCAGATAATGTACCTAATGGATTGCCACTTGTGAGAAGTATTAGTCATTGCATGGACTTGGTTCCCAGAGCTAGTTTGCCTAACAAAGCTGCACACCGGTAGAGAATGAAGATTGAATAGACAAGTGTAGGAGCTATTGAAGAAAGGTTTGATCAGGGAAAGTTTGAGCCCTTGTACGGTACCAATAGTATTAGCACCTAAGAAGAATGGAGAGTGGAGGATGTGTACCGATTCAAGAGCAATAAACAAGATAACAGTGAAATACCAATTTCCTATCCCTAGGATGGATGACATAATGGACTATTTGAGTGGAGCAAAATACTTTACAAAGATAGATTTGAAAAGTGGATATCATCAAATTAGGATCAGAGAAGGTGATGAGTGGAAGACAACATTTAAGACAAATGAAGGACTATATGAATGGTTGGTGATGCCTTTTGGATTGACTAATGTATCGAGTACTTTCATGAGGCTGATGAATGAGGTATTGAAGAAAATTTTGGGTAAGTTTGTTATTGTGTATTTGGATGACATTCTGATTTTCAGTAAGACAAAAGAGGAGCATTTGTTGCAGTTACGACAAGTTTTGCGGAGATTGAGAGAAGAGAAGTTGTTGATCAATATCAAGAAGTGTACTTTCATGAAGGATGAGATAGTCTATTTGGGATTTGTGATATCTGAGGATGGTTTGAAGATGGACCCTAAGAAAGTGAAAGCAATAGTTGAATGGCCTACACCGGAAAGCATTGGAGAGGTAAGATCATTTCATGGATTAGCTAGTTTTTACCGGAAGTTTATCATAAATTTTAGTTCAATTTGTAACCCTATGTCTGAGACCATGAGAGGAGATTGAAAGGAATTCAAGTGGACCACCTAAGCAAACAAAAGTTTTGAACTGTTGAAGCAGAAAGTGACTGAGCAGCCTGCGTTAGCTTTACCGGATTTCAATAAAGTATTTCAAGTGGATTGTGATGCAAGTGGAACAACAATAGGAGCAATCTTGAGTTGAGAAGGAAGAGTAGTAGCCTATTTCAGTGAGAAATTGAATGATGCCCATAGGAGATATTCAGTGTATGATCAAGAATTTTATGTCATAATTCAAGCCTTGAAGAAGTAGAGACATTACTTGTTGCCTAAGGAGTTTGTGTATACAGATCATCAAGCTTTGCAGTATTTGAATAGCCAGAGTAAGTTGAATTAGAGACATATGAGATGGGTATAATTCTTGCAGAGTTACACCTTTATGTTAAAACAAAGAAGTGGGAAATCTAACAAAGTTGTTGATGCATTGAGTAAGAAAATGAATTTTCTGACAGAGATGAGAGTGACAATAATAGGATTTGAAGATCTGAAGACCTTGTATGATGAAGACCCGGATTTTGCAGAACCTTGGAAAGCATGTAGAGAACCGGTTATGGTTGATAGAAGCAAATGGTTGGATTATTTCATTCAAGATGGGATGTTATTCAAAAGAGTTCAGTTGTGCATACCTAAGAGTTCTCTGAGAGAGAATCTAATAAAGGAGAAACACAGTGGAGGTTTAGCTGGACATTTTGGCATTGATAAAATAGTAGCATTGGTGAGTGAGCAGTACTTTTGGCCCCAAATTCATAAGGATTTTAAGAGATGTGTGCAAATTTGTAGAGTTTGTCAAGTTGCAAAAGGTAGTAGTTAGAATGTGGGATTGTATAAACCTTTCACATTACCGGTAAGACCTTGGGAGGATATAAGCATGGATTTTGTGCTTGGATTGCCTAAGACACCGAGAGGGAATGATAAAATATTTGCAGTAGTGGATATATTCTCGAAGATGGATCATTTCATACCTTGTAAGAAGACATCAGATGTGTTGCATGTAGTAGACCTATTTTTCAAAGAAGTGGTGAGATTGCATGGATTACCTAAGAGCATAGTTTCAGACAAAGACACTAAGTTTGTTGGTTATTTTTTTAGAACACTTTGGAAGAAGATGAAGACTGATTTGAAGTTCAATTCTATTTTTCATCCACAGACTGATGGACAGACAGAAGTTGTTAACCGGAGTTTGAGAAATTTGTTGAGATGTTTAATGGGAGATAGAACCGAAAGTTGGGATTTGATCCTTGCAAAAGTAGAATTTGCCTACAACAATTCAGTGAATGGAAGTACTGGAAGTACACCTTTTGAGATTGTTACTGGAGTGCATCCTAGAGGTATATCAGAATTGAGAGATATTAGTAGTGAAGACTAGAGAAGTTCAGAAGCAGAAGACTTTGCAGATCACATGGCATCATTGCATATTCAGGTTAAGCAGCATTTGGAAGACATGAACAACAAGTATAAGGAAAAGGCGGATGAGAAGAGGAGACATAAGGAATTTGAAGTTGGCGATGAAGTGATGGTATATCTGAGAAAAGAGAGATTCCCAATTGGAACTTATAACAAGTTGCAGATGACGAAGTTTGGACCTTACAAGATTTTGAGGAAGTTCAGTTCTGGAAATGCATATGAAGTGGAGTTACCAGATAGTCTAAGTATTTCACCTATATTCAACATTGCACATCTTCATGAGTACCATGAACCAGAATTCAGTTAGGACAGTGTTGCAGACTTGGAGAAACAATTGCCCCGGAAGGAACTGGATCAGATTGAGGAGATTTTGGATAGTAGGATTGGGCGTAGTACCCGAATTAGTGAATATAAGGAATATCTTGTGAAGTGGAAGGACATACCAGTTGAAGATTCATCTTGGATTTCTCAGCCAGAGGCAGACCGCCTTGCTTTCCCTCAGACCCCGGCAAAGTGAGAGACTCACTTTTTCAATAACCTCGGATGTCTGATGCAGGAGCATCCCTGATTCATAACAATCTTGCATCAACCAAAAACATTTTCCTTTATGTTTGTTTTATGTTTGTAGTTTCAGTTTTCCTTTCTGAGTGTCCCGGTTTTGGCTCATCAGATCCTGTGGAGTTGGATTCTACTTGAAGAATTGATCGTCTTTCTTGCTTCCAGATCGCATCGCACTTGGATCATTTTTTCGGCATGATATTGCTACCGGTTTCCATAACAGTTTCCTATTACTAGTTGTTCCTTTGTTACCAGTTGCCTGAGACCTATTCTGGTGATCTATTAGAACCTATTCTGAGCCTTGGTGAGTCACAAGACACCTCAAGGGATAACCCTCTCAAGGATTGATCCCTTCAGACTCACTATAAGGAATTGAGATGGTCGTGCCATTGTGGCACAACTGAGGATCTAAAACAGCTAAGTCGACATACACTAAGCCAAATTTAACTAATGTCATCATTTGTTCAAGTGAGCTAACATTCAAGGAAAATTTCATTTAAAAGTGTTATCTAGGAAATCTAATTGTTGATCTGGTGATCTAAATATTTTCAACATGAATATGAATTTAACCCTATTCTATGTTATGAATAATTAGCTTAATTGTCATAGATTTTTCTAATTTCTAGAATTAAATAAAACTAAATTGTATACCATAAATGCATAATTGTCACAAACTCAACTTTTAATTCAAAAACCAATTTAGCTTTAAATTTCTATTAAATAACTTATCTTTGTAGAAAATGAATTAATTGCAACATTTTAAAGTTATAGCCTTCAATTAAAATAAGGTAATCATTTTATCTTACGCTTCCTTATTTAGATAAATTGTCTACTATCAACCTGTTTATGGGTTCCCCAGGGTTAATCCTGTTAGCGATCGAATGGATAGAGAGAAGGTTAAATGATCAAAACTAGAGAAGGGGTGGGTGAAAATAAATTTTGATGGAGCATCAAAAGGCAATCCAGGGATCTCAGGACCAGGATGTGTGGCTTGTGATGATGAAGAAAAGATCCTATGCAAGGGGGCTAGACGACTCCAAGACGACACTAATAATGAGGTGGAAGTTCAAGTGGCTCTTCTGGCAGTTGAGTTAGCATCCAACCTAAAGGTGTCGAATTTACACTTAGAGGGTGATTCCCAAATTGTTGTCCAGGCATTGGTTAAAGGAAAAACTCCGTGCTGGAAATTAAATAAATATGTCAATATAATAAGTGAAAAATTGAAAAAGTTCAATAATTATTGCATCTCACACGTGAAAAGAGAGGGAAACATTCTTGCAGATGAGCTGTCAAATGAAGCATGCGGACTCGAGCCAGGGGAGGTGAGGTGGTGAAATGTCAAAAATGAAACTGTTAAATGGATTTAAGGCGGAAGGCCAAGTTGGTACGACATTAAATTCAAATCCCTTGTCAAAAGCTGGCTTTTTTCCTTGCGCATATGTGAGTTAATGAGCAGTTATTCCGACATGCTCTGAATTGGTGGCGATGGTGGAGAGTCAGGCATTAAATGCCAATTTTGTAATGCTCACACTACTAATGAATAGACCGGGTGAGTTGGTGAAGCCAGTTTCATCTCTGGTTTCATCAGAAAGCTTCACAATTCTCCAGAATTTCAAAAATGGAAGCTAACTTCACCTTGGAATCCTCCAAACTAATGTTGGCATTTCGTGGTCCAATACCGCCAAAGAAACTCGAGAAAATGTTCCTCATCAAGGGCTTGATGCTTTTAAAAGCAGTTCAACTAGTTTTAGGAGAGGATGTGGCTATCATTGGCCACCGCTACAGATGCAGAGAAAATATATACTCGTTGATTATGGCTTGGGGTCTAGAGTTGGGACACGTGGTAGAAGAGGTGCAGAAAGTTTTGCAAAGATTAATTCCAAGGGATTATCTGCTAAATTTGGAATCTCTGCTGGAGTGGGCGGTGTCGAGATGGGGATTTAACCTTGCAGAAGGTATCCCGAAGGAAAATGAAGAGATGAGGGTGTGCCACTCACGCATTCAGTTTCTTCAACGTCGTGAGGAAGTCAAATTGCGATTCAAGGATGACGCAAAGAGAGGCTGGGAAGGACTTTCAATCTTCGTCCAGATTATGGATATAGAAGATGTGATCAGATAGGAGGGCGGCAAGAGAGCGGTGGAAATTGTGAGTCCTGGGAGGCAGATCACAAGGAGACTATCTACAGAACTAGCCAAACAAGCGGGAGAGGAAGCAGAAGATGGACCGAATGGCAGGGTGGTTTCGTCAAGCCGATGAGGTGCAGAGAGCAAGGAGGCAGGAGGAAGAAGGGGTCGACAACATGCCAAAAGAGGAGACACTCGTTGTAATTGGGTGATTGGTAAATCAAGTGCCTCGGTTAAACGAGGCATGAAGGAGGAACCATGAATAGGTTACATCAGACACAGTACCCATAGGTGCCTTTTTTTCCTTGCTTTCTTTTCAGTTAAATTACAGTCGAAATCCCTAAATTTTAACAGGCACGATGTAATTTTTGTAGTTTATGTTGGTGGGGGGAGGGGGGGGGGGGTGTGGATGTGTGGATGTTGGTAACTGGTTTTGAAATCCAATATTTTGGGTGGTGATGGCAGCATCATGGATGTTTTTTTTTTGGGAGTTTTTGATAGTTTTGTTATCTCTAAAGTTGTAATACTTACTTTCCAATTAAATAAAAACATATACTTCATCGATAAAAAAAAAAAATTTCTACTATTTTTATATTAAAATAAATCAATTATATATATATATAAAAGACCTTTAAAAGAAATTTAAATATCATTAGAGAATTACTATTGTGAGTATAATTATTATAATTAAATATTGTAAGGGACACAATTCAAAACTATATCACAAAATCAAATAAATAACTCAATCTCACATTAATATGGAGATGAAATGAAACATCATCAATATATGAGTACATATTACATTTTCTCATGAAGTAATGTTAAGTCATAAATCATAGACTACAATATATAATGTAAAAATGGATGTGACCTAGGCTCTCATGCCCAACTCGTCACAATAATACATTAAGAATACAAATTACTGAAGTTTTCAGCCACCACTAACTCAATGGTCATATGCAAACCAAGAGACGAGAACATGGTTCAAGCACTTATCCGCCCAACCATGAAACTTACGCTTCCCCAAAATTCTTCCTACTCAAAGAATACTTGCTTGAGAAGCCAAACAACCTAAAAAAGATAAGTCGGATGGAATTTGGTCCAACTTGATATATTTCAAAATAGACTTGCTCAAATTATTGGCTTTAAAATTGGGTTCCTCCCCAATGAATACTTTGGTATATATTTGCCAAGGTTGAACAAGTACATTTGTGGTAGAAGCTTGTTGATTACCCTCACTTGAAACTCACATAAAACTCAAAGCTGGGAAAGGGAAATGGCAAAGGATAGCATCATGCATCACCTTAATCAGATCAATCTTAAATGTTCTCCTTATTTATATGATGTTTTTCATTCAAGGTCCAGTTAGGATTCTAGGCAAGCTCTATCAAATTGTGTAGAAATCACTATGATGTGGAATGGAAGAGGAAGAAAATTCCTCTTCTCAAGTGGAATAAGGTCTACTCTTCAAAATTTTCTGGTGGAGCAAGTCTATTCTTCATAACTAATGCAAACACAAAAAAAATATTATTTTAATTTTCAACAAGACCGTGAAAGCTAATGATGATGATCAATATTGGTCTTGTGAAGACCCATATGACTTTGACTAGTCATTTTGATACTTTTATATTTGACAATGAGCATCTATCATTACATTCATGTTAACAAATTTATATCAAATTAGTATATTGTATTTTATGATATTCAAGTAAATTTTGTTTAATGTATGCATGATATGTGATATTTTGAACTTCATACTAGCCTTTAGACTACAAATATGTATACATTTATTATTTTTATGTGAGTTTTGTATGGACTTGCCCAAAATGTAACTAGCCCAAAAATATTCTTGTATTGACATGATGTTACCTAAACAATAGCTATAGCAAGTTCTAATTTACAAACTTAGTCTAATCCTCCAAAAGTTTCTTATACATGGAATTTCATGTTGAAATGCAAGTCAACCACCACAAAGCATCTTTTTATAGGAAATTAGAGATGGCGGGAAAAATGATTTTTGGGATGATTTGTGGAATGTGCATGGAACTGATGGTAGCTTGTTAGAATAATGCTCAACAAAAACTAATTCATAATGTTAAAACAACATATGATGATAGGAAGTTTAGGAACTCCAAGAATATGAAGTGTTCATATGACAGGATAAACAAAACAACAAAATAGAGGAATTACTTAGTCAAATGAAATCTCATATCAAAACAAGAACTTCCAGAGAACGGATTTTCTTGAGACAAATATCCAAGTGGTCTTTTATATTTGACATGAATGAAATTACAAAACAAAGAAAGGATCAGATTTCTGCCTTTGTCAAACCAATTATACTCCTTTATACAGTTGGTTTTTTTAGTCTTCTAGCCTGAAGCTTGCACCCCACTACTATCTTTTTCTTTCCCCTCTTCATTGTTTCTTTCCCTTCCAAAACTGCTCGACGCCCTCTTTTCCAACTGTTATCCCCCCCATCCTAAACTATTCACCATTTTTTTCCTTGCCCAAATGGTGACAAAACAATGAATCTCATACCCTAACTCCATAGGTTTAATCACCCTCAACATAATATTAGGGTATAAGATGTAGAATCTTTACCACCAGTGAACACTAACCAAATGTGACCACATGGAGATGTAAATTGAACATAAGTATCAACCCCAAACCGAAAACAAACACTTGCAAAACATAAACAGAGCAAAATTGAAACAAAACTAAACAAACCAAAATGAATGAGGACTGATGCCCCTACATCAGGCTTCCCCAACACAAAAGGATTCATGTGCTCCTACTCGTTAGTTCGGTAATTGAATGACCAATGTTATGATTTCAAATGCAGATAGCCAAGAAGTGTCGTCCAAGGGATGATTCCTCCACTTCATTTTATACCTGAAATATTATTTCTTGCGAGTCTTCTTTAACAGTTGTTTATCAAGAATGCATTCAATATCAAGCAGAGATGTAGGGACCACTTGTGAATCCTCATGAATGTTTGACTCTGCCTCTGTTGCATCTTTATGTACAACACCTTTGTAAGGATATAAATATGCAACATTGAAAATAAGAGAAATAATCATGTCGGAAGGAAGGGAAATCTCATATGCATTGGCAAGAAACTTCCTCAGAATTCTATAGCGACCAATCTTCCTCATTTTCAGCTTATTGTATTCACATGTAGGAAATCTTTCCTTTCTAAGGTGAGCCAAAACAAGATCCCCAACCTGAAAGTGAAATTCTCTCTTCTTATCAGCATACTGTTTGTATTGTTGATAGTTTTCTTTGATGTTAATCTTAACCTCCTCATGAAGGTCATGAATGACTTTTGCAAAGTCTTCTCCATCTTTTCTTCAAATCGCCAATATTTATGAGTTCATATACAACCCTAGGATGCATGTCATAAACAATATAAAAATGACTGAAATAAGTACTCCTATTTGGAGAATCATATAGGAAAACTTAGCTTGTGCTAATGCCAAATCCCAATTTCTAGGTGTTTTCCCAGCAAGGCATCTCAACATATTTCCCAAACTCCTATTAACCACCTCAGTTTGGCCATCCATTTAGGGGAGATAGGTTGAACTAAAACTAAGCTATGTTCCCAATTTCTTCCAAAGAGTCCTCCAAAAATGTCACACAAACTAAGTGTCTCTATTAGATATGATACTTCTTAGAATACCATGCAATCTTACTACCTCCCTATAAAACAAGTTAGCAATGTCGGTAGCATCACTAGTTTTCTTATATGGAATGAAATGTACCATTTTCAAAGAACCTATCCACAACAACAAATATAGAATCATTTCCCCTTTATGTTCAAGGAAAACCCAAAACAAAATCTATACTTATAGAGTCCCATGGTCTAGATGGAACTGGTAATGGCTAATACAAACCAACATTTTGGCTTCTTCCTTTTTCATGTTGACAAACTCTACATCTATCCACATATTTATTGACATCAGTCTGCATCTTTGGCCAATAATAATGTGTGCTTAATTGCAAATAAGTTTTATCAGGTCCAAAGTGTCGTACTAGGCTACCACAATGCTTCTCCTTCAAGAGATTATCTCTCATTGATCCACTTGATATGCACAATTTGGTTCCTTTGAACAACAAACCCTCTTGTAGCATATAATTAGTCCAAGGGGTCCTATCTCTATTGATAGGACTGCAACAAGCTTCATTAGCATATTTAAAATCTTCATAATCTACATACAATTCCTTCAAACTATCAAAACCAACACTGTTAGCCTGGATTTCATGCAACAACAAATTCCTCCTACTCAATGCATCAATAACCTTATTCGGTTGTCCATTTTTATGCTTCAATACAAAGTTAAATCTTTGAAGATATTCTACCCACTTCGCATGCCTTTGGTTTAACTTATGTTGTTTGTTTATAAACTACACAACATGATTATCTATATAAAGAATAAACTCCCTAGGGAGTAAGTAATGCCTCTATTTCTTCAATGATCGAACCAATGCATAAAAATCAAGATCATAGGTAGAATATTTCTTCTTAACATCATTCAATTTCTCAGTAAAATAAGCCACTAGTTGACCTTCTTGACTAAGAACAACCTCTATTGACAATCCACTAGCATCACACTAAACTTAAAATAATTTATTGAAATTAGGCAACATAAATATATGCTACTCACTCACCTTTTGTTTGAGAAATCTGAAACTTTTTTCAGCCTCCAATGTCCATTCAAATTGCTTCTTGGACCCCTTAATTGTTTCAAGCATGGGAGCAACTCCATGACTGAAATTTTTGATGAATTTTCTATAAAAGCTAGCAAGAGCATGAAAACTTCTTGCCTCCATTGCACTCCTTGGTGTTGGCTAATCAATAATGGCTAGAACCTTCTCTCTATCCATTTTCAACCCACCCTTGGATACTAAAAAGCCCAAATAAATTAACTTGATTTGCATAAATACAGTCTTCTTCAAATTTGTACGCTACTTTTCTTCATCTAACCTTGTCATAACCAATCTTAATGCTCCAAATGCTCATCATTGGACTTTCTAAACACCAAAATGACATCAAGATATACAGTCACAAACTTTCATAGGAATGGTTTCAAAACCTCATTCATAAGCCTCATGAAGGTATTGGACGCATTAGAAAGTCCAAAGGGAAGAACCAGACATTCATAGAGACCATCATTAGTCTTAAATGTTGTTTTCCACTAATCTTCAAGTTTGATCCTAATCTAATGATAACCACTTTTTCGATCTATCTTAGAAAAATACATTGAGTTACTCAAACAATCCATCAAATCTTCAATCCTAGGAATTGGAAATCTATATCTAATAGTTATCTTATTAATGGCCCTAGAATCAGTGCACATTCTCCATTCACCTCCTTTCTTAAGAACTAAGATAGTTGGAATAGCACAAGGGCTAAGACTTTCCCTTATTTGGAAATCTATATCTAATAGTTATCTTATTAATGGCCCTAGAATCAGTGCACATTCTCCATTCACCTCCTTTCTTAAGAACTAAGATAGTTGGAATAGCACAAGGGCTAAGACTTTCCCTTATCAAAACTTTCTTGAGAAATTCTTTAACTTGTTTTCTCACCTCCTCATTCTTCTTTGGAGTCAATCTATATGCAACCTTATTTGGAAGGCTAGCTCTTGGTATCAAATCCATGTGATGGCTAATGCTCCTCATAGGAGGCAATTTATCTGGCAACTTTGCTGCAACAATGTATTTATGCTCCTGTAGGATTCCTTGTATCTCTTTAGGCAATTCCTCCAACGTTGTTTATGTAAGTACAACCTTGGATTTGAGCACCAAAGAATATCTCATTTCATCATCCTTCATGCTATGTAAAAACTCCTTTCTACTCACCACCATTATTGTATTTCTACTATCCCCTTCTTGTCTTGCATAGGAAACAAAGTATGATTGATACCATCCTCAAAAGTGTAGGTGTTCTCCCTTCCATTATGTACCACCTTCTTGTAAAATTGTCAAGGTCTACTGAGCAATAGATGACACACATCCATGGGCATAACATTACATAACACACTATCCTTATAAATGTCAATCTGAAATTCAACAAGAGCTTGTTCATCTACCAATAATTGATGCCCCTTTTGTAACCAAGAAACTCCATAAGGAGGAGGATGTTTATTTTTCTTAAGGCCCAACTTATCTACCATCTCTATAGCCAAGATTATCTATACTGCCATGATCAATGATTAATTTGCAGCACTTACCTTTTGCCTTACACTTCTTGACTTTCCTTGGGTGTCTTCAACAACACTCTTTTAAACAATAATGACTCTCCTGATTTCAGCTCTTCTTTATGATGGGCAGGTGACCCCACACTCACTTGTTCTTCTTGCACAATTTGATTGCTCCTTTCAAACTTTATATTTTAGATCCTTGTGAAGATTCAAAACATTCCCAACTTATATGGCCAGCATATTGATTACACTTGAAACATTTACCATCAAATCCTCTGCCTCTTTCTTGGAAACCACCTCTTCCATATGATCTCTCTCCCTTATTTTGATAGCATCCTCTTTCAGTATTGGTTGTCCCACTAGAACTACCAGCCCCTTCTTGATGATGTTGCTATCCTCTTCCAGCCTATTATCCTCTTCCTCTAAATCATCTTCCTCTCTTCCTTTCTTGTTGATTTTGCTTCATCAATAGTTTCTCTTCTACCTTGATGGCAAGTTGATAAGCCTCTTCATCCTACAAACTATACTTAAACCATTCAAATATCTTGCTATTTTCTCTAGATCCTCTTCAATATGGCCTAACTAAATCGCCAATTTGTAACATTCTTTTGTATATTCTTTTATGGACATATCATTTTGTTTGAGATTCTGCAATCTTTTGAAAAGATTGGTTTGATAATCACCTAGAAGGAACTCGGCCTTCAACTTAGCAACCATTATATCCCAAGATTTAATCTTTTCCTTATTCATCTTTCGTCTCTCCATTTGAACATAATCCCACCACATTGCAGCATGGCCTTTGAGTCTCATACAAGCAAACTTAACTCTCTTTTCTTCTCCAACTCCCCCATACTCAAAATATTTGTCAGCGTTTCTCACCATTGAAGCTTCCAAAAATAAGTAGAAACCTCTACCCTTGGCTTGGCTCCTTCACTCATGATTGCTCTTATTTATCTTTCAACATCTCAATTATCTCCAACCACTCCATAATCTCCCTATCTCTTAAGTCTCTGATACCAATATGATGGCAGTCTGTTTGACAAACACTCAACAGAAACTAATTCATAATGTTAAAACAACATATGATGATAGGAATTTTAGGAACTCCAGGAATACGCCGTGTTCATATGACAGGACAAACAAAACAGCAAAACAGAGCAATCACTGAGTCAAACGAAACCTCATATCAAAACAAGAACCTCAAGAGAAACGATTTCCGAAATCAAAGAGACAAATATTCAAGTGCTCTTTTATATCTAACGTGAATGAAATTACAAAGCAAAGAAAGGATCGGATTTCTTCCTTTGTCAGACCAATTATACTCCTCCATATGGTCTGTTCTTTCAGTCTTCCTTCCTGAAGCTTGCAATCTGCTGCCATCTTTTTCTTTCCCTTCTTCACCCATTCCCCCCCTTCCAAAACTGCTCGGGCCCCCCTTTTCTAACAGTCATTTCCCCCATCCTAAACTGTTCAACCAACATCAATAACAGTTCACCGTTTTTCTTCCTTGTCCTTGTGGCGACAGAACAATGAGTCTCATACCTAACTCCACGGGTTGAATCACCCTGAGCAAAATATTTGGAAATGAGATGTAGAATCTTCACCGCCAGTGAACACTCACCAAATGTGACCACGTGGAGATGTGATCTGAAAATTAGAATCGATCCCAAACTGAAAACATACACTTGCAAAACAGATACAAAGCAAAATTGAAACAAAACTAAACAAACTGAAATGAGGAATGATGTCCCTGCATCAGGAACTCTAAAACTTTCCATAATCTGGGGCACAAAAGAAAAATGAATTTTGAGTATCCATAAAATTCAAAGCATTACTTGATGACATTGGGGAAAAATATAAGCTCCTGTCCCCCTAAATCAGAAAATGCTTTTAACAAATACTTGACAAAAGGAATGATTCTCTGAAGGCAAGGGAAGATGTGAGCAGGTGGTCGGGAGCAACAACTGGGGATTACCCAGCCAAACTTGGTTATCTTATGGCTGCTAAAACAAATCTTAATTCTGAGTGGCCTAAAGATTGTTGCTGGAGAAAAGTTTGCCTCCCTAGGCTCATGCCTTAGCTTGGCTCACCCTTCAAAACCGGATGAACCCAGGATAAACTTTGGAAGCGAGGGATTAAAAGGCTTTCTTGATGCTACCTATGCTTATAGCAGGAAAATCCAGCAAATTACTTACTCCTTTAATTCCCTGTTGCTGTCGATTGTTAGAATTGGTTATGTAGAAATTTTAATTGGCATTGGGCTTATCCAATTTCTCTACACCAGACCCTTTCGTCTTGGCCTTCTCTAGGGCCTAACGCAGTATTTGGATCCAAATGGAAGGTAGCCCATTTGATTCTCATTTTAAGTATATGGCTCGAGCAAAATAGGGAACAGATCTAGAACAGTGAAAGAAAGTTAAACCAGATTGAAGTTGTTATTTCTGAACTGGTTTCCTCTCAAGCCCTCCATGAGGAATTGACAGCTTGGAATAAAACTTCAATCAAAGAATGGAAGCTGCTGAAACATGATCCCATTATCAGGCCAAGAATAACAGAGAATATTCCTAGTCATTTGGAGACTTTGGCTCGGAAACCTCCCTATCTGTATTTTTTCCAATTGAATTTAGATGGGACTTCATCAGGCAATCCTGGTACTTCTGAAATAGGCTGTGTCATCAAAGATTCCTTCAGTTCGTTGCTTTGAGCAGCTTCCATGAAACTTGATTGAAGGCACAAACAATGAAGTAGAGAGTCAAGCCCAAGTCTTAGGGCTTCAAGTAGCAGAACAATGTGGGATCGACTAAATCATTATTGAAGGGAACCCGACCTTTGGAATCTCACACAGAAATCCTTTTTCTAATTCTGTTTAACATATATTCCAGTGAATTCCTAAAAGAAAATGTCGATTAAAGATTCAAAAACATAAACAGAGTATCCCATGGCAACAAATATACTACGCGGTATATCCTACATTACTAGCTGCAGGAAACGTCAGCGCAGTGCATTTCACAAACTCTGGTAACAATGTTAATTATGTAACATCTTCCGTGCACTTACTTGAAGAGGCAGGATCCAATTGCATACATGTCAAAGAAAAAGATTAACTAATTCCTGTATGCAACTTCAAGAAAATATAACCGGATTCGACCTATTTAATCTACTGCTTAGAAATGATCGATCCTAAGTCACTAAGTAATCAGCTGAATCAACTGCAGTGTTCGTTCTATATTCATGATCGAATTCAGTCTAATTTGTTTGCTATTAACGATACCTGAAAGAAGTTAGTATTTGGAAAAAAACAAATGTCAACCAAATTCACTTTACTCTGTTCTAGCTGTTTGACATTCTTAAAAGCAAACCGCCATTACTTAAGATTTCAGCACTTCACTCAATATAATGTATTTCGGTAAATCTTAATTCATCATCAAGTTAAAAACCCTAAACTACTCAAGGGTCTGTGTGATTTTCAAACAGATGAGAACAGCTTAGTAAAAATTTAAATCACGTCAACTTCGAGTCGATAAAAAGTATATAATTGACTATATCCCGTGTAAATTAGTCCTAAATTGACTTCATGAAACTATACAAATGAACAAAACCTGTGCCATTTCATCGTTTTTCATTTGCGGCTTTTCGCAACAGCCAAATTTGCATTTTAACTCCACAGTTATTTCAAACTAATTTTAAAACAAGAATAAACTAAAACCATTTGAAGCTCGGTTAGGTACATCAATTTAAAAATGTAATGGAGAAGATGATAATAATACATACATTTTGGTTTGTACAATCCTCTGGGTTGAGGATTGGTTGCGCGGGAATTCACAGGTTGGGAACTGCTGGCGTGATTTGATTGTTGAGAAGTACTGGCATGGTTTGAATGTTGGGAACTGCTGGCATGGTTCGCATTACAAGGGCTCCTGCTGCCCATTCTTCCTCTTCCCAATTAATTTTGAGGTTGAAGGGGAAGGAAATATATTTCCATGTCGCAGTGGTCGTCAGCTTGAGTCTTACGAAGCTTTTGTTTTTATTTGTGAGGATTCAGGAAGGAGAACAAAAGGAATAAGGTGGGTCCGTCTTCCTTGATAGACAAGGTTTAAATTATTTACAACATTAATGACCTCGCTTGACAAAGTAAGGGTCAACGGAGGAGGAGTCTTCAGACACACATCATCTATTAAAGATATTAATTTTCCACAATCAAAGCAAGTCTCTGGTACAATTAACTTTTGCTTCAACTAATGGTGAAGTATAGATTCTAAAGAGACAGATGACTAGATGACTAAAGTAAAAGATTGAACTTATCAATAGTTAAGTGATGTCCGATACTGATTTTGGTTACTAAATATTGGTTTTGCTGTATAAATACTTATGTGTAACCTATTTTATAAATTAGAGATGATAGACATTCACAAAATTCAAAGTTTAATAAATAAAAAAAGTTAAAAGTTCTTACATAAGTGAAGGGTTAGATTAGATTATACAAATGTAAAGTAGGTAAATTTCTTTAAATAGAGTATAATTTTATTGTTTCAAGAATTCTTATAGTTAATAAATGAAAAAAGTTTTCTTACAAAAGTGAAGGGTTAGATTAGATTATACAAATGTAAAGTAGGTAAATTACTTTAAATAAAGTATATTTTTATTGTTTCAAGAATTCTTATGGCATGGTCAAAGTTATTCATTTTTAATGAGTTTGGGTTATGACAAAATGTTAGGCACAAAATTCACAAGATTCTAATATTCATTTTCACAAAATCATCCTACTATCCATATCCAAGATTTATCTACTCAACCCACAAAACGCTAATATTCATTTTCACAAAAAAGCATCCTATTATTCATATGCAAGTATTACCTACTCAAGATTTGACAACAGAATATGCAATCACATATAATTTCCAAAATCGAGAAATGTGAACCACAATATAATATTCACAAGATCAACTTTAGGACTATTCACAATCACACTATTACATTCCAAGTTGATATCTAATTTCAACTTAAACTACAATTTTCAGTCTAGTTATTTTTATTTTTATTTTCAAATGACAAGCATATTTTTAGGTAAAAATAGTAAAGGTGAAAACTGCATAAGTCACACTTTATTTATTTTATTTTTATTTTTATGTAATAATTAGCATAAGTAGTATATTTGTATATAAAAGTTGGCAAGTTATCTAACCTAGATTGAACTTGACTTTTCCCATCCCAAGAATCTCTATCCTTGTAGATTACCCATTCTTCAGCTTAGATTGATTATATTGCTTGAAATCCAATCTCGTCCAATTTCAAGGTGTAAAATTGGCTCATGCTTTTTAATTTTTAAAACTAAGCATGTGTCATACCCCTCCAACTAGTCATTACCTACCAGCTTGGGTGTTGAATATTTCAAAAAATATTTCTAGAGCGCTATATAGAATGATATGCTCTAGATAATTTTGATTATCTACTAATTATCTAGACATCACAAAGATCTCACTAATTAGTTGTTAAATCATTTAAGGAGTGCATACAAGCATTCACAATTTCGTCAACATATGCATACTTAGCAAGATATAGGCATACTGTGTAGTTGCTTGTTCTCTTTAAAAGGGGTTTGATTAAGGGAGAAGCACTCTACCTAGCAATCTCCTCAAAGGTGTTTATCAAAACCACTAATCACTATTTGCAAGTCTAACTATCAAGGCCAAGCTCCATTTTATAGATGCAAGAGTTCATGGTTTGCTAGGTCATTTTTGTGTGTAAAATGTAAATTTTACAAACTAAGTTTGATTTTGTTATTGATTTGATCCAAGTCAATTTCATGCCTTAAAATCCATCCTTTCCAAATTCTAAGAACAACCTAGTCCAAATTTCATCTTTCTACATCTAACACATCCAAAATGGTACACATGCAATTTTGAGTTACGACAATAATTATTATCAAAGTAATGGACAATCATTTATTGACCAACAAAATAAACTAGTAATTTTATTTTTGTCCATTTACAAGTTTTGAAATTATCTTAGATGACTATTCATAACTTTAAATTAGAATTATTAGGTTATATTAATTATTATATTCATTAAACCTAGTTTTTACCAAAGAAGAATTTTATTTCTTTACATTTCTTGTGAACTTAACATTTAAAACCCTCTAGGTTTGTCTTAGGGTTTTGACCTACCTCGCCTAGCGTCTCTTCCTTCTTATCTGTCTATCTAAGCATCGATCCACCTATCATGACCCGAGATCGATCTCTCTTGATTCTCTCCAGTTGTTAATATGTGTATGAACAAATCTTTTTTTAAGTTTTTCAAATATCATCAATGTTTGAACTCCTATCACAATTCAAAGATTATAATATCACACATTTATATAGGGAGGGTGTAGACATCAAAATTCAACTACTTAAATTAATTATTAATTCAAGTTCACTTTAATCTTTATTCTTTTTTTCATTATAATAAATTAAATTAATTAATTATTATTTTCTTTTATAATTAATTATGTTTCTAATTGTTCTTCTAAAGTTTGATTAATTTTAGTAAATCAAACTCAACCTTAGCCTAAATTCATAAATTTCTCTAATCCTAATTAGCTAATTAATTAATCAACTAATCCCTTGATTCCTAATCTCTTTAACATTTCTTCTAATTTTTAATTCCCCCAAGCTCCTAAGTTTGCATGTGACAAGCCTTCATAAATGACTTGCATGTACATGCTACTTCCCCACTTCCAACTCATGTTTTTATTTGGTGCTCTCACATGTGTGAGAGTGTGCTTCCTAAAACACTTTCCCTTTTCTTCCATTTGTCCTCTCTCCTCTCTTACACCTCTTCCACTTTTCCACTTTTGTTTACACCTGGCATCCTTCTATTCTTCCTAAGATATGCTCATACATATGTGAGCACACCTTGTCCTCTTTCATATGACAAGTGTTCTTCTCAATGCCTCCACCTTGTGACACTTGTCACAAGGCTAAGCCTTCAATTCAACTTAACCTTCTCATGCAATCATATCCCTTCATGTCACTTTGCATCCTAGCCCTCCATTCTTCCACCCAAAACTCTATAGATTGGAGCCTTCTCCCTTCATAAATCATCACTTGCTATTATATCATCCTAATGCCAAAATTATCATCCTATAATCCACATTGTTATGTTGTTTGAGAGAAATCCACATCTAAAATTAAAAAAGAAAATCAAGTGTAGTAGGGTGCATCCACTTTGGCTCATCAAGGAGTGAAGGTATAAGCATGTTCTTTTGTGTTCAATTTTATGTTTAATACATTAGTTAGCTTTATATTTTCATTTCTTTCATTTTGGCACATCTGGTGGGACCAATGTCCCTTTGAATCTAACGACAAACTTGAGTTTTTGTGAGGATTTTATAATCGAGGTAGCATATCGACGTTTGTGTCTACAATTTCCAGCACATGTGCCTCTGTTTAGGCATCTCTACCTATTTTGCATTAACTCCTTAGTTTTGCAGGGTTCTGGCTTGTTTTTACTTGGTCATTCATTAACTTTTACAAATAATCCTTTGAAGTGTTTAGTTGGTTTTGTAGGCTTGTTTTAATTTATAATAAATAAAAAATTGCAAGAACCATGTTTCGACATTCGCAACTACCCTTTGGAACCTTCATTGTTCAACATTTGTGCATGTGGATCGGTGCATACACGCTAGGTAATTTTTCATTTCTATTTATATTTTAAAATCTAAAAAATATATATATATATATAAAATCTATAAAACAAAACAATGAAATATATATTTTTGCTTATTTTATTTTACTGTTTCATTGCACTTGTTGTTTTTAGTTTAATTATTAAATCTTCATTTTAACTTTTTATTTTTCTACTAACTTTGTTTTGGCATCTATGCCCATGCTATTCATTTTTCATAATTGTTTTTTATTAGAGCAAAAACAGGTTTTGAAGGGACCTGAAACCCTATAACAAAAGAGAGCACAAAGGGTGTTTTCCCCATCTAAATCACTATGTTATGGTTTGAATGTTATTATGTCTATTTCTATTTTTTGTAACTGTTGTGATGATTTGTAAAAGTTTTTTCTTACCCTACTCTCAGGGTTAGTGTAGGAAATTGTTTTGCTACTTAACTTCCTTGCAAATGGTATCAGAGCCTAATCACCTTTGGTTTCAGTTGTGGGTTGTTGGGTTTTTTGAACTAATCAAAATTTTAGTGGGAGCTTGTCTAGAAGACACTTTTTGATCTTGGTGCGGGAATTTCTAGATGGCAAGTTTTTCAGGGAGAATAGAGATGGAGAAATTTAATGGAACAAATTTTGAGATGTGGAAGCTGAAAATGGAAGATCTGCTAATAGATCAAGATATGTAGGATGTTGTTGATGCAAATTTCCAATGACCCTTAGATCCTACTACGACAGCTCAGTATGATGTTATGGACCAAAAATCCAAGGGTCTAATCAAACTGTGATTGGAAGACTCTGTTCTGATCAATGTCCATGAAGAAAACTTTACAAAGAAGCTATGGACTAAGCTAAGTGAAATCTATTAAGCGAAATCTTTACTAAATAAAATTTTCTTAAGGAAGAAATTGTATTCCTTGGAGATGGAAGAGGGTGGATGAATTGCAGACCACATGGAAGCATTCAATATGTTGGTGGCTCAATTGGTATCTATCAGTGTTAAGATGGACGAAGAGGAGAAATTCCAAATCTTGCTTTGTTCTTTGCGTGATTCGTGGGATTCTCTTGTTATGGTTGTCGGTAGAACTTATGTTGTTTTGAAATATGAAGATGTGGTGGATTCCCTACTTGGTGAAGAGATGTGGAGGAAGGTATCCATCAGTTCAAAGGAAGCCCTAACTTTTCATGAAAGACCTAAGGAGAAAGGAAAGAAGAATGATAACCGCAATAAGTCCAAATCCAAAGGGAGATCAAAATCTCCTGGAAAGTCCAAAGTCATTTGCTGGAATTGAGGTAAACTAGGTCACATTCGTAAGGATTACAAGAAGAAAAGAAGAAGAAAAATAAAAAGTTTGATTATGATTCTAGAGTCCGAGAAGGAAGATGGTGATGCATTCATTGTATCTTTGGCGATTCATGCAAGTAATGATGTCTAGTTAACTTAGGTGCATCTTTTCATATGACTTCTAATAGAGATTGGTTTTCTGAATATGAAGAATTTAATGGAGGTAAGGTGTACTTGGGTGACGATTCACATTTAGACATTGTTGGTCGAGGTAAAGTTAGAATCAGGTTTTCTGATGGTAGAATAAAAAGGATTAATGGTGTGTTGCATATCCCTAGATTAAAACAAAATTCATTATCTGTGATCAAACTGATAAATGCAGGTGTGCGGGTAGTCTTTTCTGAAGCAAGATGTAAGATGATTAAGGGTGCTATGGTAATTGCTAGAGGTGTCAGGTTCAACACTTTGTATAAGCTAGACACGTACATTGTTGAGTGTAATAACACTTATGTAAAAAGCAAATATGTGGATACTTCATCATAAGATTTAAGGGTTTCACCTTCAACGGATGGAAATGGCTTTTGGGTACCTAAGGGTGTTCTTTCTTCTGAAGCAAAGTTACCGGCAGAGAAGACTGTGTTATGGCACTAGAGGCCTGGCCACATTGGAGAAAAGGGTCTAAGAACTTTGAAAAATAAAAACCTTGTTGAAGTTTTGAATGATTGTAATCTTGACTTTGATTTATGTGAGCGTTGCATTTATGGAAACAAAACCGCGTTCATTTTTACTCGAGTTCTCATAAAACTTGCAATTTTTTGGATCTCATTCATTCTGATGTGTTTGGTCCTATAGATGTTTCTTAAATTGGAAAATCCACATATTATGTTTCATTTATTAATGATTTTAGTAGAAGGACATAGGTATATTTTCTAAAGAGTAAATTTGAAGTTTTCAATCAATTAAAAAAATTTAAAGAAATGGTTGAGTTGTAGACTGGAAAGAAAATTAAATGTTTGAGGACTGATAGTGGCGGTGAATTTTTCTCTAATTATTTTGATAGATTTTGTTAAGACTGTGGCATTGATAGACAAAAGATAACTCTATATTCTCTACAACAAAATGGAACTGTAGAAAGAATAAATAGGACACTGATGGAGAAGGCTAGGAGTATGTAGAGTGGTACTAGTCTAGACAAAAAATTTGGGTTGAAGCTATTCTCATTGCTTGTTACCTGATTAGTAGGTCTCCTACATCAGCTCTTGTTGATAAAACACCTATGGAAGCATGGTTGAGTCACAAGCCTTCATTGAGACATCTTAGAGTTTTTGGTTGTGAGGCATATCCACATGTCCCAAAGGAGAAGCAGACAAAGTTGGAGAAAAAGGCTACGAAATGTATCTTCATTGGGTACAATTATGGTGTGAAAGGATACAAGATTTGGGACCCTGTTGCACAAAATATAATTCATAATTGAAGTGTTATTTTTTAGAGAAATTAAGTCTCCTTTTGTTGCATTGCAACTAGAATAGATGAAAAAGGAAGATGTGATTCAATTCCCTTCTACATGTGAAAGAGTTGAATCGAGACCCCTGTATAGGCAAGAAGTTGAGGAGAGCTTGTTGAGCTCTGAATCTTCAAAAAGGAGGAAGAACCTCCAACTCAACTTGTTCAAAGGTCTACAAGACATAGACAACCACTTGAAATGTATTCACTTGATGAGTTGAGATGTATTTTTGCTTTGAAAACGAATGTGGATGAACCAAAATTTGTAGAAGAGGCATTAGGTATGAATGATGCAGAATCCTAGAATATTTCTATGGAAGAAGAAATGGTAGCTTTGAGAAATAATGATACATGGGATCTTGTACCATTGCCTGAAGGATGGAAACATGTTGGTTGTAAATGGGTGTTCAAGAAAAAGATTGGTTCAGATGGAGGCATTAAGAAGTATAAAGCAAGGTTGGTTGCAAAAGGCTACTCTTAGGTTGTGGGTATTGATTATGGTGAGATGTTTTCTCCTGATGCAAAATTGACATCCATTAAATTTTTCCTTTCTATTGCTGCTACTTATGATTTAGAGGTTGAGCAAACGGATGTGAAAACATTTTTCTTCATGGTGATTTGGAGGAGGATATTTATATGATACAGCCAAAGAACTATGTGGTGAAAGGTCAAATTAATTTAGTTTGTAAATTAAAGAAAGCTTTGTATGGTCTCAAATAGAGTCCTGGGATGTGGTACTAGAAATTTGATACATATGTGTTGAGTTTGGGATTTGAACGTTCTAAATCAGAGTAATGTGTTTATTATATATTTGATGATGATCATTTCCTGTACATTGCATTGTATGTTGATGATATGTTATTCATTGGTAAAGGGAAAGGTATGATTTTAGAATTGAAGTCTCAATTCGCTGCTAAATTTGAAATGAAAGATCTTGGTGTAGCAAAGCACATTCTTGGGATGGGAATTTAAAGAGATAGAGTGAACAGAAAGCCATGACTAAGCCAAAGTAAGTATGTGAATTCAAGGTTATAGAGGTTCAACATGCAGGATTGTAGACCATTGTGTGTTCCTTTTACAATTGGAATGAAATTATCTGTTGTAAATTGTCCTACATCCCCATCAAAGATGGAAGACATAAGCAGAGTACCTTACCAAAGTGTAGTTGGAATTTTGATGTATGCTATGGTCTATACTAGACCAGACATTGCCCAAGCAGTGAGAGTTTTATCCAAATATATGTCTAATCCTGGTAGAGTTCATTGGGATGAAATCTAAGGGTACCTCAAAGTATTCTTTGTGTTATCATGGTAATTTAGTTGAAGATATGATTTCCCTTGATATTCATGGTTATGTGGACTTAGACTGGGCAGGTGATATTGATAGCAGAAATCCATCGATGCTTATGTGTTTACTTTATTTGGTGGTGTAATTAGTTGGATGAGTAAGCGACAAGTTGTGGTTGTGTGAATTCAATGTTACAGAAGTTCAACATGCAGGATTGTAGACCATTGTGTGTTCCTTTTACAATTGGAACAAAATTTTCTATTGTAAATTGTCCTACATCCCCATTAGAGATGGAAGACATGAGCAAAGTGCCTTACAAAGTGTAGTTGGAATTTTGATGTATGCTATGGTCTATACTAGACCAGACACTGCCCAAGCAGTGGGAGTTTTGTCCAAATATATGTCTAATCCTAGTAGAGTTCAATGGGATACAATCTAAGGGCACCTCAAAGTAGTCTTTGTGTTATCATGGTAATTTAGTTGGAGATGTGATTTCCCTTTATATTTATGGTTATGTCGATTTAGACTAGGAAGGTGATATTGATAGCAGAAATCCATCGATCCTTATGTGTTTACTTTATTTGGTGGTGCAATTAGCTGGATGAGTAAGCAACAAGTTGTGGTTGCTTTTTCCACTACTGAAGCAAAGTATATGGCAGCAACACATGCTTGTAAAGAGACCATTTGGATTAAGGGACTATGTTTAGATATTGGAATAAAATAAGTAGTGACAGTATATTGTGAGAGTTAGAGTGTGATCTGCCTAGCTAAGAACCCGACATTTCATGCCTAGACCAAGCACATTGATGTTCAATATCATTTTGTCAAAGATATGGTCAAAGATGGTAGGGTGAAGCTAGTTAAGGTAGAAACTTTGATGAATGTTGGATATTCTTTAACTAAGGTTGTGAGCATATAGAAGATCAGGTGGTGTTTGGAGTCTATGGGACTCATGGACCATAGGAATTGATTCATTGTGTTGATACTCCCTTTTCTCTTGCAAGGTGTTCGACAAGTGGGAGAATGTTAGTAAAATGGTGTCTCAACCTTGCATTTACATGAGGTTACTATTTATAGTAAGTTTTCATTTTATCATGAAATTTTGCAAAATTATCCTAGAAACTTTTGGGTGGTTATATAAGCATGCTGGTAAAGTTTCGTCACAAGATCATAGCTAGTTTTGAAGATATTAAAGTTTCCATTTTGGAGGGGTGTGATTAAAGGTTTAAATTTAATTTTGGGGACTTTAGACCCTCTGAAATGCCTTGAAAAGTGGTTTAAAAAAATGTCATAGTGGTTTACAAGGTGATAGAGTGCTTCATGAACTTTCCGACGCTTCAAACGGTTCATCAATCAGACAAACGGTTCACAAGTTATGACCTCTAGAAGTTTGTACTCCTGAAATAGGAAATATAATTTCAATCAAACACATAAATGAGTTCTAAAAGAGAGGGACATGTGTTGATGTGTGTTTTACCACATCATAGGGCATCTAGATTGGAGATAAGGTCGACTATACTTTATTGGGTGGTTTCAGCCCATGGTTTTGTAATTACCGTTTGACAGATTCTTGTATTGTATCTCCTATATATGAGGTGTGTGAGATAGAGGTTGTGTGTAAGACTCTTATGGCTATTGAGTTACCTCTAAATCTCTGATTAGTAGTACTCCTGCAAAGAGATTTCTCTGCAAGTATATTGTAATCTATTTTTTATTGTTGAATAATATATTGGGTGGCTTTTGGAGTGTGGGGTTTTCTCCCGGAAGGGGTTTCCCCAGGTAAATAACTATGTTATGGTTTGAATGTTATTATGTCTATTTCTATTTTGTGTAACTGTTGTGACGATCTGTAAAATTTTTTACCTTACCCTCCTCTCAAGGTTAGTGTAGGAAGTTGTTTCGCTACTTAACTTCCTTACATGTAGGTCTCTGTATAACTTGCCCAACATGAATATCCACATGCATAAGTCATCACCTCCTCCAACATCCTACACAACACTTTAGCCTATGCAGTGGAAAATTCATGTCCTCCTAGATCTAAACATAGTCGTTCGTTGATCAACCCCACCAAGAATAATGGTACTCTAGGAAAACACCACCACATCCTCATCTCTAGCACCATCTACGTCTAATCCATCAATAGTTTGGCCTCAAGGAATATCATTTGCATATAATATTTAGCCTCATCCAAGTTGTACTCCAGGAGAAACCCTCAAATAGGAATACATAAGATCCTCTATATGTGGTCCAAGTTGATACTAGTCTCCCCTATTGCTAGGTGAAATTTATTGGTCTCACTTAGCCACTATTCCATAAGTGTCATCATCATTGTATTGTGCAAAAACACAGGTCGCCATCTCTCTACCCACTTGAATCTAGTCATCATAATGAACTATAGGTCCATATAATCTAGTTCCACTAACACTCACATCATCATCGAGTAATGCTCCCATGACTCCAAAAGTGGAAGTTGCATTTTTGAATATTTATCTAGAGATGGTCAATTTAAGTGTGGTAACTTAATTATTAGGACACAAGTCATCATGGGAGGTTAGTTTCTATTAAGGAGTAAGAAGTCAGATCCATTGTTCTCAAATGCACTTTCAGTAGCTTATCTTTTCTTAACTTTCATTCTCAATAAATGCATTAATTTTTTCCCTCTCATGCACTGAACAATGCATGCACCCTTACACAAGCGCATATGACATTCCTCAGTCGCATGCATCAAATGGCACATGCACCCCTTTTTTGCTACCATGTCCCTTAGCCTACCCTGGTTGTAGATAGGCTTTTAAACCCATATGTGGATGTGCTCTTTGGTGCTATCCAAATACCCTTTCTCAATCACATGCATTGAAAATCAGGCACATGCACTAGTCCCTAGGTACAAACATCAAATCAACAATAAATATCTATGCCTCACATTTTTGTCCCCGCTAACTAACAATAAATACATCCAAAAATGAAATAATAGGCTAGGTTATGTCATTGACTGGTGCTTCTCTATCCAATGGCCATTGGTACTATTAAACACGCTTCCCATAGTGCTCATGATGCGAAATATTCACCATCATTTCTCCTCTCCTAAGATGGAGGGTTGCAGCTATTCTAGCTCCAAAACGGACCTTTCGTACAACGTGATAGAGATGTGTTAGTCAATCGTAGCCGTTTATTGCAAAATTGATGGTGTAAAATGTGAGACTAACATGCATGTTAGTCAATCCTTACTGTCATTTTGGAGCCAGAATAGACACGTCCTCCTAAGACCTCCTAATTTTCTAAATATGAGAGTGCAAAAGAGTCCTATTAGCCCCCCATAGCTTATTTTAGCTTATTTTTAACCCCTTCTCACCCCTTCTACTACTAGTGATCCCTTCTACCTTTATTTAATTTCCATTCATACAGTTTTCCTCCTTTTCTCTTTTTTCCTTCACTATGTTAATATATTTTCTTCCTTCTTCCTCCCCTAATTTTCTTAAAAAAAATTGAGAGCTTTCCCCGAAAACTTCTTTTTTGGCCAACTTCTCAAGGGCCATAACCCTTCCTTATGTATTACCATAATATATGAGGAAGATATACCTGTAAACCAATCATTGTTTGGAACAAATATGATGAATTAATAGATTCAGTGCACTTGTTTCTATTTCTCTAGTAGGGCATACTTTTTCTTTTACTTGATGTTATTCCACAACGTTGTGTTAGAGGGGCAAAATGTAGACATCTAAATTCAACTACTTGAATTTATTATTAATTCAATTTCACTTTAATCTTTATTCTTTTTGTCATAATAATTAATTATATTATATTTAATTAATTATTATTCTCCCTAATAATTAATTATGTTTCTAACTATTCTTCTAAAGTTTGATAAATTTTAATTAATCTAACTCAACCTTGGCTTAAAGTCCTCTAATTTTGATTAGTTAATTAACTAACTAATCCATTGATTCCTAACCTCACTAATATTTCTTCTAATTTTTAATTCCTCCCAAGGTCCTAAGTTTGCATGTAACAAGCCTTCATAAATGACTTACATGCACTTGTCAATTTCCTACTTCCAACTCAAATCAAGTGGAATAGGGTGAATCCACTTTGGCACAACAAGAAGGAGTGAAAATATAAGAATATTCTTTTGTGTTTAATTTCATGTTTAATGCATTACTTAGCTTTATATTTTCATTGCTTTTAGAGGTTATTAAGTTGTTAGACCAAATGGCTGTTTGGTAGACATGAATGTTAATGATTTCTTTTTGAATACACGAGACCTAGGGTACAATTTTCATGTGAATCCACAATTTGAAAGAGTTAATGAATTTAAATGTCTTTAATGTTGAATTGATTATTTAGGAAGGCAACTACTTGTGATGGCACATGTGGCATCAATGTTACTTGGTGTTGTCTCCATACACATGGGCACATCAACCCACATTTGACACCACTACAAAATCTACAATGGATGTGACTTTCTATTTGAGAAATAGGCAAAGAATAATGATATTTCAAGGAATAAGAATAGAACACATGCTTCAAAGCGTTCTTAAGATGAAGGATTCAATGGTTCTGCATGTCACTATGATGGTATTAGACAAGATGTATGTTAATTCTTATTATTGGTATCATGTCAACACCAATCTTTCCTCCATATTTTTGGAGACCCTTATTGATACTAGGGAATACAAGGAAGAAGTGAAAATATCAATGAGGACATTGGTTTGACCACATTGGTGTGGGAACTTGTATAAATTATTGGATTGCAATTATGGGCTTAAGTTTTCTATCTAACAACAAATTTGGGTTGTGTGTTACCCTTGTACAATGGTCCATGGGTCCCTTTTATAATCTGGGTGGTACGTGCAAATGATAAAGTGTATGATAAGGAATTGGTTAACTTAAGGTCATTCCTAGTTTTTCCTCAAAACCTAGTGTGGACTAGTTATTTGCTCTAGAAAACTTAGACCCTAAACAAATTGAGGATGTAGATGTAGAGTAATGTTCTTTATTTTCTTCATGCTTAGTTGGATTCCAAGTTATAGATAATATTAATTGTTATGTGCATTCATACATGAGCATTTTGTTATATTTGTTGGCAGGAAATATACACAAAGACGGATATGGAGAGCTAATCAAATCTCACTGCATGTTGTCTACAAAAGTTAAGACTTGGAACATAAGTAGATGAGGGATACCATTCAAGGTTCACATCTCATGTATAAGATATAAGTATATTGTAAGGTCCATTCACTGGAATAACAATGAAGAATAGGAATAAGATACCAATGGAGAATGATGTGTGAAGTAATTTATATTTATAAATAGTTATAAGGATATGTAATGCATACCAACTGATTTGAATGAACACAAATACTTTTGAAGCCTCTGTATGTAAATGTTATTTATGTTCTAATTTTGATTAACAACTAACCTTTTGTCTAGATACAATTATTTTTTGTCTCAATGGGACTATATCTAGGGTTTAAGAGTACAACACTAGAAATTTATAGGGTATAGAACTCTGGTTTGCACCTTTTAGATATTTAGATATTTGAAAGGAAATGTTGATTTTAATTTGTGGTATCCTAAGAATGATGACTTTATTTTGAGTGATTTTACAGATGCTGACTGGGAAGATGATGTTGATGACTGGAAGAGCACTATAAGTGGTGCATTCTTTTTGGGTAAGAAATTGGTGTCATGGGCAAGTAAGAAGAAGAATGTTATTTCTTTATCTACTACAGAAGTTGAATACATTGTTGTTGCTAGCAATTGTACCTAGCTGATTTGGATGAAGCAAATGTTGAAGGATAGAGGAATTAGTTATGATGACCCTATTGCTATATATTGCAATAATTCAAGTGCTATCAATATTTTAAAGAATCCGGTATTGCATTCTAAGACTAAGCATATATCTATCGAAATCCATTTCTTGAGAGAGAAGGTGTGTGAGAAGGAAGTCAGATTGGAGTATGTATCTACAAAGGAATAGATTGTAGACATATTTATGAAGCCTTTGCCAAAAGATACTTTTGAGTTTCTTAGAGCCAATTTGGGGGTGACTGCCCCTCCTGGTAAGAACTAAGATGCATGGATTTGCATTAATCTAGTGAACTTCACATAGATATTTTATGATTCAGATTGATGAATTGTGGCTGCTACTCAGGGGGAGTAGTTAGTGGTGTAGTTCAGATGATTCAGATTGGTAAATGGGATTAGAGCATGACTTATTTTTGAGCCTTTGTCATTGATGTCAAAGAGGGAGAAGATCATGTGAAAAACCCTAAAGCAATTTGGGGTCGAGCAAAGATTTGAGTATTGATCTAAGGGGGAGTTTATTACAAGTTGATTCTTTATTTGCATTGATTTTTTTTCACATTCATATGTTGCCATCAATCCAAAGGGGGAGATTGTTGGATATTGTTGATAGAGAAATGTATTGTCATTGATGTCAACATATTTCTCTGTGTGTTAGTGTTGCAATCAGATAGGTTGAGTTTGTTTAGGCCGTGTATTGCAGATGAGATGATGTGGTTTAATGGGTTTAGAGATACTTATCTCTAGTTGATTCAACAGAATTTCCAGTGGTCTGCATGTTGATTTGATTGAGTGATGTGATCTGGTATTGTGGTTGGTTATTCAGTTATTCACTATTTGCAATGTTTGATGAATTCTTGTTTATTACTCTAAAATTGTAATATCTTTGGTTGTGGATGTGTGGGATGTGTTTTGGACATTGATGTGTGTCTTCAGTTTGAGTGGTTCATGATTTGGAACTCCACAAGTGAATCTTTCAGTTTGTTAGTCAGTTTTGAGAATGTTCTTGAGATTTGGTATAATCTTGATGATGATTCCTGTGATGTGAGTTGTTGTGGTGCGATACACATTGCTTGTGGATGTTTCTAGATTATGTGTTATGCGTATTGTTGGTCTACATTGATCATTGTGTATGTTATTCATGATTATCTTCAGTTCGGTGCTATTATTCATGTTATGCGACATTTATGGTATTATAGCATGTTGTGGATGATTGAGGTGTAATTATTGGAGGTGTTTCATATTTGTGGTAGTTGTTTGGGTCCAGACTATGTCTTAGCTGACATTGTTTTGGTCTGCATTCGTTGTTGTAGTGTGTATGGTTATATTTTTGGAATATGTAGTGTGTGGTGAGCCAACCTTGAAATATAGGTTGATGACTTGTATAAATGTATGTAATAATCATTGTGTAAGGTATCAATGTGGTATCTGCAAGTGATTGCAAATGTGTATGATTGAGTAAGTTTGAGAACAAGTGTTTTGATCATTCAGAAGTGTGAAGAAGTGTGTTACAAATCATATCAGTTAGTGAGGTTAATCAAAGTTGTACTTAGGAATGTAGAGATGCTATTTCACCAGTTCATGATTCTCTAGATGCAATCGGAATATTTTTGTGAGTCAGTGAGACTTCCCTAAGGGTTGTAGCCCTCCAGGTTTTTGTTATTTGGGCAATGAGCTCTAGGAAGTGTGCATGAATACATGTGCATTCCCCATTGCAATAATTCACTTACTCCTAACATGGTATTATCTGATTGTGGGTGTGTTCCCACCATGGATTTTTCCTTAACTAGGTTTTCCACATCAAAAATCTTTGTGTTGTGTGCATTTTTTATGTGGTGATGTTTTATGCTTTCAATGTTAAGTTGTAGATTTGATTTGTGGTTTAGTTGCAAATAGTTTTTGAGAAAACTGATTCACCCCCCCCCTCTCAGTTTGTTGAATTATTGCCAACAGTTTCTACCTTAACCAACTTCTCCATGCCATTTTCAACCACATATCAAACAAAATGATACTAAACATCAATGTGTTTGGTCTGGCCATGAAATGTCAGGTTTTGAACTATGTATATCACACTTTGACTATCACAATAAACTGTTACTACACCTTGTTTTATTCCAATATCTGAACACAATATTTTAAGCTAGATGGCTTCTTTACAAGCATGATTAGTTTACATATACTCAGCTTCCATAGTGGACAAAGAAACCACAACTTTTTGCTTACTCGTCCAACTAATTGCACCATCATATAAAATAAACACATAAGCATGGGTGGATCTTTTGATATCAATATCACCTGCCTAGTCTAAATCAACATAACCATGAATAATAAGGGAAATCACGTCTCCAACCAAATTACCATGATAACGCAAAAAATACTCTTAGGTACTCTTCTCTTTTGATTGCATCCCAATGAACTCTACCAGGATTAGACATATATTTGGAAAGAACTCCCACTACTTGGGTAATGTCTAGTCTAGTACAAACCATAGCATACATCAAACTTCCAACTACACTTTGGTAAGGCACTCTTCTCATGTCTTTCATCTTTGATGGAGATGTAGGACAATCTAAAATAGATAATTTTGTTCCAACTATAAAGGGAACACATAATGGTGTACAATACTACATGTTCAACCTTCGTAAAACTGAATTCACATACTTACTATGGCCTAGCCATAACTTTTCTTAACTCTATCTCTTCCAATTTTCATCCCAAGAATATGTTTCGCTACACCAAGATCTTTCATTTCAAACTTATCAGCAAGTTGAGACTTTAGTTCTAAAATCATACATTTCCCTTTACCAATGAATAACATATCATCAACATATAATGCAATGTATAGGAAATGATCACCATCAAATTTATAATAAACATAGTGATATGATTTAGAACTTTCAAATTTATCAAACTCAATACATAGGTATCAAATTTCTAGTACCACATCCTAGGACTCTATTTGGGGCCAGACAAAGATTTTTACTATTTACAGACTATATTACTTTTACCTGTTACCACGTAGTGCTTTGGATGTGTCATATAAATATCCTCCTCCAAATCACCATGAAGGAAAGTAGTTTTCACATTCATTTACTCAACCTTTAAATCATAAGCAACAACGAAAAAAGCAAAAATCTAATGGATGTCATTTTTAGCAATAGGAGAAAATATCTCATCATAATCAACACCCTCAACCTGAGAGTAGCCTTTTGCAACCAACCTTTCTTTATACTTTTGAATGCCTCCATCTGAACCAATATTTTTCTTGAACAAACATTTACAACCAACATGTTTTCATCCTTTAGGCAGTGGTACAAGATCCCATGTGTCATTCTCTTTCAAAGTTTCTATTTATTTTTCCATGGCAATATTCCAGGATTCTGCATCATTCATACATAATGCCTCTTCTAGGTTCATCAACATTATTATTCAAAGAAAAAATGCATCTCCGATCATCAGGTGAATACCTTTGACTTGGTTGTCTATGTCTTGTAGACCTTTGAACAATTTGAGTTGGAAGTTCGAGTTCCTCCTCTTCTGAAGATTTAGAGCTAGATGAGATCGCTTCAATGCCTTACCTATCAAGTGGTCTCAATTCAACTCTTTCAGGTGTAGAAGGGAATTGAATCACATCTTCCTGCTTAATCTATTTTGGCTGCAATGTAACAAAAGGAGACTTAATTTATCTAAAAATAACACTTCTACTATGTGTTACCTTTTGTGCAACTGGATCCCAAAACTTCTATCCTTTCACACCATAACTATATCCAATGAAGATATATTTCACAACCTTGTTCTCTAACTTTGTTCACTTTTTTTTTGGCACATGTGCACATACCTTGCAACCAAAAACTCTAAGATGCCTCAATGAAGGCTTTTGACCTAAAAATGCTTCCATAGGTATTTGTATCAACAAGAGTTGATGTAGGAGACTTTTTAATCAAGTAGCAAGTAGTGGCAACAACTTCGGCCCAAATTTTTTGTTCTAGACCAATGCCACTTACAATACTCGTAGCCTTCTCCACCAGTGTCATTTTCATTCTTTTTGCAACTCCATTCTGTTGTGGGGAATGTGGAGTTATCTTATGTCTATTAATGCCACAATCTTTATAGAATCTATCAAAATCATTAGAGAATTTTTTTTCGCCATTATCAATACTCAAATATTTAATTTTCTTTCCATTCTGCAACTCTATCATTGCTTTAAATTCTTTAAATCGACTAAAAAATTCAAATTTAGTTTTTAAAAATATACCCATGTCCTACTAAAATTATCAATAAATGAAACATAATATGTAGATTTCCAATGGAAGGAACATCTACAAGACCAAATACATCAAAATGAATAAGATCCAAAACACCACAAGATCTATGAGAACTCAAGTAAAACTGAATGTGGTTTTGTTTTCCATAAATGCAATGCTCGCAGAAATCAAATTCAACATTATAATCATTCAAACCTTCAACAAGGTTTTTACATTTCAAAGTCTTTAGACCATTTTCTGCAATGTGGCCAAGTCTCTGGTGCCATAACATAGTCTTCTTTGCAACTAACTTTTCTTTAGAAGAAAGAGCACCCTTAGGCACCCAAAAACCATGTCCATCCACTAAAGGTGAAACCCTCAAATATTCTTATGAAGTATCCATAGATTTACTTTTAACATAAGTGTTATCACACTCAATAGTGTATGCCTCTAACTTATACAAACTGTTGAACCTAACACCTCCATAAATCACCATAACACCCTTAATCATTTTACATCCCACATCAGAAAAGACTACATGCACACCTGCATCTATCACTTTTCTCACAAACAATAAATTTCATTTCAATCCAAGAACAGCAGCACACCGCCAATCCTTTTTAATCTACCATTAGGAAACCTAATGCTAACTTTACCACAACCAAAAATATCTAAATGTGAATCATCACCCAAGTACATCTTACCTCCATTAAATTCTTCATAATAAAAAAACCAATCTCTATTGCAAGTCATATGAAAATATGCACTTTAGTCAATTAACCATTCAACATTACCTAAATAAGTAGCCAAAGCTACAATGAATGCATCCCCATCTTCCTTCTCGAACTTAGAATCCGAATTAAACTTCTTCTTTTTCTTCTTGTCTTGTTTGTTGTCCTTACGGATGTGTCATGATTTACCACAATTCTAGCAAATGACTTTGGATTTTCTAGGAGATTTTGATCTCCTTCCGAATTTGGACTCTTCTTTCCTTTTTCCTTAGGTCTTCCACAAATAGTTAGGGATTCCTTCTAACTAATGGATACCTTCATCCACATCTCTTCACCAAGTAGGGAACCCTCCACATCTTTAGACTTTAAAACAATAGTACTATTGATAGCCATAACAAGAGAATCCCATTAATCAGGCAAAGAAGAAAGCAATATCTGGCATTTCTCACCTTCATCAATCTTAACACCAATAGATATTGATCGAGCCACCAAAATATTAAATTCTTCTAGGTGGTCTGCAATTCATCCACCCTCTTCCATCTTTAAGGAATATAATTTCTTCCTCAAGAATATCTAATTTAATAAATATTTCGCTTAATACATTTCACCAAGCTTAGTCCATAACTTCTTTGTAGAGTTTTCTTAGTGGAACAACTTCGTAAACTAACCTTCAGAGAAGGGTGATGTAAAAAATTTAATAGATCATTACAACAGTTACATAAACTTAACAAAAATAGATATAACAACATACGTACCACAACACAGTTATTTACGTGGGGAAAACCCTTCCGGGAGAAAAACCCCACACTTCAAAAGCAAATCAATATATTATTCAGCAATCAATAAAAAAATACAATATACTTACAGAGAAAGATCTTCATAGGAGTACCACTAATCAGAGATTCAAAAGTAACTCAATATCCATAAGACACATACAGACAACCTCTATCCCATGCACCTCATATATAGGAGATGCAGTACAAGAAAACATCAAAAGGAATTACAAAACCATTGGCTAGAACTACCCAATAAAGTAGAGCCAGCCTTATCTCCAATATAGATGCCTTATGACATGTCAAAACACACATCAACATGTGTCCCTCCCTTTTATAGCTCATTTATGTGTCTGACGCATTTTATATTTCCTATTTCAAGAGTCCAAATTTTCAAAGGTCGTAACTTGTGAACCAAGTGTCCAATTGATGAACCATTTAAAGCACCATAAAGCTTGTGAAGTGCTCTATCACCTCATAACCTGCTATGTCAGTTATGTCCACTTTTCAGGGTATTTTAGAGGGTCTAAAGTCCTCAAAATTAAATGTAAACCTTTCAGCGCACCTTCCAAAAATAAAAATTTTAATATCTTCAAGAGTAGATATGAGCTTGGAACAAAAATTTATCAGCATAATTATCTAGCCAATCTAAAGCTTTAGGGAGAATTTGCACGTTTTCATGCTCAAACAAAAAATTACTATAAATAGTAACCTCATGTAAATGCAAGTTTGAGACACCATTTTCACAATAGATACAGGGATTATATATCTTTTATAGAAGTTTCAATTAGGGGACATTTTCCATAAGAAAGCCTAGGACCAACATCTCAAGCAACATGTACATCATTTAGAACATATAGAGGAAATACTAAAAGAGAAATAGGGTAAATTCCCTTGCCTCAAAGGGGACCCCTCACAACCAACATCAGTACAGTTAATGATTATTGTTGATCAAATACTTTAGCACCATACTCTACACATGGATACAATAAAAAAACAAGTGACAAAAAGACTACAAAATACTAAGATGGTCGAGGACATAAAAAGATGCCTCATTTCCTAGTCTACATTAGATAATCAAAACATCATTGTAAGTTACTGAAGGAGAAATCAATCAACTATATCAATATTTCCTACAATGGACAAGCCTTGTGACCTAGACTAGAGATTAGATAGGTGCCTTGGATGGAATGATCCTGTAAAGATCACAAAACTATAATTCCATGAAGGATATGGATGATTAGGGAAGGGTAGATATTGAAACCTTATGTGACCAATACCAACAACTTCAATATTAGATGGATAAGACCTGGAAGAGGTTCTATCAAACTGAGGCTATCTCACTTAACCAAAATCCTATAGGAAGCCTAACATTTTGCATAAAATATTAAGATACCAGCTATGTATAACGCTTCTTAGTATCATGACTAGGTTGACAATGATATTGACAAAAGGCTTTGGGATTATGATAAGATGGAAAAGGTTTAGAGGTATCTATCATCTTAATGGGAGGAAGTTTCAACATATTAGTATTTATCAACCTTAACATTATAGTTGTTGGATATTGTCAGATGAGTGCTACAAATATGTGCTTATGAGATATTTGAGGATGTTTGAGAGATGTGTTGTCATTGATGTCAATATATTTTCTCTGCTTGGTACAGTGATGCAATGAAGTTATCTGAGTTTGTTTATGTTGTATGTTGATGATCAATGTTTCCAGACTAAGGGGTTTTCATATTATTATCTCTAGTTGATTTAGTGTGAGTGTCAGAGGTTCGCATGGAGATTTGAGTATCTATGTTGTGGCAAGTTTTTCAATTGTTCAGTGATGTCTGAGTGTTAGTATTATGATTTGCATTGCTTTGCATTGTAATATCTTGATCTACGGATTTGGGAATATGTTTGGGAAATTGATGTGTGTCCTCAATTGAAGTAATTCATGATTTGGAGGTCCACAAGTGAATCTTTCGGTTTGATAGTTAGCTTAGTTGATGTTCTTGAGGTCTGATATGATGATAATGATGATTCTAGTAATTTGAATTGATGCAGATGTCATTGTGGTAATTCATCATGCTTGTGGATGTTTCTAGATCATGTGTCATTCATGTTGGTGGTTTTCATTGATTGGTGAGTGCGTTATTAATGATTTTCCCTGGTATAGTGGTGTTCTTCATGTTCTTGGTCGACATGATGATTGTAGCTTGTTGTAGATGTTTGAGACATAATTATTGGATGTGTTTCATGTTCAAGGTGGTAAATTAGGTCCATGATATGTCTTAGCCGACATTGTTTTGGTCCACATATGATATTGTGTCGTGTTTGGTTATTTTCTTGTAATTAGGTGATGTGTGTTGAGCCGACCTTGATGATATTGAATCAAGGTTGATGTCATGAATAAATAAATGTAATAACACTATGTGAGGCATGATGTGTGTATGTATGAATAATGTATCAATCCTTCGGTAACAGAGAATAAGTGTGGAGAAGTAAGTGAAAGATGTTTTGTACTTAACCAAAATTGTAACAAGGCATTGAGGATGCCATTTTGCAATTCATGATTTTTTGAAAGTGATCTGAATTTGTTTGTAAGGAAGCGAGCCTTTCCCAGGGTTGCACCCCTCCTTGTTATTTGTCTTGAGTAGTGAGCTCTAGGGAGTGTGCCTAAATACATGTGCATTCCCCATTGTAATATTTCATATACTTCTAACAAGGTATCATCATATTGTGGGTAGGTTCCCACCGTGGGTTTTCCCTTGACTAAGTTTTCCAAGTCAAAAATTTTGGTGTTAAGTGTGTTCATGTTGTATGGTTGATTTATGCTTTCATTGTTAGTTATTATATCTGAGATGAAAGTAAATTGTCGCAAGTTTTGGTGACAACTAATTCACCCCACCCTTAGTTGTCTTCCCTATTTTTATCAATTGGTATTAGAGCAGGTTGCTCTGGGTAAGTTTAATAGCTTAAGGTGATTTGGGATGGTGACATTTAAGAAGGATAGTCTGAGATTTGATGGAGCTAACTACTCTCTTCGGAAGAGCTGGACGAAGTGTCACTTGAGATGCATTGTTGAAGATTAATGGAAGGTTACTAAAGACAACTATATTGTTCCTGTAAATGGTCCTTCAACTCCGAATGAGATTAAGGAAGCTGAATATAATATCAGGGCTAAGGAAGCATTGTTGAGCACTTTGACTGATTCAGAAATGACAAATGTCATGGATTTGTGGATTACTCATGACATCTAGAAGAAGTTGGAAAACTTGTATGAAGGTGACAGCTATGTGAAGATTGCCATGTTGTAGAGTCTTAAGGGTAAATATGAGAATATCACTTCTTTCATGAAAAAAGTTAATGATCTTGTGTGCAATATCAGATGTGCTAGTGGGACATTGGATGAATCATACATTGTTTCTAAAGTGCTCAAATCCTTACCTACATCATACAAACACAAAGTTGTTGCTATTGAGGAGATCCAAAATGTGACTAATGTATCTAGAGACATGTTGATTGGTAAGCTCTCAACTTTTGAGTTAGATGAGTTTGGTGAATCCCTTCCTAAGGTAGAATTTGCATTCAAAGATACTATTTCCAAAAAGGATAAGCAGAGATATGATCTGGGTGAAATTTCTTCAAGGAGGATATCCAGATATGAGAAAGACATGAAAGAGCCTGATGAGCTTGAAGCACTTATTGTTAGGATATTACCTAAGGGATCCAGTAAGTATGAAGGAAAGTTGCCTCTTAAATATTTTCATGTAATAGATTAGGACATTTTTCCTCAAGGTGTCTGGAAAGAGTTCCTAGGAAACCCTACAAGCCTAAACATCAGATTAAATGCTATTATACTAATGATGAAGGTGTGATTGATGATGAATCTAACAAAGGAAATTCAAGTGATAATGAATGGGTGTTTATTGCTATCAAGGAAGATGATCCAATACCTACAAATTCTGCTAGATGTATTAATGAGGAAAGAGCTTTGGTTGCACAAGTTGAAGAGAAAGATGAATGGGTAATTGACAATGGATAGAAATTTTTTTGTAAGCTTGCAAAAGTATGATGGTGGTGTTGTTAGGTTTGGTGATGACAAAGATGGTATAATCTGTGGTAGAGGTTCTATTTCTCTTGATGGTAAGAACAATACTGATGATGTCTTGTATGTAGAAGGATTGAAGCAGAATATTTTGAGTGTTGGACAAATGGTTGATAAAGGGATATGATCTACAATTCAAGAATGGTAAATGTAGAATCTTGAGTAGTTTTAGAAGTGAGATTGCATCAAGTACAATGACAAAAGGTAATATCTTTCACTTGAATGTTGCTGGTAAAAGTTGATTGATTGCCCAGATTGATGAAAGTTGGTTGTGGCATTGGAGGATGTGTCATGTGAATTTTGGTAGCATGGTTAAGATAAGTTATTCTCAAGCCATGAGAGATCTTCCTAAGTTGATGAAACCTACTGACTCTATATACAAGAAATGTCAATTAGGGAAGAAAACCAGAGTTTCCTTCAAGAATTAAAAAAGCATTTTTATAATGGATTATTGGATCTTGTGCATACTGATTTATGTGGTCCATCTAGAGTCGGAAGCTTGCAAGGAGATAGATATTTCATGTTGTTGATTAATTTTTATTCTAAGATGATGTGGGTTACTTTCTTAAGGGAGAAGTCTGAATCTTTAGAGAAATTCAAGATTTTCAAGGCTATGGTTGAGACAAAATAGGTCTAAAGTTGAAGTGTCTAAGATTTTATACAAGTGATGAATTCATCTCCATTGAGCTCAATTCATTTTGTGAAGAGCATGGGAAGAAGAGACGGTTATCTGCTCCAAGAACCCCTTAGCAAAATGGAGTGGTGGAAAGGAAGAACAAAACAATTCAAGAAGTTTCTAGGACAATGATGATTGAAGGAAATGATCCACATTTCTATTGGAGAGAAGCTATAAGTACTGTTGTTTAGACTCTTAATCGGGTGCATATCAAAAGTGATACTGGTAAGACTCCTTATGAATTATGGTTTGGTCATACTCCTATTAGATATTTCAGAATTTTTGGAAGTAAATACTATATCAGAAGAGATGAAGATTTAGGGAAGTTTGATACTAGATGTGATGAAGGAATATTTCTCGGTTATTCTATTAAAACAAAAGCCTATTGATGCTATAATAAGAGATTGAGAAAGACAGTTAAAAGTGCTAATGTCAAAGTTGATGAAGGTAATGAGTATTAGCCCAGATGCTCCAGATATAATTCAGATGATCAAAATGATAGGTCAAATAAAGGAAAGAAAAATCAGAATCAGAATCAAGTTCAGATTGTTCTAGTACCCCAAGGTGAAGGAACTAGTGCAAGTGAAGAAGAAAGAACACAAGAATCTGAAAATCAAGAAAATCTTAAGACTCCGAGGTATGTAAGATTAAATCATTTAGAAAATCAGATAATTGGAGATAATAAAAAAGGTGTTCAAAGTAGGAGAAGAATTGCAGAAGATCAAATTGAGTATTGTTTGATATCTAAGATTGAACCTAAGGATGCAAATGAAGCATGTAAGGATGAACATTAGGTAAAAGCTATGGAAGAGGAATTGAATCAAGTTGAAAAGAATAAGACATGGGATCTTGTTTCGAGACCTGAGGATAAAAATATAATTGGAACAAAATGGGTCTTTTGAAACAAATTGAATGAGGAAGGTGAAATTGTTAGGAATAAGGCAAGTTTCATTTGTAAAGGTTATTCTCAGATGGAAGGAATTGATTTTGAAGTAAGTTTTGCTCTGGTGGCAAGAATTGAAGCTCTAATATTATTTCTTGCTTATGCTACTTACAAGGATTTCAAAGTTTATCAATGAAAGTCAAGTCAACATTCCTAAATGGTGAGTTGGAAGAAGAGGTTTAGATTGAGCGACCAGATGGATTTCAATTGAATGATGAAAAAGATATGGTTTGTTAGTTGAAGAAAGCATTGTATGGATTGAAGCAAGCCCCAAGAGCATGGTGTAATGCCCTACCAAGAAACCCTAAAGGAAACAATTACAAACACTAAAAAAAAGTGCAAATAATTTTATTTTTAAATAAGAACACACTAATGTACAAGATATACATTGCAATAGAAGTTGCACAAGCAGAAGACTTAACACAAACTCATAAAGGGTTTCCAACAAAGTTACTCAATTAATCTAATGAACATTAAGGTGTATTAATCCAATTAACAATGAGATTGATTAAACGTACTCATGATAGAATGATTACCACATGAACATAGAAATTAAATTCTATAAGAGATTAAACTAAGCATGATTGAATATATACATCTATCATTCATTACATTACATCACTTAAACTGCATTCATCATAATCCATATTCTACATTTAATTGATAACTTCATACATGCAATTTATCAACTAAATTAAATTATATATTTTAACCATAATACCATTAATACATCCAAAATTAAAAGGAACCAAATGAACACATACACCATACAACACCAATTGATATGGAGTTCACCCCTAATGGGCTACATCTTCGGGTCCACTTCAAGTGTCAGACCATTCTAAAAAATAAAAGATGAAAAAATACATAAAGTTTATGTTAATTATAACCTACCATCAAGGTGTACATAAATAAATGACACATATGACCACAAAGGGTCCAAGGGATACATGAATGATCCGCGAAGAACAAAAGGATCCATTTGAAACATGGAATGGAGTAAATACAAAAATAAGAATTGGAGAACCTGCAAAGCTAATCCATCGCAAGAAGGCACAAACAAAATGCCCAATGGAAAGTAGCACTACCACCCCACCATGTGGCCCAAAAAGGAACCACCCCTTTGTGCTAGAAGATAGTATTAAGGCCCTCAATCAAGCCACAAAAAAGCATCACATGGCCTCACATGAACATAAAGTACTCACACAAGACATAAGCATACAAGCATAACTCTCACAACAGTGCTCCAAGTAAATCCAACACATCACTATACACTAGTGAACATAAGGGAAGAGTGTCATCGCATATCTGGTATGGGTTACCTAGGCAGGCCTCCATAGGCCCCAACCCCCATCTTGGGTTACCTTAGTAGCCTCTCCTAAACCTCTAGCCCCCATCCATGTCTCATGCAGATCCAACAAACCTTTCGCGAGGACAAGGTAGTTGGTTTGCCATTCCAAGCCTTCCCATTGCATCCTGAGTCTGTAGTAGCACTCAACCATGAGTGAGGCACAATTTATTTTGATCAATGTTTGTAAAACCCAACCCTCAATTTTTTAATTAGGTTATCACTTATTACTCAACCTTCGATGGGTTACCTTGATGCCTCTTTGGGTGCAACCCCCACTTGAAAGCCACTCTTCCTTATGACACTACACAACCTCCAAAGAACCCCAAGGAAATTCACAAAAGCCAACTAACATAAGGAGTTCAAAAAGAAAAATTGAAGAACAACTTGATTAAACAAACCTTCTACCAAGGTTAAATCAATTGGAGGTGTGAAATGAACAACTAGTCTATCCACAAAATAAGACCAATACCACAATAAGAAAAGTATGAACACAACCAAAACTTAACCAAATCAACTTGCACAATAAAATTACATTCAACAACATGCCAACATGGCACGAGAATGACTTTACCAAATCAACACCAAAAATTCACCAATCAGAATAAACACTCAAATGAATCTACTCGCACTCTAAATCATCCATGTTAAGGAATCATACCAATCACTCATAAAATACTAAAAAAATAATATCATCTAATTGTAGCTTTTCAATAACTGACTCTTTTATGAAAAGAACATCACAATATGGAATAATGCATGAAGACGATCTAAGTAAACATACATTCAAATAAACTTGTTCAATATTCAATTTTAAACCATACGCCTTAAAAAGAATAACAACAACTCGAAGCCTAAATAAACAATCATTTAAAGACAAATATAAAATCTTTTCAATTAAAGTCAATTTGGCTATAACAAAGACCACTTGAATTTCAAATTTCAAGATAATGAAAATTAACATTTAAAATACTTTTGAAAACTAAACTCAATATTTAAATCAAATAAATCTTTCCAATTCAAATTCATATCGACTAACCATAATTCATGGCTAACAATGTAAATTTCATTTGCACCACTAATTTGCATTTACATTAAATCAATAATTAACATTTTCTTCATATAGTAAATTCAAAATACATAGTGTAAGAATATTTATATATTGATTACTAAATTGATAATTCTTTTTAAAATCAAATTTCATCTAACACCATAGAATTACAAATTTTATATGTATATATATGTATATATGTCTATATGTATATATATATCTATATATGTATGTATATGTATATATACATATATATATATACATATATATATATATATATACATACATACATACATATATATATATATATATATATACATATATATATATATATATATATATATCTGTGTGTGTGTGTATGTGTGTGTATGTATGTACATACATATGCATATATATATGTATATATATCTACATATATGTGTGTGTGTGTGTGCACGTGTATAAATCGAATTTAAAAATAATATAAAATATTACGCATTGCATAGGAAATAACATTACTGTGACTTTGTTTTTACTAAGGTTTTTAAAAAAAGTTCACACAAACAACTCATGGCAACAATGCATTTCCAACACATGTACATTCAATTACTCAATTGGACCTAACACTAGGAGAACGGATTCGATTCAATCCACAAATGAAATTTTCATATATAATATCATTATTCCACATAATAATTTCACATTTAAAACATTAGATTCACATTTTTCAAAAAGTCTAAGGAGACCAATAACCAAGTTTTGGAGGCCATCCACCATTGATGGACCTCTAGAAACTCAAAAAAATTAAAACTTGCCAAATCAAAAAATTTCTTAAAACTCATTGGTTGATGGGTGAACAACATCACACTTTTGAAATTAAATTCACTTTCGGGCATACATAAAAAATAGGGTAGCATTTCCCTAAAGCAACTCTCATTTTAAAAATTGAAACATACAAATTCATATCTAAACTAAAATCCAAAATTCAAGTTGGAGAAAGGTTCTAAATCTATTTGCTATCCATTTGCAACATGAATTACACAATTTCATAAAGAATCAAGGGGGAAATCAAATAAAAATCACCTTCAAGTTGAAGAATTTCAAAATAAAACATGGAGCCAAAGACTCTGAAAGAACTCACGAAAACCGAGTAGAAACAAAAGTTTTCTCGCTCAAATCCAACAAGCTCCTACCCACAAAATATCTCCAAGCAAATCCGTCCCAATCAAAATTTTAAAAATCCATTTTAGGGTTGGAAATCTCCAAATTTTGGAAAATAATACTAATTATTCAAAAATGCATAACACATATTTAATTCCACCATATGGTAATAAATATAAATACTCTAATTTTGGTAGCTTAATAGAATTTGATTTATCAATTTATAAAAATAATGGTCTTTTTTTTAAAAATAATTACTCAAGCCAAATATAATTTAATTTTCACTAATAATTCAACATTCACTCTAAATTAGACAATTAAAAATAATTGATTAATTGATTAATTAATTAACCATAAAAATTATTCTAATATAATGTATTCTTAATTCTCTTTAATCAACACAACACATATTAAATTATCATTAACTACTCAAGAAGAGAATAAGTAAACACATAAAATGCATAACATGCAACACTCAATTGAAACAAAAATAGAACATGACACACATACCAATGTTGGAAAATTGGCCTACTTGGTGAACCGACAAGGCAAACAAAAGACTAACGAGGCTCACAATTGACCAAGGCTAGGGTTAACATTAGGACCTTAGAACTACCTCCTCCACTTCCATTAAGTTAATTAGATACGCTCGGACCTGTGGAGCCAGGTGGAGATGATACCTTGTACCTGCAATTCCTTGCATCACCAAACCACACATACATATATATACACAAACACGGTAAACACACCGGTGAAGGAGAATCATGACCTTCTGTGTCTCATCAAAATGAGTGACAGAGAATCATCTCCTCGCACCCCATACACTTCCACACAACATGATGACATATACATGAAGCAACCTGCATGTAAAGTAAACATGCTAGTCCATCATTAGTAACACATAAATAAGATTAAGATTTCATCATTAATAAAATACGATGTAGAAGCAATGTTAACAACTACACATCAATAGGCAATAATGTATATACAATATATATTCCTCAATGAACTATACTGCATAATCATATTCACCAAACACACTCCAAAGCATAATACCAGAATACACATCACAATCACAATAAATCAACCATCCACATAAGCCACTGAAAAGTCAACCTTGGTCAACGAGGCCAAAAAGGTTTTAAATAGAGTAGGAGTACTACACATGGTATGCCAAATTGGATAAGTATCTATTGAAGCTAGGATTTAATAAAGGTATTGTTGATAGTAATCTATACTTCAAGATTGATAATGATAACTTTTTGATTATTTAAGTTTTTGTTGATGACATTATTTTCGGAGGAAATGATAGTTTGTACAAGAAGTTTGCTAATGAAATGAAAAATGAATTTGAGATGTCCATTATTGGCGAGATGAAATTATTTTTGAGATTGCAAATTACATAGTCAGAAAAAATATTTTTTATATCTTAGTTCAATTATGTGAAGGAAATGTTGAAGAAGTTTTGATTAGATAATACAAAGCCAGTTGGTACTCCTATGGTGACCAAATGTAAGCTAATAAAGGATGATGATTCTTCGAAAGAGAATTAGGCCAGATATAGATCAATGATTGGTGGATTACTTTATTTAACTCATACTAGATTGGATATCATGAATATTGTTTGTCTTGTTGCTATATTTCAACCCGGCCTTAAAGAATCTCATGTTGTAGCTATGAAAAGAATTTTCAGATATTTGAAGGGCACCATTCATTTAGGTTTATGTTATCCTAAAGATGATGATTTTACTGCGAGTGTTGCAGATGTTGCTTGGGAAGGTGATGTTGATGACCAGAAGAGTACTAGTGGTGGTGCATTTTTCTTGGGAAAGAGATTGATTTCATGGTTGAATAAGAAGCAAAATTTCATTTCCTTATGTATAGCAGAGGCTGAGTAAATTGCTGCTACTATCAATTGTACACAAGAGATATGGATGAACTATATGTTGAAGGATATCAAAGTTATGTATGATGAGCCTATTGCTATCTATTGTGATAAGTCAAGTGCTATCAAAATTTCTAAGAATCCAGTGTTGCACTCTAAGACTAAGCATATATATATCAAGTTTCATTTTCTGAGAGAGAAGGTTAATGAGAAAGAAATCAGATTGGAATATGTATCCATAAAGGAACAGATTGCAGATATTTTCACTAAGACTTTGCCTAAGAATACTTTTGATTATCACAGAGGGAAGTTAGGGGTGATTTCTCCTCCTGCTCAGAACTAAGATGCATTTGATTTACATCAATTCTATTCATTTCATTGTTATATCTTGTGGTCTGGATTGATGAGGTGGATCCTACTCAGGAGGATTGATAGATGTTCAGATTTGTGAGTTTTTGTGTTTGCAAATATGTGCCTTTTCCATTGATGTCAAAGGGGGAGAGAGATTCACGTGAAAAACTGTTATTATTAAGCATGGTCAAAGGGGGATTTGTTGAGTCTCTCTTTGAGATTTTGGGTGAGATTTATTATAGTCAAAGGGGGAGCCATTAATCTTTCTTTGTCATTGATTGTTTTTCACATCATATGGTTCCATCAATGCCAAAGGGGGAGATTGTTGGATATTGTTGGATGAGTGTTACAAACATGTGCTTATGAGATATTTGAGGACGTTTGAGAGATGTGTTATCATTAATGTCAACATATTTTCTATGTTTGGTGTTGTGATGTAGTGAAGTTTCACAAGTTTGTTTGTGTTGTATGTTGATGATCAATGTTTGTAGATTAAATGGTTTTCAAATAATTATCTCTAGTTGATTTAGTGTGAGTGTCGAAGGTTCACATGGATATTTGAGTATCTATGTTCTGGCCAGTTTTTCAATTGTTAAATGATGCCAAAATGCTAGTATTTTGATTTGCATTGCTCTGCATTGTAATATCTTTATCTGTGGATTTAAGAATATGTTTTGGATGTTGATGTGTGTCCTCAATTCAATTGGTTCATGATTTGGATGTCTGCAAGTGAATCTTTCAGTTTCATAGTCAACTCAGTTGATGGTCTTGAGGTCTGGTATGATGATAACAATGTTTCTAGTAATTTGAATTGATGCAGAGACTCGAAAAGAGGACTAAATTATTTTCTAAAGTATTTGGATAAGGGGTGCACACCTGAAAACATAGATATGGACTGAATATTAATGTTGTCATTTATCTTGATGTATCCTTTGTTTGGTATAAATTTTACAAAATATTGTTGAGAACTCTCATTTTTATCAAGCAGAGCCACTAAAGGAGATTATTCAAATTGACTCACTTGAAGATGACAATTATGAAGCACTGCACACAATTGTGTAAAGGAAATAAACTCAAAAAATAGAAGCTTATCCCTAATGTATTTTGTAAATTCACAATAAAAATAATTTGAACATCTTGATCAAGCATAGGATGAGAAATTTGAGAATACAAATTGTATATCTACTAATAAAATCAATCACTTTTTCTTTAACAACTTGCTTACAATGAATCATATGAGTCAAAGTAATTTTAGGACCAATATTATTCAGGAATTGTTGAATGAAATAATTACCTAATTGTTCGAATGATGTAATTTAGAATAAGGAGAAAAAGAACAACACCATTGCATAGTTTTATCCCTAAAGGTTCGAGTAAACAATTTAGAAATGAGTCTTTGGTCATGAGGAAAATCACTACACAAAGTTGGAAATGTTTTCATGAGTCAAGGGACCACCTTTTTCATTGTACAACTCCAATTGAGGGAGTTCCATATGTTTAGGAGGGACATCACAGACAATGTCATTGGATAATGGGCTCACTACATTATATGTGGGCACATTAAACTTGGATTGGGTAATGCAAGCCAATTTTTATCGTAAGGATGTAATAGTTTGGGAAAGGTTATTAATGGTTGCTTCGATGGATGGATTGAAATTGGACATATTGTATTGTGATGAAGGAGTAACATTTTTCTATGTAGGTGGAGAAACACTATGATATGTGGGTATGGGAGATGATTTGGATAGAAATGGAAGACTCACTAAAGGAGGTATGTAAGGATGTTTATTAATGGAATTTCCCCCATGACTAACATGTGAAGGATTAGCATTTTGTGTAGAAGTAGTCATGATAGAAGATGTAAATATAGAAACACTAGGCAAGAATGTAGGCATAGGAATGGAATGATTAGCTTGACTAGTGGGTTGAGAGTAACCTCAAGACTTAAACACAACTTTTAATATGAATGATATTAGTGTCAGCAATATGAGCAAGGCCACACAAAAAATCAACACCAATTTTCTCACTTTATACCATTCTTTTTAATCCTTCGACCAAAGGGATTGACTCACTTTTCAATTATTGCTAACTCATCTAGTGTTGAATATTTTCAAGTTCATTGTCAATATTGTCCAATTGGTCAAAGATAACCCTATTTAGTTATTTATCCTCATCATGAGAATTATGAAAAGAATGGCGATAAATGACATCATTTGTTGGGTTGGAGGAACTGTAAACATTCTCCTAAAATAAGTTATCCAAATTAGGCTCCATATCTTTAGTAATCAAACCATGGGAAGCCTTAATTATATAACTTCTTCTCATAGGAATATTGTAGGTAGGACTAATGGTAAAAAAACTCATGCACAAAGGAGAGAAATTTGAATGCACAAATTGAAGATTGTGATTAAACAATGCAAGTTTTTGTAAAAGTGAATGATTAACCAATTAATTAAGAAATTTTATTTGTGTATTTGGAAGATAAATGCCTCTAAATAATAGCTTAACATGTTCAAAAGATCAAATTTGAAAAATTATGCAGCCCACAAGTGAATTATAAATTAGGGTTTTTGTGAATTTGACCTCTAAATTTATGTAATTCAATTGAAAATGAGATCTATGAGTGAAATTTTCAATTTTAAAATGTATAAAACAATAAGATCTGAGATAATGAATCAAATTATGCAATCCACAAGTTCAAATTTAGAATTATAAATTAGGGTTTTTGTGAATTTGACCTCTAAATTTATGAAATTCAATTGAAAATAAAATACTTATGAATGCAATTTTGAATTTTAAAATGCATGCAAATCAAATCTAAGATGCAAGGGCAGGTAGGAGAAATATTAAAATATTCCACATGAGGTGGATCACCCACCGAAGGTGGAATTATCATCCCACAATAAGTGGCTATGATAAAGTAACAACAATATCACGTCATAAAAGGTAGAATTTCTTCTACATACACACTCCCAATGTATGCATACTTCCCTAAGTGTCTCATATGAAAACTGCAATGTTATGCATGTACCTAAGTAAAATGTAATTATATCCAAGATGAATAAATAATTAAACCAACAGTTTGCCAAGTTTTCACCATATGTACTTGTCTAATGTGCATGTTTACCAAATTTTCCCCATTAAATAAATTTTGTTATGCCTCTATTTTTTTTTGTATTTTTTATATACATACATACATATATACAGACATACGTACATATATACATACATATATATACATATACATATACATATATATGCATATACATATCCACATATATACACATATATATATGCATATACATATACACACACACATATGTGTGTGTGTGTGTGTCCGTATACATACATACATATATATATATATATATATATATATATAGATATATATATATATATATATATATATATATATATATATATGTGTATACATACATATGTGTGTGTATATATATATATACATACATACATATATATGTATGTATGTATACATATATATGTGTGTGTATATATATATACACACACACACACACACATATATATGTATACACACATATGTATATATGTATATATATGTATATATGTACATATACATACATACATACATATATATACACACACGCATACACACATAATATATATGTATATGTATACATATACATATACATACATACATATGTGTGTGTATGTATATGTGTATATATATGTATATATGTACGCATATGTGTGTGTGTGTGTGTACACATGTATGTATGTATGTATATGTATATGTATACATATATATACATATACATATACATATATATACATAGATATACATATACATATACATATGCATACATGTATGTATGTATGTATGTATGTAAGGCCATTTGGTGGAATTGATTATGTGTTGCATTGATGCCAACATTAGTTGTTTGGATGCTTTACTGACACCCTTTTGGTCTCAGTAGGATGAGTGGTTTCTGGTTGGTTTGGATCCGACATGATCTAATAGGCTCCGATGTAGTTTGGTTATGGAATTGGCTTATTCATGATACTAATGTTCATATTTAGTCAATTGGTTTTGGTTTGGTAATCAGATGCTATCTTGTTTGCTTAGAAGCTTGGCTTATGGTTTCGGCGAGGGATTCACCGATAGAGTTGTTGATGAAGATCTTTGGTGATATGCATAAGTGGTGTTGGTATAATTTATGGTAAAGTTTCAGGATGTTGATGGTGATCATGTTCGATACTTGGTGGATGGAGATCATTGTTGTAGCGTGTGGAGCTATATTGGGTCCTGGTTGATCTAGGTTATGGACTAGCTTAATAAAGCGTGTGGATTGGACTTCTCAATACATTTTTGGGATGTCTTATGTGTTGGATATTATTTGTTTGGTCTAAGGTTGACATGTTTTGTAATTATGTAACTGGTTTATTGTTTGGTGGCCGACCTGATTGTTTATGGTCTAGGTTTCGTACATATAAGATGTAAGATCTCATTGTAGATCATATGGATGAGATATAGGAATAGAAATGGATATGTAATGTGTGAATAATGAAATATAATTCAGGCAGAGGATTTGGTCGATCATTGGAGATAGAATTGGGTTTATATAAGAGGATTTAGTCCTCCGGTATTGAGATTAACTGGAACTGTACTTAGGCATAGGAGATGATATCTTTGCAGTTCAAACATTCTTTGGATTATAGTTTGGATATATTTGTACTCAATGAGACTCCTTTTGTGATGAGCAGTGCACTCTAGGTTGTTGGCCTTCCTGCAAGTGCAGGACCCTCAATTGTAATTCACATAGTTACTACAAAATTATTATTTGACTGTGGGTAGGCTTCCCACCGTTGTTTTTCCCTTTACTGGTTTTCTACATATAAATCTTGGTGTCATGTGGATGGTATTTATTTTGTGATTATTGTTTATGCTTAATTGGTTTAATTGTTATTCCGACATTTTCTTTAAACATTCTGGTATTAATGTTTTGGATTCTGATATTAAAGTTTTAATTGCTTAAGGTTCCGATAATATGTGACAATTGATTCAACCCCCCCTCTCAGTTGTCTTCTAATTATTTGAACTATATAACATGTATATGTATATATGTATATGCATATACATATAAATATGTATATGTATATATACATATACATATACATATACATAGACATATACATATACATATACATCTACATACATATATGTATATGTATATACATACACAAATACACGTATATATATGTGTGTATATGTATATGTATATGTATATGTATGTATATGCATATGCATACATACATATAGACATATACATACATACATATACATACATATACATACATACATACATACATATATACATATACATATACATATGCCTATAGATATACATATACATATACATATACACATACATACATACATATACACACACACATGTATATGTATGTATGTGTATATATATGTATATGTATGTATGTATATGTCTATATGTATGCATGTATGTAATGCCCCGCCAGGAAACCCCGAAGGGATTAAGACAAAACTCAAGAATAGAGTGCAAATTTTTTTTTTGAAAAGTTACACCACATAAGATACAACAAGATACCAAAGATTCAGATTACATAGAGGAAGACATCAACTAACACCTAAAGAGTTTCCCAACGAGATTACTTAAATATCACAATTCACTTAACTCACACAATTAAACCAATAAGCTGATTATCTTAATAACGAGATAATTCTTAATCGGGATAATTTCTCTCAAAAGATGGAAACATAAACCACAAGCAAAGGATTCATCCATTAAGATCTATTCATAATCTTCATTCAAGCTTTTCATTTAAAATTACAAGCCATACATCCAATATTCTAACACACTAAAATCCCATCATAAACATAAGAGATCTATTCAAGCATACTTCATTTCCTTAACAACAACTGAATATATTCCATTACTCTAAGTTACATTCTTTCATATTCCATCTTATTGCATTTTAAAAGATGATTACCTACATGCATCAACGATAAATCTCGTCTAAACCACTTATGCATTCGATTCAAAAGGCATTCAAGAAAGGATTGCATATAAGCATTTAAAGTTAATTCCATTTATCCACTTAACCATTCTAACATAAGCTAATCATACATGATAAAGCTGAATAAAGGAAACATAAGAGAAAGCATCACATAACACCATAATGATCTCGGAGTTCACCCTTAAAGGGCTACATCTCCAAGTCTGCTCAACTGCAAGACCCCTCTGATAATTAATAAAGTTAAGAATACAAGAGGTTACACCATTACAATCTTGCCATCAAGGCGAAGCATAAACAATATACAAATGACCGCATCGGTCAATTAATACATAATCGATCCCTGAAAAGAACAGGATCCAGCTGAACATAATCAAAGCTAATACAAAGGTCCAGAAGAGCATCCACAAGACTGAGCCATCACCACCCAAGGTCTAACATGAACCAACACTCACAAGGGCAGAGACAAAAGGACGACCCACAAAGGTACTCCTAACAGGACAAAACGACAACACACTAGCGAACGTAGGGACAAGTGTCATCACACCACCTGGTATGGTTACCATGGCAGGTCTTCATAGGTCCCGGCCCCACACATTGGGTAACCCTGGCAACCTAATCCGAGCTTCCGGCCCATCCAAGCCTCATGTGGACCCACACATCCTCTCGTGAAGACGAGGATGGTGGTTTGCCATTTCAGGCCTTCTCACAGCATGTCGAATCTATGATAGCACTCATCCCATGTGTGAGGCACATTATCTTACTTAGAGATTACATTCTAATCTACTGATAGGTTATCACTTATTAGACTCACTTTCGACGGGTTACCCAGCAGCCACTTTGGGTGCGGCCCCCAATCGAAAGCCACTTTCCCATACGACACTAGACTATACTCGGACAAACTCAAAACCAAGGAATACACATGGTTAGACGAACGGAGTTCAAAAAAGGGAGAAACAATCATCTGGTCAAACACGACTCAAAGATAATCACTTACTGATGGTACTCTAACTAGAGACCCGACCAACGATGGTTAACCACAAATCATCATTCGACTCACACAAGGAGGATATGACCAACTAAGACAACATCACAATGCAACAGTCAACTCAGAATCGAGGACTGAAACAGGTACCCCAAATCATTCCATACGACAGGGTCCTATCAAAACAAGCATGACTTGCCATTACATAAGCAAAAGCGAATACAGAAATTAAACTCACAAAGGCAATAATCAGAAAAGACAATATTCAACAGATGCAATCTTTCCGAATTGATCTAAACTTTAAACGTCGATCAAGTTTTCTACAAGATCTAAATCAGATTACAGTTATCTACCTCATCTAGGGATAGGTTGTTCTTGGTTTTCTAACTCTCTAAAGTCCAAAGCATCGAACAGACATATAAAGCCATAATGAGTTTTTAAACCAATTTCATATTAATCAAATTCAGACAACCATTAATCAAATAAATAAGATATTAATCTCCAATTAAAATGTCATTGACATACTGGTTCAAAACCGACCTCTACAGTTTCATATTTTCAAGCCCAGATGCACTATACGGATCACGGAAATATAAATATAAAAAGAGAATCTAAAAGGAGATAATCATTTCCAAAAGCATATCGTTTCAGTTTCTAATGATCAATGGTAAATTATCTCACTTACTTCTCGATTACTCAAATGATATGTTCTAAGATAATATTTAACATCATCAATTAGTAATTACATCGTATCTCAACAATTTTTCCAATAACATAATATTCTATTTTGTTTTTAAACAATAATACCTCAATTAGCCAAATGCTCTAATCAGCTAGAAGGTAAGATCTAAATTTATTAATCCAAGATCAATTAGAATATAATCAATAATATTCAATTGCAAAATTGACAGTTTTAGAACTTAATTAGAAGGAGTACATAAGTCATGAAATGAGATTGAATAATGATTAACCTATAAACTCCATTATAAAATTAATCAGTACCAAATTAACATTTATCATGATATTGCCACCCTCATCATAATTAAGAAACTAATTAAAACTTAACATTAAAATAACTTACATTAAAATGATATTAAATATCATATGCATTTTTTTTTGAATAATAAAAAAAATACATTAAAAAAAATGATTTTAAAAACTATTTAAAAAAAAATGCATTTTGAAAAGGCGAGGGCGGGGCCCACCTCCCAACGGGGATGGCTAGGTGCCCAAACCCTAGCCGCAGGTGGAAGTTTCGCGCGGGCGGCGCCACGGTGGTGCCCGCAGGTCCCGCGGCGCCCTGCGGCCACCACCGTGAGCCGCGGGCAACACACACACGCGGACCACCAAGGGAACGGGGAAGGATGAGTAAGGGGGACGAGCGGGGGAGGGGAGGAGGAGCGGGTGGAGCTCCGCTCCCCGCCCTCCAAACCCCAAACCCACAGTTCCGATTCTTTAAAAAAAATCTTGCCCAGTTCGGTAAACAAAACGTTTAAAATTTTATTTGAACACACAGTCCAAAAAAAACAAAAAAATGCCACACCCAATTGATTTCATAAATTTCGATTTACAGTATGAGCAGGTTCAAAAGAAAAATGTTTGGGTACCCTATATTTTTGATGGGTATTCAGTATTTCAAACACAAATGGATTTCCACACCCAAACAGATGAAGAACATCAAAACCCAAATAAATTTGTTTTTATTTAAGAAAACCAGTCATGGAAAAAAGAACCATTTTAACACAATGGTTTAACTATGAAATTTTTTTGAAGAACACAAGCTACAAGCATGGATTTAAACCCACAAATCCAAATTTACATCTGATAACAATATTTGAAAGATTGGATTTTGCCAACAATCAATTTCACCCAACAGACCATTTCAAAACAACAAGGAAGAACAGTTAAGGTAAATCCTACCTCCATAAACATTCCTGGAATAGCTGAAGGAGAGCCCAATCCTGCCAGATCCAGAAGAACTTTTTTCCTCCCCCAAAACCCCCAATTTTATCCAAAAATTTCTTTCCAACCAAAAATTCTATCTTTGGAATTAAAATTTTTTATTTAAAAATAACTCTCCAAATTAATTCTTTTCTTACTATAGCAACAAATTAACTTGCTTTTCAATTCAAAATCGATTCTCTCATTTAATCCAATTTAGCCTTTCTAATTTCAGAAGCCAACAGAATACAATTAAATCTATTGCGATAAAATACAAAACTTTCTTTTCAACAGCATATCCAAAAAGCATTTAATATTCAAAATCTGTAGTAACCCATCTTCATTTCCTATTTCATGTAATAACCCACCAATATTGATTCAACAAAAATTGAGTATTATTTTTTTTCTCATTATGTTTTATTCAATTGCATACTCTGGGCATCCATCCAATTAGGATTAGGCATTCATCCATTCGGGATGAGCTTCTAACCATACGGGTTAGGCAATTGTCCATACGGGACGCAAATTCCATCTATCCAATACGAGATAGGCATCTACCCATACGGGATAGGCATCCATCCAAACGGGATAGGAGATGCTCTGGCCAGAGACTTAGACTCATCGGGACCATTCGGGTTCTGAGCCACTCACTAAGTACTACACTCTTCTAACAAGAATGCACCGAGGTCGCCGTCCTTAGGAGTAATTAAAAATAATACAAGCTTGAATTCCGCCTCGGAATTTGGCTTAAAGCCTCGGGAAGTCAAGCGAATCCATATAGGATTCCTTCCGAGTATGCATTGAATTTAAATTGATTATCTTATCTTTAATTAGGATTCTTACTCAACCAAGCCTAGACCCCACCCGCGAACGCCTGAGTACGAGGGACAACTCCGTCCCAAGACTGCCTACATACCCGCTTCGGCACGGGATCAAGGTGTAAAGTATGTAGTTCTATTTTCTAATCTATGGTTTGATGTAAACTGATTTGTGGGTACGCAACCCTTTCTAGGGTCAGTGTCCCAGACAGTTTCTCTGCGGTTGCTACCCACGATGGTAGCACTTAAGCGAAGGCTCAAGATGGCCTATTGCTTGTGGCCTAAGAAAAATAAAATAACTAGATCCTAATACTTATCATGAACGTCACCCAATTGCAAAACGCCAATATCCCTTCAAAAAAAAGAAATCAATTTCATGAGAGCTTTGACTTGACCATCCCTAAGAGGGGTTTACTATGGTTTATCTCAACGGATGTGAAATTCATTCAAAAGTTATCTTATTAAATTATCGATCCAAGGGGGATTACCCGCCCCTCGGATTTTAACTTCCAAATGTCCCTTATTACTCCCCGACGGTTTATAGGGACGATGCCACAGACATCGTTAATGCAGCTTTATTAGGCGTTAAGTGCAGTAGTTCAACACGACGGCATTACCCGTAAGCGTGACCCAGAGGCACCGTATATACCGAACGCTGCTAGTTTTGGTTTTCCAACTTCCTTTGTTTAGTTTTCTAACTACGAAAACAAAAATGAAAGCGTAATAATTGAAATAACTACTTGAAGTGTAATTTGCATAATAATGACCATCACGAAACTTGCATAATAGTAATTGCATGAAAGACATAATTATTCCACAAATAATTCGCATGTTATGAACCATCAATGAGAGCAATTAATCTATGATGTAAGAAGACTTAACGAGTCCAAAATAACGATTAAATTTAAGCATTTGTATTGTAAGTTAATCCCTAAGGACCAATCAAGTGTCCCAATGATTCTTAATGGGTTGAGTAACTTAATTTTTAAAAGAATATAGTCTACAATTTCAAAACTTACTAAGGGCAATTTAATTATGAACTTGCTACATATTAGCCCAAAATTTTTTTTTCCTAAGTCGAAATACGATATCATAAAGCTTACACAAAAAAAAGTTCCTTATTTCTTAAATGCCATTTCTATCAATAAAAAGAATTTAATTATAAAACAAATAGTAACTGTCATAGTGTATTAATTTACATACAAAAAAAAGAATCCAATTTTAAAATTCCAATTCACATATTAAAAAGGAAAAGAAATTTTATTTTTTTTATTAAATAACTTATTGTTGATTGGTAGTAATTAGGGTGCAGGGTGGGGACCACGGGTCCCATCACCCCTGCGGCCCTGCATGCGCAGGTCCGCAGAGATGAGGGGACCCTGCGGGCCCCTCTGTACCCTGCAACAGTTACTACGTAACCGTTCTTGCATGCCGACAACTATCTTATGCGAAACGCCATGCGTTACGGGGGGGGTTTTAAGAGATTTTTTCTAAAGTATGAAACGATTTCTTTTTTTTTTTTGTTATTTATATTTATATATATATATATATATATATATATATATATATATGTATATGTATATGTATGTTAATATATATGTTCTTATTTATAATATTGTTATTATTATTTTTTTATATAGGAGTATTGTATTTTTACAATTATTGAAGATTACTCAGAGCAGGGTGGATAACAAGTTTTTATCATTCACAGGGAGAGAGGGAGAGAGATTTATCCAGCCATCACAGGGAGGGAGTTATTTCCCAGACTTCTCAGGAAAATTGTTTATTTCCAGGATTTATTCCCAGAGTTCAGGAGGATTTATTCAACTGATATTTATAGTGAGCTCTTTGTTCAATCCATAGAGAGTTTTCAAAAAAATAATCACAAGGAGGAAGTTTAGAATGGTCATAGGGAAAATATTCACAGAGATAAACAGAA